>NC_068412.1:21859204-22459204 GCF_023724105.1 Carassius gibelio
TAAGAAACCCAAGACAAGAGGGATTCATGGAGGGCTTGTGGGTCTGTTGTAAGCGGTGCGGCTCTGCGGTTGAAAACAGTTTATTTTCAGGTGCAGGAGAGTTATTGAACCGTTTCTAATCCAGCTCTGAAGCTAAATGAGAGCAGAAGAGAGCGGTTCGCAAGCTGCTTCCACAATCGTGGCTGAAACAGAACGGAGTAAATCCCTTTGTGTCTGCGTTGGGAGGAGCAGAGAGGGCAGCACGTGGAGGAGGATGTGGCTATATTGTATTTGCTCCACCTCTTCTTTTTTTTAAGGATGGATCTAAATTATTCAAATTGTTGCTGCAGTATAGCTACGATCTTCTATTTATGGCAGCTGTGGATGTCAGAAACTCCCTTCAGGGTTTCAACCATCTTTTAGAACGGACCAGAGCATGAAAACTGATTTAGACTTTTAAGTGGTTTTGGAGGATGCATAATAAACTTGCAATTATTTATTCACAGGCGGCATGGGTTCTTTAAATTTGTTCATTTTGTGCCATATCCATGCAGAAGAACTTTTAATTATCTGTATTTACCTTTGGTTGACATTAATTGTTGTGCAACCATTTAAAAAAAACTGCAATATATTGAGTTTACATGTGTTGTGATTATAAGGCATCTGCTGCCATCTAGTGGCACAGAAAGGAAATATTAAAGTCTCTGTGATTGTCAACCACTAGAGATAGAGGACATTTTAAGGACAGTGCTGTTTTCTGGATATTTGTCTTTTTTGAAGCTTTGCATAATAATGCGTTTCATTTCTAATATGAATTATATTTAAATGTTAAGCATTATACAGTATTTCCTCATTTAAGTAAGATAACAGATTAATGTTGTTATTCAGACTTCAAAATATATTTCCAAACCCCTCTTTATGATATTTCAGGCAAATCATCTTATGTAAAATAACACTGCTTCAAATAAATGGCCTGTAAGTCATTATAGTCACATTTAGGCCTTATGATTGTTGAGCAGTTGTGCTGTTTTCTCCCTTATAATAATGCTCATTGAAAGTGACTCAGTTTAATGTATAATGTGTGATTATGCAGTGACTTAAAATCACATGTCTCTCTCACTCTTGTTAGAGACTGCAATTAGCATCATTCGGGTATTTGCTTCTCTACAAAATAGACTGCACACCTGTGACGCATTATTTAACATGCGTATGTGGCCGTTTGGCCACCTGCAAGTCTGTTTCATTACAAACATGCGCTGAACAATTTCCTGAATGATTTGGGTTCAGTTAAATGTTTTAGTTCAGTTTTCACGTCATTATTTTCATTCACAGAAGAAGGGAATATTAGGGTGAGGTGTGTCACTTCCTGCGATCAGGACAGCTATGTTTTCCATAATAAAAAATAAAAAAAAGTTTCTGTATTGGTTGGTGATTCCTAATCTTTTTTTATACTAAATTTATTGTCTTAGGTACTACCAAAGCAGATTTTTTTTTAACACTATATTATTCTGATTGTTTAGTTAACATTAACTAAATAATAGTTTAAATTTGCAGAAAATTTACTCGCACTCAAGAAATAGAATGCAATGTGAGAAATTTACATTACATCACTTACTCACCATTGAATCCTCTGCAATGAATGGGTGCCAATCAACAAGTAATGGACATGATTCCAAAATTATTGCTCACATATTGTTGCTTCTGGCTAAAATGCAAGGTAATAATCCAAATTAGGAAACAGTTAGTTACATTCCTTTGTTCTGATTGGTCAGCAGCTGTGTTTTATTAATGATACAGCATGGCTATGACGGCTTCTCCCTACGGTTCTGTGTATCATTGAGCAACACCCTTAGAAACCACCCTTAGCAACATAAACAATCAATTCTAAGGCATCAAATTCTAAGGCATCGCTAATTAACTTGCCTCGAAAAAGTAACATTTCAATACATACAGTTTTTATTGTGTGATGACAATTTTTAAAAGCAATAAGGTACTCAAGGCCGTGCTGTATTGTGAATAAATCACGACTGAAGGGTGCTGTTAGGCACGAGGTGAAGTGGATTTATATGATTTTTTCACGATACAGCACGGCCTCTCGTGCCTTATTGATTACATAATGCTTCCTCCATTGAAAAGTCTATCCCCTGTTGTCCTCTATAAATGTTTTTGCTCATGAACAGTGCTTGATCTGGGCATATTTCTCTCCTGATTCAGATGAGACAACTTTTTCACTAAAGAATGCTATGTTGCGGATAAAAAAAACTTTTTTTTTTATCCAGAAGCAATGGTTTGAAGTTAAGAGGGTCTTTATGATGGATTTGTTTCTTACAAACTAGTAGCTTATAAACATTACCTGCAGAGGATCCATAGGTGAGCAAGTGATGTAATGTTAAATGTCTTCAAATCCAACGAAGAAACAAACTCATCTACATCTTGGATGGCCTGAGGAATTTATATTTTTGCAACCTTACTTTAGTGAATTGGTTAGTCATACTCATAGAATGGATGAAATTTAATCAGGAATTGCCTAAAATCTAAACTGGGCAAATGGAAGCTGCACTGCAACAGCTGACCTATCAAAAATCTCTCTCTTGCCATCTTAATTTCCAGCATGTGGCACCACAGGAGCTGATGAAGGTTAAGAGTCTAACTGGACAGCTTAAGACAGCGGTAACATCTGCTCTGCTTACCAAAGGGTCTCTGCACGTCTCGGTCTCACAGGAGAGATTGAAGGTTGAATTGCTGTCTGCATTAATGTCCCTGTCATCTTCAGTTTAGAGTTTGTCGTCTGCTGGTGAGCAGTAGGAAGACTGACAGTTTAATGAACATTGATTGCCTTTTATGCCTGATGTTTCTCTCATTATGTCATTGAGACAGAGCTCAGAACAGGTCAGTTTGATCCTTCTGTGCCGCATAGATGATGATGATAGATCATATCAGAGATACACCTTAATTAACCAGCCTGTGCTCACTCAATATTAGAAGCTAAATCAATACATTTGTATTCCAGAGCGCTATCCCATCTGGGTTAATCGAAATGTTATGACAAAAATGTGTTACCGGTGCCTCAAGCAAGGGCTGTAACTTGATGAAAATAAATAAACACAAATTCATTTACACAAAGTGCCTTATTTTTTAATAACACAAATGTGCCAGTCACAAGAAGTTTATATAAATGGAAAATTATAGAAATTATAATTATTTTTATTTCAAAATAGAAGTTGAACAGGTGCAAGAAAATACTATTTATTTCTACTTCAGATTTTTATTTTGATGCATATTACTATACATATTTGTCAAATGTATAAGCAATTTCTGATCGAAAAGAGTTTCAAAGTAAACCCTCTACCTTTATTTATGTATGTATGTGTGTATGTATGTTTGACAAGAGTCCTTTTGGACCTCATAAGTAGATGCTAATGTATAAGTAGATGCTTATGTATATTTATAAATTATTTTCGTGCAATTATTATTTTTTAACGTATAATGCTTGCTTTTTTTTTGCTCCAGTTCACTTACAGTAAATTATTGAAGCCCATTGTCTCCACTTTGAAAAAAATATATAATTCTTTAAGACATAATAATAAGATATTTTCTCAACATTTTTATAAGACACTTGCTGATAATTATGTATTAATATAATATTCAGAGGAAAAATATCATACGTAATGAGAAATCTTTGTGAAATAATGAGAAACTTTTTTCATAACATCTGGTAATAACGAGAAACTTTCTCGAAATAATAAAAACTTTCTCGTAAAAATGAGAAACATCACATGACGGGGCGTTCCCAGACCAACCGTCTGTATGTATAATCCTGCAGTGTAACAAGTGATATTTTGGGGCTCTTAAAAAAATATGAAGTAAAAACAGCATCCATAATAATAATGAAGTAATTTCAAAAATGTTTTTGGCTGGAGTATAGCACGTCATACTGCAGGACACTGCATGAAATCTGACTTGCATATCCCCTTGAATGTGCATGAATGCTCAAATGCATAAAATGTCTGAAAGATCTGTTTGTGAAAGATAGATATCCAAAAGTTCAGATGCAGCATAGAAAGGGAGAAAAAAACATTCTGATTAAACATTCCATCTATTCAGTCATCAATTAGTCAGATGGAATGTCAGTTAAAGCCCTTTATTTATTGAATTAGCCTCTCCCACGAGTAATGCTTCTTGCAGCTCATTTGACTTTCATGAACCGCGTTTCATTCGGGCATGTGATTGAATAAGTTCTGTGTTCATTATTTACACAGGAAAACAAAAGCAGGGCTTAATTAATATACCAAAATGTCAGATGTGTACCACATTTTTATACAGCCATATGATCTGCATTAATCATCCCAGCCTACAAATCTAAAAGAGAGAAAGACGATCACGTTTTACAGGTAAATACAGTGAATGAGTGCCCTCACGTGTCCTGAGACGGATTTATGAGATGCTTTGAGAGAAAACAGCAGTGTATCAAATCTCATAAGTGAGTCTCTTAAGATGGCTGCCGTATGCTGTTGTGTAACATCGGCCCCTTATTGAGAAACACTGCCACCCTGTGAAGATCTCCGGTGCCTTATTCCCCCGTCACTCTCGTCACATTCTCCACCGCATGTTTCTGTCCACTCGCATCAGCCCGCTGCTCAATAACGTTGATACAAAATAATTTTGATTTGCTTTCACTCAGAGTTAATCGTCAGATACTGTCTGGAGGTTAGTCCCACTTATCTGTTTCTCTTCTCGCTGTCTTCACTGATGGCAGCACAACCTCGAATTCTCTCTCCCTCTCTCTACTTAGCATGCCGGGTGTAAAATGAAAATCGGCGGGGGCCGCAGGGAAAGATTGAAAAGCAACTAATTGCACATGATAACATATTGATCACTGTGTAATTGTAGAGTTTGTCAGCGGTTTCTATGCATCGATATTTAGGATGCATGTGTTCAGGATGGAGTTTTCACAGCTCAGGATTAAATGAGCATCTGTTGTTGATCTTGTCTTGAAATGCGTGATCAATATATTTGCATTTTATGATTTACTAAAGTCTACTATATATATCTTTTATAAGGTGATCTTAGACAGAATTATTGTGAGCAAATACTGTAACCGAGCCACTCCAAATTTCTCCATTATTAGATGAAGGTCATAAGTTTGGTTTTAACATTGTGAGGAACAATTTAATGTTCATGAAATGTATCTTGGTATTATCAATGTTAGTTTTTTCAGGATTCCTTGAGTTGAGATTGAACAGTGTTTATTGGAAAGAGAACTCTTTTATAACATTATGAAAAGTCTTTACTGTCACTTCTTATCAGTTTAATGAACCCTTGCTGAATAAAAGCATTAATTTCTATTAAGTAAAGATATCTGAAGGGTAGTATTATATTAGTTTTTCTTTCTGAAGCAAAGTTATTTTGACCTTCATTGACCATTGTAACAAAATATTAATATATTGTTGTGCTGCAGAATTATTTCAAAAATGTTAAGCTTGAAGTGAGATTTTATGTGTCCTCATTCATTTATTCTGTAAAAAACTAGCTATGAATTATGTCTTTCTTTGAATGACATTGAATGAGAGTCAGAGGCTGAGACTGGGAAGAAAGGTCATCAGTCCCGTCCTAGCAGTGTGTCTGACTTGCTGAAAAGTGCAGATGCCTTCAACGTTTCCAGTGGCAGGAGAGATATGTTCATTTACCTGTTGAGCCAGTTAATAGAAACATGTGGGGGGCTCGTGCAGATTGTGTTAACTCTGTGTGCTTTGTTTTAGTCATGCATTACCTCAAGAAGATGCTTGCAATTTTTACAGGCCATTGTCTTGAACGTGCAGACTTTTGGTTTATGTTGTGTTGTTATGTTTTGTTAGTTGTTAGGATTGTTTATGGATACTATTTGACATTTCCTAAACTGAAATTCCCCAAAATTCAAAAGTTTTTAGTTATAACATGTCTAAATCTTGTGTTCTTTTGTCCACAGAGGCGTCCATCTTGAGCTATGACGGGAGCATGTACATGAAAGTGGTGATGCCTACTGTGATGCACACTGAAGCGGAGGACGTGTCCCTTCGCTTCATGTCTCAGCGGGCATATGGCCTGCTCATGGCCACCACCTCACGCGACTCTGCCGACACTCTTCGGCTAGAGCTGGACGGCAGTCGCGTCAAACTCACGGTCAACTTAGGTATTGTATAAAACCCCCTTCTTCAGGACGCAGTGCTTCTTCTTTTTCTCTCTCCCTATCTGTCCATCATTCCAGCCCCACCCTCCCCTGCCTCCATCATTATTACATTCATTAATAAGATATATTAAGATGTTGTTTTATTGTTTTTCGTCATTTGCATGGTTCACCACACATTTGATTGTTTTCAGTTTGAATTGATTGTTTTCTTAAAGTAATTGACGGTAAATTCTAATTTTGGCTACTAATTGATGTTAGGGGTGGGTGGTATGATATTAAATCACTGTACAAGTAGGCTAATATAATCATATATATCACAATATAGTTATATATATATATATGAAAAGTTAAAAAATAGTACTTCATACTTTTATTCTGAACTTCATGGATGCAAATAAATTTGCAAAACAAAAAAATAATAAATTTGTTAACAACCAAAGGAATATGAGGAGCATTGGCTGCATAATATCATTCAGGTAAAAACATGAAATATTGTAATGAAATCGAATGCAGTTATAAGATGTATAACATGTTTTCAACTCTTAATTCTGATTACAGGGGTCATATGACATGATTTCATGTTTTCCTTTCTCTTTGGAGTGTTACAAGCTGATAGTTCATAGATACGATCAGTAAAGTCTCAAACCCAAAGAGATATTCTTTCTAAAAGTTAAGACTCAACCACACCTTCCTAAAATGCCTCATTCAAACATGCCCCCACAAATCTATGTCACAATGTTGGAAGATATGCATAACATAGCCCAAATGTATACGCAAAGAAAGAAGGTGTAACTTGTAATATTGTTGCTGAGACATTGTGTGTTTCCAAATATGGTAAGGGGCGGATAGCAACTCACATTATTATACTGGAAGCTCACATTATTATTGCACATCATTTGAATTCTTTATTGATTTAGCCATAATTAATCTATGCAATTTTATATTTTGTATCTTTTGGGACTGGCTTCTACAAATTTCTCCATTTGGCACAACTGTAAATAACACGCAACAGTCTTATTTCTTATTTCAAAGTGGATGTGTCTATTGCGGTATAAAGTTAATGCTTAATTTCTATCACATATATTGTACCATCATACTGCCCAGGCCTAACTGACACAATGTTTGGTGCATTTTTGTAATATATTAACCATGATCATTGTCATAGTGAAGACAAAATCTCCTTTGAGACAGTCACAGCACTGCATAAAAGCATAGCATTTTTTTTATTTAATGTCGACTTTTGAAATGATGGGTAATTCCATTTAATGATTACAATCCAAGTGTTGTGACTTTCTGATTGTCAACTTAACACTGATTCCTGTCATCTTTTTCTACTTGACAATGTCTTCAGTAACTCTTTTCTGACAAACCTCATGTTCTGTCTCAGTTGGTTCCATTCGTACCACACTTGTGCTTTGGTTGGTATTTCCTTTCCGTTACATCATTTCCTTTTAACCACTGTCACCTCTCCCTCACTGTCCAGTTCTCTGAGACACATTCTCCATGCTTTGTCAAAAGATGGTATTCACCCCTTCAAAGGCCCTTAGCCTGCGGCCCGGTCGGCAAACAGCCCGAGAACAGAGCTCTCAGCTTCACCTGCAGCTGGTAGCACCTCTCAATCCTCAATCAGACACCATTACCTTTACACGAGAGATAAGACACTAACTGATCATTAAGTCACAGTGTCGTCATTAAAGGAAGTGACACAACTCACACCTCACTGCAGGAAACAGCCTGAGGTTTGACAGTTAGACTGATCGTCTGTGACAGCTCAACCATAGTAGACACAAACATAGCCCACACACTGTAAACGTACTGTCATATGACTGCATATACAGAGAAATCATCTGTAATTATTAGACAGACTGTCAGACATAAAACACCACTGTATACATATGTATATCATTAGACGTAGGCTCAGGACAGCCCTAGCTTCCAAAATACAAGGTTGTTTTACTTTTAGGACAACGCAGACCTCTACAACTATACGTTTGCAAACAATTATTAATATTTTAGAGATTGTAGTATATTAAGGGCTCATTTGAATGGTCAGATCTCAGGAAGATCTAGCTGGAGGTACAGAGGCCACTGCATGGTGCTGGTGCTTATTGGATCGCGGCTGTTTGCTCCCACTTTTCTGTTGCGGTTGACGACACATGGTAAATCCAGCCACACAGAGCCCAACCCAGAGCATGATGCCATCAAAATACTGATGGCATATTATAGATCCGTATTCAAGAAAAATGCCCTAACACCAACTTCTTGCTAAATGTATTTAAGCTGTTAAAGCGTGTTTAGCTAATGAGCTGGTGTGATTTCTTTGGAGCAGGATTCTCAGATAGGTCTGAGAATTAAAAGCATCATTTTAATAAAATAAAATAACGTTCTGGGTTGAATAGTCTTTGTGGTTGGTGAGCTCCAAGTGGCCATTTTATAATTTTATAAAATAAACAGTGCTTACAAAGCAATTATTTGTTTTTAGCTGCAAAATAATCATAAAAAGTATTTTATTCATTGACACATCTAATTCTTTGACGGTTGCAGTTAATCCAGTGACTTTTCATGAAATTATAATGCTTTCATTAATAATACTAAAAAAAATGGCCGCCTCTTTGCATGTGGACGTCCCCGGAAGGGTGGAATTATTGTTTTTGGATGTCTGCAGCTGTAACCTTGAAGGATGCAATTTCATCTGTCACTTATTTTCCCCCATCTAGACTGTATCAGGATAAACTGTAACTCCAGTAAGTTAACACTCAAGTTTCATTTTGTTCCTAATGATTCTCTTGTTGAAAAGAATGTCTTGTGCCTTTTCCTCCATTTAGTCAAGGAGAGTTTGCGCCTTGTGAAAGGGTCAGTTGATGCATCTCTCCAGTCACGATTACCACAATTATAACTGGTGGTGACTTAATAATCATGGCTTGTTTTTGATGGCCTGTAATTTAGCTGTAATGTCAATCTATTTCCTACCCTATCAGCATCTTTTATAGAAAGGTCTTGATTTGTATGGTAACTATTAAACTGCCTATTTTTAATGTAGTAAATACGATTAAAGTAGTGCATGCATTAATATGAAATATTATTGGGCATGCAGAAATACGTGTTATGTTAAATTATTGTATTTAGAAACAGGTTTGCCATCAGGTTTGTATAACGTTTAAAGTCACCACATATCAACTTTTTTCCTAGAAATAAATTGTAATACATTCGCATACAGAGAACATAAAATCACTAATGTTATATTTTTTTACAATGGCATCTAATTTCAGCATATTCTTATGATATGATGCAATATGGTTTTGTCATGTTGACTGGGTTGGTTGTATTTTAAGTCAAACTACAGAAATGTATTTTAAGCTCATTAATGTATGGCGTAATACACAATTCTTAAAACAAAAATGATGCTAAAGACCCAAATCTAGTTCAGTTGTTACCTGAAGTTCTTGGAATTTTCCTTCTAAGAATATAGAAATTACTTTGTTCAGTACAGTGCCATTTAGTTACTTCACTTTTTTGGATAATTATACTGTTAGTAAAGAAATGATTTATACAGTTTTGGCAAAAAACACAGCTTTTACTCAAAAATAGGTCTTGAATTCTCTCAATGACAATAATAAGATTGATATAAACTATAAAGGTGATATCATATTAAGAAACATTTTATATGTATTCATCGCATACAAAATAAGTTTTTGTTTGCATAATATGTGTGTTCTGTGTATATTATGTATATATAAATACACACACACAGTATATATTTTGAAAATATTTACATGTGTATATTTATAGTCGTATAATTTATTTTATAAATAAATATTTAATATATAAACATATCCTATTTTTCTGAACTGTATACAAGTGTGTGTATTTATATATACATAAATACACAGATCACACATTCATTTTATCATGTACTGTAAACAAAAACTTTTTTGGGATGCGATTAATCACGATTAGTCATTTTACAGCGCTTTTTAACAAATAAAACCACTCTGAATAACTATAAACGAACTGATTTGCCCACTTTGAAAGGTAAGAATGTCTAATTGTAGTTGTCTTATTTCGGCTATGTACAGTATGTGTGAATAATGACTAAATGGCTTGCATACCATATGGATCTTTATATCTGCATGCAATAGTTGTGTGTCGTGTCCTAACTACACACGACATGATAAAAGGTATCTTTTCCATGTAAATCTGAGTTTTTATCTTAACTAACTGCGATGGCGACACACAAAATGTCTATTTTAAAAACAGTTTGTATTTCTGCGTCGCCGCAGCTGGAACTGCAACCAACAAACTATATGACAGTGATAATCTCAGGTAACGATTATGTGCTCTATTCAAAGTTAAATGGGTCCAATGCAAGTTTGAATGTCATATTGCATGGCATTTATAGCATTTCTGTCACGTCGCGTCTAGTGTTAACTCCCAAATTGCTTGTCCCTGGAATCTTGTCGAGTCACATGTAGTTAGAACATGGTGTTAGAGTGGTTTCGTATTTTGTTTATTATATGTGACTGTTCTTTCAGTCGTCTCATAATTAAAAGGCTGCAGGCTGTATTCCATGTGGCTAATTCTTACAATGACTAAGTTTCTTTAGATAAAAGCATTTGTGCCAAATGATGAGTGTTGGTGATGTACTAGAGAGCCTGGCCCTGCTGGAAATGTACCAAGTGAACCAGTAACCCACAACTACACCTCCATCAGTCATTCTGATCAAGTAGCAAACACTCACATCATGCTAGATTAGTCTCATCCCTTTACCTGCAGCAGTTCACACTTTCCATCACTCAGATTAATATAATGCCACTAATTACAATGATGTGCTTATCAGAGCTATTAGTTCGTAAGCTCCTGTTACGAGACCTGCATTTTTACAAGCTCTAAGATTATTACCTGCATACAGCAGTGGAATCTGTGCAGAAAGTGGTTCATACTGGTGGATTTGTGCATTAGTCAAACGCTGGTAAACTGAGACGAGATTTTGATGCTTTCAAAATACGATAATTGCTTGCTTGGCCTTTAATAGTTGTTCTGCTTAGTTATTATGTTTCGGAATTCTGAAAAGGACAGTTAATCTTTCAGAATCAAATCTAAGTTGCAATTATTCAGTAGGTTACAGTGCACTAGGTATTGTTTTTGCATCGGTGTAGGAATGATCTAATAGACATGATAAACTGTCGGAACGATGTCAGTGATGGCAGATTGTGAGGTTCTTGTCGGTCCAAACACATTTATGTCAGTACTGAAGAGGGTGGAAGGTAATATTCTTTCTCAGACAACTACAGATAACTGCATACTGGTAGATACATAACACAATTTCCCTAGAGCCAAGAGATTTTGAGGGATGTGGAGCGTGATTTCATAGCACGCTCTGAGCTGAATCCAAAACACCTCACTGCTCTCCTCTGTGACTACTTAACTCCTCAGATGCATTGCATCATATAAAATATATTGCTTTCTTGTAAATTAACTCCGATTCTGACTTTAAAGGTGAAGCATTTGATTTTTGTATCACTCGTGTTACCAAATAAAATTGCTAAAAGATTGACTTTTTAAACACCTTTCCCATATCACACACCTTTCTGCCAGTGGTTTGGACAATATACTCTAGCTCTGTCCCAAACTCATGCTATTGGTTAAGACAGTATTGCTTATTGTTACATATACACAGCTAGGATAACAAAGAACTTTGTCCTTGAGTGGTGAATCAAGACCTTTTATGAGTAAAAGCCATTTTATAATCTCAGAATTATGTTTTGAAGTGATTCTTGTGAAAAACAGAGGAAACAAAATTGGCTAACAATTTTAGTTTATTGTTAAAACTTATGTTTTTATGTCATTTTCAAAAACATCTGCACCAAACCTCTGCTTTCTCTATTGTGTTAATCATCGAGAAAAAAAAAAAAGAAAGAAGAAGAAATTTTACCTGATTTGCCATATAGCTAGCATCAAATTTAAAGAAACAAGAGCAATATACACTTTTTGTCATTGAAAGCAAAGGTTTGGTCAGAGACAATTCAGGTTGGCATTAACATTTCATGACCGTCGTTCTCAGGCAAAGGACCAGAGACACTGTATGCCGGACAAAAACTCAATGATAATGAATGGCATACTGTGCGCGTGATCCGGAGGGGCAAAAGCTACAAGCTAATGGTTGACGATGACGTAGCAGAAGGTACTACCCTGAAAGACAACACAATTCTTGATGGGTTATTTTATTTGAGCAGCAGGAAACTGCAGAAATAAGTACAGTATGTGAAAGTTTTCAGTTGCTAGTTCTAGTTATTCTTTAGACAGAGATTGTGTGGTTGTGATAAATTATGGGAAACATCATTTACAATGTTTCATCAGTTGTTCATAGTTTAACACTACTTTAGTGTTTCTCTGCAATAAGATAAATATTTTTGATTCATGTTTTTTGCTAAGCTGACGTTATGTAGAACTCGCTCTGTGTAGCCAGTAGTTGGAGAGCCTGACTCAGGGTTTTGGTGTATGGTAGCAGTTTTATGCCTGTACAGCAGTGTAATATTGTTTGAGGGTGTAGTATAGCAGCATCTTTTTTCTTGTTTTCCTTTCCGACCTGCTGTGGTTTGTAGGTCAGATGGTGGGCGATCACACCCGGTTAGAGTTTCACAACATCGAGACGGGCGTGATGACCGAGCGCCGTTTCGTCTCCATGATCCCCTCCAGTTTCATCGGCCACCTGCAGAGCCTCAAGTTCAATGGCATGCTCTACATCGACCTGTGCAAGAACGGCGATATCGACTACTGCGAGCTCAACGCTCGCTTCGGCATGCGCTCCATCATCGCAGACCCCGTGACATTCAAGTCCAAGAGCAGTTACCTGAGTCTAGCGACTTTGCAGGCTTACACATCCATGCACCTTTTCTTCCAGTTCAAGACGACCTCTCCAGATGGATTCATCCTCTTCAACAGCGGGGATGGAAGTGATTTCATCGCTGTAGAGCTGGTGAAAGGGTAAGCTTTTTTTGAGGAAATGGCCACTTGATTTTTTCTTTTTTATCCGATATAAGTGTTTACAAGGAAACAAGCTGCTTTAGGTAACATTTATGAGGAAGTACTAAATTAAACAGTGTCATCTGGAGTTTTAGGGATTGAATCTTATCATCATACATTCATTGAGGCAAATACACCAGAAGTCTTTAAGCAGAACCATATGTGGGCCTTGTTTTTAAGAATTCTTGGAAGGAAAGTACATTTCAAGTAATTTCTTCTCTTTTTTTGTGGCATCTAGATATAGACTGATAATTGGTTTGTTTAAATATTTGTATTGATATTTATGCTTTTTTAACACAATAATTGGTTCTTTAATATTGAAGCCAGCAAATTGTCATAATTTAGTGGGCAAAAACAGTATTCAAAAGTAAAGTAACTTATTTAGTACACTGTTTTTTAAATATATATATATATATATATATATATATATATATATATATATATATATATATATATATATATATAGGTTTTTATAGAATATTTATTTATTGTGCTTGGAGATAATTTAAATATTGATCATTTAATTTAATTTAAGTTTAGTTAATTTTAAGTATACAGATAAATTGTTTAGTAGGCCAGAACAGTATTCACAGGAAAAGAACATATTAAAATAAAGATATATATATATATATATATATATATATATAGAAAATAAGATTTATCCAGCTCCTCATAAAAAGTAAAAAAATAAATTGTGGTTCCTGTTGAAGTTGGCAGTTCGTGGGCAAAATAAAAAGGGAAGTGGAGAGTAAAAATTTATTTTTCTACAGTGAGCATATCTCAAATTGATATATTTAGAAAACGTAGTTATAATGGCATATGATATGGCCTTTCTACTCTCCCTGTAAACCGAACTTCACTTTTCTGTCTTCTAGGTACATACATTACGTGTTTGATCTTGGCAACGGGCCCAATGTAATCAAGGGCAACAGTGACCGAGCTCTCCATGACAACCAGTGGCATAACGTTGTCATCACTAGAGACAACAGTAACGTCCACACACTCAAGGTCGATGCCAAGGCAGTGAGTCAAGTCGTCAACGGCGCTAAAAATCTGGACCTTAAAGGTACATAAGCAGCTAAAATTCCTATATTCTCATGCCCCCATCACAGTCTTGTCACTTCTTTGTTTACCTGGCCTTCTATTGTATCTGCATTCTGCCCAGGTGACCTCTACATCGCCGGATTGGGGCCCAACATGTATAACAGCCTGCCCAAACTTGTGGCCTCTAGGGATGGTTTTAAGGGTTGCCTGGCATCTGTGGACCTGAACGGACGCCTTCCCGACCTCATAAATGACGCCTTGTTCCGCAGTGGTCAGATCGAGCGGGGATGCGAAGGTACACCCTCTTACAACTCTAGCTCGAGGAGCCCGTTCTTTCTCATGAATGCAAACAGTAGTTCCACCTCCACCTCACTGAGCCATCACTGCATCTTTCTCACCCTGCTTGTCACATCTCTCACCCAGTCAGCTCTCTGTTGAGCCCACTGGATAATTCACATTCTTACTGGCCACATTGGTCATGCTAGGATCAGCCAAGTCGTTGTTTGTATGAATTAGTGACATTTTTGCAAACCGACCTAGAGAGGGAATATTTACACTGCAGTATTTTGAGTCAAGATGGAACTTTATGCATTCGATCTGATGTGTTTTGACCTTAAACCATTAAAAATAAAACAAGAATATGTGCAGCTATTAAGTAGTTATGACAAATGTGTTGTAATATATCTACACTACCATTCAAAAGTTTTATTTCTTATTCTTATTGAAGAATTTAATGCTTTTATTTGGCTGGGAAGCATCAAATTAATCAAAACTAACAGTAGATAATAAGTAAATGCTATTATTTTTTTGACTTTCTATTTATCAAAGAATCCTGGAGAAAAATACTGACCAGCGCATCTGTTTTCAGCATTGAAAATATCATGTTACACTGAAGACTGGAGTAATGAATGCTGAAAGTTCTGTTTTTCCATATCAGAAATAATTTATTTAAAATATATTTAAAGTTATTTTTAATTGTAATAATATTCAAAAATATGTTTTATTTAATAATGTATATGTGATCAAATAATGCAGCTTTGATGAGCATAAAAAAGCCTTAATGACCCCAGGCTTTTAAATGGTAGTGTATATAATATTATTTTTGTTTTGAAAATATCTTTTGGATGGGAGTGAAATAAATATAACATTTGAATATTGTGATTTAATTACATCTATGTCTATTTGACTGATTAGAATTAAATATTAAAGACAAAAAAAACTCAAAAAAAAAATTATAAAAAAAGAATTTGACATTTTATCAGAAGCTAGGTGTGAGTAAAGTGAGATTGCAGATATTATGGTCATATAACCAGCATCAAAGCTTCAATCATAACACATGATTGTATGTTAAATGCCAAATATGTCCAAAAGATCAGAACACAGATCATTTAAGATCAATACAAGAATATTTCTTCACTTACTCATTGTTAATATCCATTATTTTATTAACATGAGATATTTCATATCCATATTTCACTGCCATATTTCAGTGCATGTTAATGTCTTTGATTGCTTGACATTATTTGTTTGTTTGTTTAGTTGGTTGGTTATTATATATATTTATATAATTATTTATATAATTATTATTATTATATATATATATATATAATTTTTTTTTGTCTTTCACTTTTTTGTTATTAGTGTTCTCTTGTTCTTTTTGATTTGTTATAGTCTTGTTTGTGTAAAACTTTGTGTACTAGCATTTATATGACCTGTCCATCCATTACAAAATTAATCATCCATCACAATTTCATCATCCATCTCAATGTTGTCTTGAACAAAAAGCTTCCCTTTATGTTGAGTATCCTACATGTTACATTTACATGTTGTTGAACCAAGAATAAAATCTTATCTGTCTAAATCGTTTGGTCTTTTGTTGTATCATCTTCACGTTTTGTTGCTTGAGTCCATTGCGTGAGTGTGAAATGTCAATGTCAGCATGCTTGATAAACACATGTAAGTCTGGGATTGTTTTCCAAAGACATGGGCTACTAGTTTATGAATACACCACTGGTCTTGACAGATATGAAAATGTATTTTAAAACTAATTCACATTTAATGGTTTAATGTCAAAGCGTACACAATTTAAAACATGCAAATCTTGTTTATCTTTTTCTTCCTCTTCAGTATCTGTGTTGCAAACAGTCAAGACGATTTTTCAAAAAATAAAAATAAAGCTGCCTTTATTGTTAAAGTTTTTAAGACCCTACATTTAAGCAAGGGCTTTTCACACTTTGCTTAACCCTGGGTTTATCATCTTTCAAGACCTCGCTTTTAACTCCGGATGAAGACGAAGGTGGAAATCGCAGGGCTAAAAAATAACAAAAATAAAAAAATAGCATGATTGGGCTAGTTTTGTTTACCAGGTAATCATCCAAATTAATTGTTAACCCCCCAGTAAATTAAATTATGAGCAGTGTGAATGGTGAATCAGGATATGACCCATTTCAAGTGTGAAAAGCCCTATTGCAAAAACCAAAGAATATATTCATCTTTAACATAATTCCACATGTTTTCAGGACACGGGCTACCGTCAGATCGTCTGATAGCCGACATGCTTAAATACACATCTTTAGGATTTTATAAACCGAGACATACCCAACACCATTTGAATTCACTTCTTCATTTCATACATGAATAGAACAACTTTGTGTGTGTGTGTGTTTTACGTTTATCTCTCCCGCACAGCATCCAAAAGTGAACGTGAGTAGGTTTTTATGTTCACAGCCCAGCATGAAAGACACATCACTCTGTAATGTACTGTTTGTGCACAGTAAAACTGTAAGCCGTGTATGGAATGGCTAGACAATGGCAACAGAATCCTTTGCTGGTTCATATGGCAATGAATGCGCCATTCTGTTGTAATGAAGCTTTACATCCACCAGATGGCAATGATGCACCTGTGCTTAGGAAGGCGAGGGCTCGATCACATGCTGCAGTATTCCAGGGGAACATTTTGTTTTCACAGAACGAAACATCATTAAAATGTCTCCTCTCCAACCTCTTGCTTTGTGCAGTCTTAGCAGTTTCTGTTGATTTATGTTAGCATTAGCACATTATCATTCCCATACTTTGCATTGAAAGTCATTTTAACATTTTTGCTGTCAGAAAAGCGGACTAGAATGGAATATGCAAACGAAGCCTGATTTTTTCAGCATGTTTATTGGCTGAATATATTTTAACTGTAAATGAGATCGTTTTTAATTTACTTGTAGCGCTTTTTAGCAACTAAATAGGCTACTTTGATTGAGTGCCATTACACTTTCAACCCAGCCTTGCTGAAAACCCATCAGTTTCATGACTATTATTATAATTTATAACCCATGATGCAGTAACTCAAGAGTGCAAACCCTTCCTAAGAATGGTAAAGCATGTCCTGTTAGTAAAGCCATTGCTTTATTAACAGTAGCCATCGACCACTTTCTTACCTGTTTGATTGTTTTCGCTTTTCTGTTTCTTGCTTAACAAAGTTGGTTTCACCAAAGCAGATCTACAAGGTATATAAGGTTCAATTCCATTCTGAGCTCGGCTGAAAGCTGCTGTTTTGTCTTGTGCTGGTTTGTTTTGTACTCTTCCCAATACCCAGACATAAAGCGGACACTAGCTGGTTCACTGTAACAATGTCTTGGTATAAAATGGTTCACTTCTTTCTAAAAGAAAATGCCCTTGTGCTTTTACCGAAGGTCGTGAGATTTGCAAAGTGAGAAAAGTAATGATTGCAACTGAGAGTCTGCATTAATAAAACATGAGCCCTCCTGTATAATTAAGTCCCCATGTCCTGTTTTGCTGTATCTTGTCTTGTTGCTTTTTTTTCGCTAACGACGTTCAGCTGAGAGAGGAATCTGGCTTAGGAGAATCCATTAAGTATCTCACCATGGGCTTCTTCTCGCTTGTCTTTAAATGCACTGAACAGCAATATGATTAGCAAAATAATTAATAGAATTAGCATGAAAATCCATCTGGAAATGTTGGCACGCTACTGTAGACTTTAAACTCAGATAGCATCCCACAGAGGACATAAACTCAAACAGATGTGATTTTCACTTTATCATTTATGCGACATCACAAAAAAAAGAGTAGCTTATACTTGCAGTTGAAGTGAATTTCATCATAGCTGAGGGTAAATCATGTATGTATAGTCACTAACACTTTAGACCCAGTGTGACCTAGTTCATTGTTGCAGGTCATTCCTGTTACGCAGTACAACTTGTCAAAATAAATAAAATGAATGTGCTGGTGTTGCAATTTCAGCACTTTAACTATTTGTACAATGGCAAAGAGATTACAAAACTGGGTTGGAGAAAGACTTAAGATTTTTTTTTTAATTAATTAATTAATTTATTTTTGTGCTAGGAAATTTCTTGAATAAAATTTCCCATAAATTGACATTTTATTATATTTTCCATTTGTGTTTGATCTCGGGTTCACTTTGCACTGATACTGTAATAAAACACAATGAATTATAATTTACATTTTTAAACATTTAAACAAAATTTTATATTGTATTCAGTGCATTAATATGTTCATTGGCATTCAAAAGGCTAAGTTCAGTAATAATTTTAATTAAAAAAAATTTTTTTGCAGATGGGGATGCATTAAACTGAACAAAAGTGACCGTAAATACTGTACATTTACATTGTTATAAAATGTTTACCTTTCAATTTAATGCTATTCTTTTGAACCTTGTATTGATTAAAGAATCTTGAGGAAAAACTTAGCACTGTTTACGTAATAAAAAAGATTATGTAGCATTACTGTTTTCAACTTTGATATTGATAAGAAATGTTTCTTGAGCATGCTTCAGATACATATTAATGTATAATGAGTTCTGTTCATGACACAGGAGTAATAATTCTGAAAATTCAGCTTTGCCATCACAGGAATAAATTACCTTTTAAAAATGGTTATTTTAAATTGTAATATTTTTCATTGTATGATTGACTTCCTTCAAAAACAGATAAATAAATCTTACTGACGCTAAATTTTGAACTGTTTTGCATAATAGGAATATGACAGTGTACAGCATAATTTGAATGACCCTTTTCAGCACTTTTGAAGTGGCCATTGTCTAATGAAATTTGTTAACTGGAACTAACTACTGTATGTAAATCTGTACAGAAACATAAAGCAAAAATACATGAATACTGTCTTAATAAGGCCAGTTTACATAATGTAATGCTTGACTGTATCCCATGAAAATAAGTTAATGTGCTACTATTATAAGCCTGAATTATGTGAATGGCAAAGTCATAGAGAACTATCTTGAAGTATAGTCTCTTCGATTTTCCATTCGAAATCCTATCTGCAGTCAGCAAACTGGGGTGAATCATTTTATGTTGAACTTTTATGTAGTACTGAAGTTGCACTTTGCATTGCACACTAAATGCGCTTTTAGCCTTCTTTTCTCCCCCTTTTGTTAAACTAAAGTTGATGTTTGTGGTTAACCTCTTATTTTCGTAGATGTATTTCACAAGAAAAATGCACTCAAAGCCAATTTATTTGCAATTATCTTGTTTACACGGTTAATTCAGGGGGAATGCATTCACCCTCTTGCTCTGAATTGGGTAATGAGCTCTATTGTTCTTGCTGCATTCCCTCAAAATGAACCCAAGTGTGCCAAAACACAAGATGTGTTTGGAGCACGCTCAACCCGATTGCACGTGGCTGATGTGCACACTATTGTTCTTAACATGTGTAACAATAGTACCTACTGGACTGTGTACACATCTTGCTATTAAATGTTGTCATTGACCTTTGTTCCTCTGTGCAGATGTGAGAAAGTTCATGCTTGGCCCTGTGTCTGAATCTACTTCTGTAACAATGTTGAATATGTCTAGAGTACGATGTTTCTTACTAAAATCAAGTTGTTTATAGGGAATGCCACGTTTGTTCGACAGCTTTCGGGATGTTTTTTGAGTACCTCTACTAACCCAAACTGCATGTGTACGGTTACACACACCTGCATGGCACCTTAACAGCATGACGGGATGTTTGCCCCCAGTATTACATTGCTCTGCTTTGCCACCATAGGTCCTAGCACTACATGCCAAGAAGACTCCTGTGCCAACATGGGGATCTGCATCCAACAATGGGAGAACTACACCTGCGACTGTTCAATGACCTCCTACACCGGGTCGCAGTGTAATGACCGTAAGTCACTCTCCGTCCCGTGCAGTTTTCACATCCTCTCTTTCTTTTGTTGAGCTCAATCTTTGGTTCACTGGTTTAGATAAATGGTCACAGGGACTCACTCTATGAAAGATGAATTGAGCACGCTGGAATCTACATAAGTAAATGTTGCATAAACACCAACAGTATTTGGTTGCACATAAGATCATACTGTACATACTGTAAGTACACACACACACACTTTGCATTCATGTTCTGAAGACCTGGTTGAAGACAACAAAGGTACGTGTTGTTCTCTACATTTTTATGCTGGTAGAATATGATGTATTTTACTAGATATTTACTATAATTTTCTAAAGAAATATTTGTATATATATACTTTTATATAGCATTATTTAAAAATGTATGAGATACACACACTCATGCACACGCACACACACACACACACACACACACACACACACATTTTTGTTCTGAAATAAAAACTACTAAAAGAAAATTATATAACATTTAATTTAAAGAAGCATTAATAAAATTATGGCAGAATCAAAGGTCAGTTTTTTTCCTCTATGAGGGGAACTCATAACTTATAAATATGAATATTTTGTCATGACTTATTTTTAGTCATTTACTGTATTTATTAAATGTAGTCAATGTTACATAATGACATCTAAAGCAACAGTGGCTCCAACGCTTACACCACACATTGTCAAATAATAATAATTTCAAATGGCATTCACAGAAATGTTAAAATCATCCCTCAATAAATTTCAGAGGGAAAAAAGGTTTAAGAAAACTGACTTTATACATCAACTAAAAGATCAGCAAAGTTAAAGGTTAAGATACAGTTAGTTCTGAGACAAGGTCTGTTTATTTACCAATGCCTTTGGTTTGATAAAGCTATCTATAAAGATGTTTGTCCATCTTTAACTGTCTTAAATTCCCAAAACATTTATGGTGCCGCTATATTGTGTTATATTAATACTTGTTAAGTGTGACATTTGAGTGTTGTTTTCACAGAGGTCACATTAGTAAAGATCTGATTGAAGGTGCCATGAATCTCATAACTATGAGAGTGACACAAAATAACAGTCTGCTCATAACCAGCCCTTTAAAGTTCAAGTCCGCAATCACTTCACTGAACCCCTCATGGAATAAATCAGATCTGATTATGTAAAACATAGGAGCAAAATGATAACACTGCATGGGTACATCACAAAATATTTGATCTCTTTGGACGACCCTTTGCATCACAGGTCATCATGTATCAGATCTGTCCAAAAAGCCCCTGAGAACCAGAATCAATCAACAACAATGCACTTCTACCACGAGCAGTCCGTCTTTATTCTATAGTTATAATGATGCCATTCTTTTGACATCACTGCCACAATAAAAGGTGTTATCTCGAGCCGGTGGAGATAAACACCATCCCTATAGACGCTGAAAGCGCCTTGGTGAGAATGTGATATGACTGTGATTGCCTTCCTCCCCTCTGCCGCAAGAACAACACAGCTGACCTTCCAGAGACTGAAGACTGACATGCATAATAGTACACTAGACTGCTGCTTTGACAACTCATATTTTTGTGAGAGGCAGCAGTGAATCAAAAGCATGTTAGTGAAGATAGGGACGGACTTAATTGAATAATGCAGAGAGAGTGATATGTGTGTGTCAGCTTTGTCAGTCTGGAAGAGTATCTGCCGCGGAGGAAGGAACTCAGAGGACGGGCTTTTTTGGAGCCGTGCCATTTATTGTTGCTATTCTTAGGCGTACAATACGAAAGCTTATTCAGTGCTATTATCAGAAATGTCTCATTTGAAAGAGTCGTTGTGACATGTGACAGGCCATTTTGCTACAAAGACAGAATACAGAGCCTTAATAATGAATTTAATGTCTATGTCAGTAGATGAAACCTACTGAAAAGTCGTATGTGTGTGCAGGCTGAACATGTCACTATTCAACACTAGGTGGCAGTGATGGTTTAGTTGGAATCGAACGCGGCCATAGAAGTCTGTTATGTGCCAGAATGTCTCAGAAAATTTGAATATTTGAATAATGCATTATTATATAGCACCCTAGGTTCTGAGTAAATATTTTAGGAAAATGTATTCTCACGTTCCTTCTTCGTAAGTTAGCTGAGATTTCTTTCTTTATGATTGGAGACGGCAAGACATTGCAAATTAAGAATCATTAATATATAGCCTATTTATACATTTGACAGGCTTTCTTTTGACAATAGAAATGTTCATTTTAAAGAGAGGTTATTAATATTAACACAAAGTTTGATGTTGACTATACATTTTAATTATAAATCTGTGAAATATTCAGTGTTCAAGTATTTATATTATATGTATATTTTTTATAAAAACTAGATCAGGTGAAATGGTCCTTGAAGCAAAATTTGTCTTCATAGTTTTGTGGAGGGTTTTTTATTTATTTATTTTCACACTGCATAAATGAACTGATATTTGAAACGGCTGAGAATTAATGACACATTTATACTTTAAATATTCCATTGCAATCAGTAGCCCTTTAAAAGGTCAAATCATATTTATAAATACGCTTCCATTTAGCAAATTGTAATAATTTATTTATCAGACATGCTTTTTGTTACAACTGATTTTGCAGCATTTTGGTTTGTAGGCTGTAATAGATAACTTATCATTTGTTTTCTAATGCATCACTGTGGTCATAACTAGTATTAGCATTGGTTTAACTATACAGATAAGTTCTATAGAGCAGCGGTTCTCATCTGGTTTTGCCATGAGATTTTACATTTGGATATTATGTGCTCTCCCAGCAGAGCACCAAAAATAGTTTTTCACCCAGAAGTAATAAAATGTTCTTTTGTGAAAACCTTTTTCTCATCTGAATGCGAGGTTATATGGTTAGGTGCATTTGAATGATCTCTTTTAAAGCGTATGTGAGTATCTTGAAAAGTACTGTATAAATAAAATATTTTATTCTGCATATTAAATTTGAAGATATGAAAGCATCCGTTCCCAGAGAAGCCACTAGAATGTGATTCACCCAATCCGACTGGATCTTACACTAATTTGGTTGTTCCAATAAAGAAGGCCAGTGATCATCAAAATCCTTTTAGTCGTAGTATATTTAGCAATGGCATACATTTGCCCTTAGCCTCTAAATTAAGATTAAAACTGAGCGCAGTGTTATGGCATTAGACAAGAGCTTGTGAATGAATTAGATGCATTTGTTGCCTCTTTCAAGCAGCTACAGCTAAACAAACACCAAATTGCAAGTTGCCCCTCGCATTCCAAGTCTTTGCTTATTAATTTGGACACACTGTGCAATCACGTTGATTGAGCTGCGGTGATAAATGACTGGTTAGAAGCTCCATTGGCTGTTAAATGGACTCGTGGCAGATGAATATTGCTTAAAGGAACTTGCCAGTATCCACAAGACGAGTGTGAGGTGCTGTCTGAGAACGAAGCTGTTTATTCATAAATTTAAATGGCTTAGTTTCATCCGGGATTCTTTTAGTTCCTTAAAGCAAAGCACTCAGTGCTCAAATTCCATGAGACGTTCACAAATGGCTTTAGAAGGAGCAGTGCTCCGCTCTTCCTAATGAATTCCCTCAGGATTTACTGAAGGTGCCTCTCTTTTTTTTTTTTGGCTGAAGGCCTTGATGGCCAGCACGCTACAGTATGTCATCTCCATACACAGTAGCTTCATACTTTGGTTGAGTTTTGCATACGGAGACTCCATAAGTAAAGACCCTTGATGGTGCTGTTTTTAATGCTTAAACTTCTGAAGGGGTTTTTCAAATTGCCTAGTTGCACAACAATGCGATTCTTTTCCTTTTCTGTTTTCCCACAACATTAATTACCAGGGTTAACATAAAATATTGCTTCGCACAGTTTAAATGATACCCATCGGCATTCTTCCTTTTGTTTCTTCCATGTCCAACATTTGTTTCATAAATATATAAATTAAATGCCGGATACACAAATAACATGCTGGAGGGATGGATTTGTTTTCCCTCATGTGTGTCGGACGTGAACAGAATCTTGGTAATTAAGGAGCATCTTTTTCTCGGTCTTTGCTGGAGAGGAAAGAGGAGGAGGACGCTTCACGCCCCTGCTAGCGAGACTTCATCAAAGCTGTGTTCTCCTCACTCCATTAGAAACAGGAGAACCCGTCTGAGCCACACCATCAATTAAGATGGCAACAAAAGCAAAGGCGCACCTTCAGCTATCTCGTGTCCAATGTAGTGTTACTCAGACAATACGTCTCGGTGGAGAGAGAGAAACGCATTAGAGATGGATAGAAGGCCAAGCGTGGGCTTGAGTAACAGGAAATGTTCTGTGATTTAATCAAGCAAGGTGTAAATGCTTTGACTAGAACTATGAAATGGCTTCCTGGATGAAAAATTACTTAGAACATATTTTTTTAATTATTATTATTAGTGGTGCTTACATTGGGTTAGAGGTTAACCTGTTGGCCAGCACCCCCCATTATGGGACTCACAGCTGAAAGTGCCCTACCTAACTTATAAATATATTAAAAGGTATAGACACTGAAGTGCCTTGAATTTTTTTTTTTTTTTTTTTACCACAATGCATTTTTTTTATTTGATATAAAAATACACGAAATCAGTCTTGGAACAATCTAGAAAAGTAAAAATGTTGAAAGTCAAATGTCAAATGAAGATGAAAAATTAGATTCCTGCAACCATTTTTCTGAGACTAATAAGAAAAATATTTACCAACTGTATTGAAGGGTTCTACAAAGTATTTTAATCATTAAACATAATACTGCATTTTTTTTATTATAAAACAATAGGCAGAAACTTATATAAGTGATTTATTTTAGCACTAGAAAAATACAATAAGAATAATTTGAGTAAGAAAAATTAAAACGATTTAACTTTGTATGCCGATTACAGAACATCCTGAGATTGCTAGAAATGCAGCATTTACAATGAATGGTCATATAGTCAGTTTTCTGATTCTGAGATGATAATCATATAAATGCTCCATAAAGTCAATAAATCATACTCTATTCATATAGATGGCTTTCACATTGATAGCCGTGATTACACAGTAAAAAACAGATGGTTATCATGCAGATACATTCACATTTAACATAAAACACCCACACATATATAAAAACAAATAAAATAAAAAAATAAAATAAAACAAATAAAGAAAAAGATGATCGCTAAGTTCCGCCTCCATCAGCTGACAGGTGCGTCAGAGGGCGCGTCACAAGCCGTCACCAGAGAGCGGCAGAATTCAAATAAACAATCTTCCGCCTGTCTTGCACTTTTTTTGGTGGATCGTATCAATCTGTTTGTGACACTGTACGCTTTTTTTTTTTTTTTGGTTTTTTTTTTTTGTTTGTTTGTTTTTTTTACTAACAAGATGCAGTTTCTGAGTGTGAGTTATTCCATAACAGACACAAACAGTTATGTCCCCGAAGAACTGAAACGTAAACAAAAGAATTATCTTCCATATTACAAGGTTATTGCTTCGTTGGACTAAACGTGCTCCATGAGATGTCATTCAGTGGACCTAACCTTCCTAACTAAACCGGGATTTACAGCTGTGGATGTGTTTATGACTCCTTATAATGACGAATCTGGTATGTACTGCGTTTTCATTCTTCATGTTTTGATGTGTACTGCTTACACAAATTAAGCAAATACATTCTTTATAAGTTTTCCATTGAAAAACAGCGATCTGTCGTCGATGTTTGAGGCTTAGATCTTTATCATCATATAAGTTTGTGAAGATTAAATTTGTCCCGTTTCATTTAATCTATTCATAAATATTGACAAGTGCAAACAAAACCCATAGCAGAATTTTGAGGGGACTGTTGGCTAATTAGTGTTCTGGGTTTCGAGGTCATGAATGCAGCTCTGTACTGACTAATGAGAATCAAGTGTACCAGAGAGCCTTTTAATGACACAGTAAAAGATAGATCATTTCTGTAGCCTTCATGGTAATATTGGATGTGGTTAGGGGTGTTCAGATCATGATGAAAATATCATATTTACGTGCTGAACGAACATGAATGCCACCACAAAATCTAATTAGAAGTGGAATAATAGGAGACTTAGAATATTCTTTGATCCCAGAGTTTCAGAGTTGAGGGCATGTCAGTGAGAAAATGACAGTACTCAATTCATGCAGCGGAAATTATAGAAATGAATGAAATATCTATCTATCTATCTATCTATCTATCTATCTATCTATCTATCTATCTATCTACAGTGGGGCTCGAAAGTTTGGGCACCCCTTGCAGAATCTGTGAAAATCTGAAAAAAATAATAATATATATATATATATATATATATATATATATATATATATGTTTTTTTTTTTGCAAATTGCAATAAAAAGTAAAGTTGCATTCAATAATATTGTAGAATTATAGCCTAATATAAATAAATAATATAGTTGGCAGTGCCTTTGTAAATTGAATAAAATAATCTAAATGCAAAAAACACAACGGATGCATATGTTATTCATCATTTTGTATAGAAGTAGAATACATTTTTTTTTTCTCCAACCAAAGTGATTTGAACACACCTGATGTTGTAATTTGAAATAGCCCATATATACATACACACTTCCAATGAGGTCTTGAAAACACCATTTCTTAGTGCTTTTCCATCTTACCTAGCAAAGACGCCAGTTGACCTTAATCATAAATCTATATGCATTACAGAAAATATAATGTGTTACACTTAACTAAAAAAGAGAGAAAGACAACGTAAAGAGCAGAAATGTGTGTGTGTGTATATATATATATATATATATTTAATATACACACTCACCTAAAGGATTATTAGGAACACCTGTTCAATTTCACATTAATGCAATTATCTAATCAACCAATCACATGGCAGTTGCTTCAATGCATTTAGGGGTGTGGTCCTGGTCAAGACAATCTCCTGAACTGGATGTAAATTTTGCTTCGTCTAAATGCCACGGCCTACTTGAGCATTGTTTCTGACCATGTCCATTCCTTTATGACCACCATGTACCCATCCTCTGATGGCTACATCCAGCAGTTTAATGGACCATGTCACAAAGCTCGAATCATTTCAAATTAGTTTCTTGAACATGACAGTGGGCTCACTGTACTAAAATGGCCCCCACAGTCACCAGATCTCAACTCAATAGAGCATCTTTGGGATGTGGTGGAATGAGAGCTTCGTGCACTGGAAATCAACATCAATTGCAAGATGCTATCCTATCAATATGGGCCAACATTTCTAAAGAATGCTTTCACCACCTTGTTGAATCACTGCCACGTAGAATTAAGGCAGTTCTGAAGGCGAAATGGAGTCAAACAAAATATTAGTATGGTGTTCCTAACAATCCTTTAGGTGAACATATATATATATATATATATATATATATATATATATATATATATATATATATATATATATATATATATATATATATATGTCGACTTTAGCAACAAACTTTTAGTCTGTGGAATTCTTGTTTGTTTTGTGCAGTTCATAAGAATCGGTCATCAGATTTCTCGGACGGTTTGTGGAAGCCATAGCTCACGCTGTGCTATCTGGGTGGGGCTGTTTCTGTGAGTCGGAGTTAAAAAATGCTGTCGTTGATGAAAAACCTGAGGTGGCGGGAAGATGAATCGTTCATGTGAGTCCATATTCATCACCCAGGTGTCTCACACTTCCCATGGCCCCTGACACAAGATAAAGAGCTGTGAGACAGGCGAAATGACCTCATCTGACAGCCTCAAAGAGAACCAACGGCACAATGGAAATGGATTGGCGCGTTCACAGGAAATATTACCGCACGCCGTATTCATGATGAGTGGCGCGATATGCTCTGCCCTCTTCAGCCCAACAATTGAATTGGCAGTGGTTTATTATTTTAGTTTAGTTTAAGGTGAAGCACGAACCGATGCCGTGCTGAAGGAGCTGTCTAAAAAATACAGCCGGATCGATCGGCGAATGTTTAATATCCTTCATTTCTTTCAATCGACCTGGTGGCCCTTTATCTGTCAACAGAATTATATACTGTATTAGTTAGTGCAGTGTGCGTTTTATTTGTTGGCTTTAATTGCTTTTGTTTATAATAACTTTCCATTAGTCTGTGTTTACTAGTGCACACTTTGTTCCAAAATCTAGTGAGCTGCTTCTTGCAATTGATTTCAACAGATTATGTTAGCATTTTGCTTCGGTAAAAGGACAAAACACTGTGGAAAAAGGTGTAGGGTTCAGAAAATGCTAGAAAAAATGTAAACTGTAGCCTAAACTTTATATTATTTATGACTGATTTTTGTTTTTCCCAGTATAAGGAAACACCACAAACACACATTGTGGGTAAAATAATCTCTTTTGAACTATTTTATGTTTTAGTTTTGAATGAAGTGAAATTAAGTTTGTTTATTATTAACATGTTTCATTTAAATTTTTGTTTGGTAGGCCTATTTTAGATTTATTGAAATGTTTTCTAGAATTGACTTCTCCATGAAAGCATTAAAATTTGGCGAATTATGTATAAATAAACACAAAATTCTTTGATGCCTTAAAATGCTTCCTACTGTATGTAGGCGTCTCACTAGGTTTTGGAACAGTAGAACAAAAAAATCTGAGCTCTCTATTTAATCCTCTGGCCTTTCAGTGCTCAAACCTTGCCGATAACATTGAAAAATAACGTTGGTATTACTGTAATGATTGAGGCTTTATGTGTTTAGCACTAGACACCTTCAAGGCCACCAGAAGCTTTAAAACCAGGATGACGTACGGTCGTATTTAGAGGAACGGACAGGAACCGCTTCAGCTGAAGCAAGTTTATTTGATCTCTCACACTTCCGCTGAGAAAACCATGAAACACAATAAAGCATCTCAGCATAATCTATTTATTTATCTTTCCCTTTTTTCTCCAAGACCTTAGTATATTCTTTGAACTCCTCTGTGTCTCAGCTAGAGCGTGTGAAATCCATCCCGAATCAATACTGTCGTCTGATACCTTTATTTGACGATCTCTGTGCGGGATACTTGGGATTGCGTGCAACCAGCAGATGCAACTATCAAACATGATTTCCAGCGAGTGACTTCATTCAGTATAGCTCATAAAGAAATAGTAGTGTGCAAAAATCCATTTTTGGTCAGGCAAGGTGACCTTGTGGGAGGGGAAGTGGTCTTTGCTTTAAGGCTTAGTCACTCAAGTGGAGCCATCCATCACTGCGCATTTCCAGGAAAAACAAATTATGCCCTGTACCAGCACACAAACGTGGTCAATCAATATCTCTGCCCTGCCTCAAATGCCACACATTTTACACCATTTCTAATCATCTAGTTGTCTTGCCACCTCTGCCAGTTCAATGGAGTGTATCATAGCCATTTATTTACTTTTGTTATTATTATTTTTTATGTGCAGTTGTTAAAATGTGTGACATCACATTTCATCTTCAGAACTAATCGGTTTCATGGCTTGAATCAATATGCTGCTCATAATAAAACACCTTTTTGAGGTTCATTATTATTGTTTATTATACCGGTTTTTGTTTTGATATATTCTCTCTCTTTGTAACAGATAGCGTAATTTTTTTTTTCTAACCACCACCCCTCCACTGACTGCTTTTTCTAAAAGATAGTAATTCTATTGGTTTTTTATTTACAAACTTTTTAACAGTGTAGATATGAAATACGGCTGTTTATTATATTTTTCATTTACATCTTAGTTAGAATAAAATATGTATTTGTGCTTCATTGTATAATTTATGTTTATAATACTTTTTATTATAATTTATAGTATACCATTTTTGCATTGGTTTATCTATATTTGTCACATTTTTACAGAGCAACAGAGAATTTAACAGTGCATATTTCTTTCTATTTTAACTATGAATAACAGTTTTACACTAAGTATTTTCTTTGAATCATTTATATTTCAATCTTTTTGATAATATAGATATATAATATTTTTATCCTTTATGCTGTTTTTATGATGCATTTTTAACTTACTTTTCATTACCTCCGAACTCCTTGTAAAGATCTAAAATGGCATATCATAAGTGAGCATCTAAATACAATTTTTAATACCACTTTTACAAAAATAAATAAAAGTAGACATACATGTAGTAATGAAGGATTTTACAAGAAAAAGAAAAAAAAAACTGAAAAAGGCCCACAGTATAGTTAGTGAAAAAAGCGCTGCTTTTTCTCCAGGATTTAAAAAAATCAACTCAGATTGAGTTTCTCTAGAAGTCATCTGTTTCATGTTGCCAGAGAATCGTTATGGGGGCCATGGTCAAAGCTCTTCTCTCCTCCGCTCTTATCTGCACAATCCTGCTCTGATTGAAGCTGTAACTCTCAACTGCCTTTGATCAGGTCGTGTGTCACTTAAGACTGCTCTGAATGGAGTCTCATCTTCCTCATCCTGCAGAGTTCCAGATCGGCTTGGGCTCTCAATCAAAAACACAATTAGAACAGCATTAAAAAAAGACAGGCCTGCTCCGTCTTATCCATACAATCAGCTGCCTTTACCTTCCTCCATTCATCCTTCTTTTTTTTTTATTTTCTCTTTTTTTGTTTCACAGCACGTCTTTTTTTTTTTTTTTTGAAGAATTAACCATTGATTACCTCCTGCACTCGTACATGTAATAAATTAAAGCATGAAAAGCTGATAGATTTGCTGCTACAGTCCAGCAATCAGCTTTATTTATTTATTTTTGAATTATGAAAAATAAAAATAAATAATTGGGGGGTGCTGCATATCTGCGTTCACTTAATGTCAGATATTGCAGATGAATTTGGTTGCTTCAAAACTCACCCCTTTGGCTGCTCACACTGTCATGGCAATGTGGAAGATTGTTCCCAGGAAGACGGGCAGCACTTCTGGAAAGCATTAATTATCACGGAATGGGACCATTAATCAGAGCTGTCTACGCCAGACAGAGCAGAAGGCAGCAGAAAAGGGCTCCTCTCTGCTTCTGTGCTGAATGACTGGAGGTGTTCTTATGCATAGTACCCTAGTGCACAGGAGGACTGCAACCAAACTAGGACATTGACATAATGAAGACAGATTTGCTTTGGGGACCTTAGCATTTCATGCATCTTAACAACAAGGGACAAGGAGGACCTTATAATGCTCCTGAATGTCCACTAAATTATCCTCTTTCCTCGTATCTTCTTGAATCATTGCAGATGGAAAAATTCTAAATGCATGAAAACAACTAAGATGACGCACATCTCTATTTTAAAGCCTACATGAGGCTTTATACTTATTTGCACTAAACAACTATTTTGAAATGACTGCATTTAGTGATCTTTCCTGCTGTCTGTTGTGAATGTACAGCATCACTCCAGGCGGGGTTTGCTCTTAAACGCCACTTGCTTACGTGCTGCAAATGTTTAATTAATAAGACTAAACAGACGTTAAGTGTATGTTAATTTAGTCAATATTGTCGAATGGAAACAGACTTGTAATGAACTTAATGCATTTGATCTAGTGGAGTTCATTTAATTCACACAACCTTAAGGACCCCAGTGGAATCGCTTGATGAATACAGTCCTCTTTCTTTTCCTGCACCCTCCGAAAAAAAAGGTACAAAAGCTGTCACCGGGGCGGTACATTTTCAAAAGGTACACATTTGTACCTTTTAGCTACTAATATGTACACTTTAGGTTCTAATATGTACCTTAAAGCCTTTTGAAAAGGTACCGCTCCTTTTTTTTTTCGGAGAGTGTGACCAATTAGAATGGATATTCACATGACCAATTATTTGTTAGCAGTAACCACTCATTCCAATCAGGGTTCAGTAACACATTAGTATGTTTTAAATTATTATTGGTCCAAAAGATAATCTTTAATGCCATTTGCTAGTTTATATAGGCTCACTTTAATGAAAACACTTACATAGTAATTTAACGTGTTTTTGCTGTGTTGTCTTTGTAGCGTCTGGAGGTCTTTACACTTCGAAAACAGTTCTTTGGTTCAATTGATTTGAAGATTTGTTAATAAGCTTTTGTTTGTCAGGTGGCCTTAGTGGATATATTCATTCTAAATGGCATTTATTTGGAGGAAGACTTGTATATGGATGTGTATTGGATATTAATGAAGTGTAAATTTCTACATAAGACAAGTTTTCAATGTTTTTAGGAGAAGAGTAGCTTAGATGACCTCAAAGCTTACATATGGAAAATAATTTCAACAAAATATGGCTAGAATTCACTTTATATAGTCTTTTGCAGTTTTGCTCGTTAATATGATCTTTCTCCATCTACCTTTTGCCAATTATGACATCTGTCTTGAAGGCTCCTTTCATAGTGGCACAGTTCCTTCTGGCTAAACATCCATCTTCATAAAGTACCACTGTGCTAACCTTAAGCCAATCCACTGGCCATTTCAAGAGCATTTTAGGTTGTCTTATATTTCTCTCAATGATTTCTTTCAGCTCTAGATCGCCAGTTTCTTATGAAATTGTATATAACTGGCATCCAAGTGCCTTTTACTTTTCCAATTGTTGCAATGAGCTGAATAAAGCTTCCCTCCTGCCAGAATTTATTTTTTTAGCTTAGCCTGATGTTTTCAGAGATGATAAAGCAGATGCTTTGTTGTTTTTTAGCATTACTGGGGCGCACATTCAAAAGGAATTTGGCAAATCTCATCGATCTCTCACATCAGCCGCTTTAAATACTCTGTTTAATGTTGCATCACATCTCTGCCTCTAATTATCGGAGACCTCTCGGCTAGGATAAAATGGATAATGCTTATTTGAACTTCTTCAAGGCCATTTCTCAAGCAGTTTAGGCTTGGCTGTGTAAGCGCTAGCTGAATGGTATTTATGAGTGGTTTCATAATCTCACCAGACCCTGTTATAATTTTTTACTGTTCCATCAAAGCTCCCGCTCACCTCTGATGTCATTACGATTCAGTTTTTCCCCCCAGATGGACAGTTGCAGATTCAGTCCGTCTTAAAAGTAACTGTGCAAGTGTATATCCGCCGGTCTGAATTCTTGTCTCCATCCCACAGATATTCTCCTGCAGAGAACTGATTTACCAGCAGCATTTTAATGGCCGTTCACTTTGCAGCCAACACCGGCTAATGAGTCCACAATAATTAGTTGAGGTACGTTGAACACCGCCAGTAAAAGTCCAGGTGGTGTGACTAATTACAAAGGTGTTCAAGGCCTTACTTACAGCAGAACAAGAGAGGGGAGACCCTATGCCCATGCTTAGCTCTCAGTCATAGGCACCGCGACATTTGCAAGATCCCTAGCAATCATTCCCACTTTAATGTTTCAGCCAAAGTGTTATTTTCTTTAACAAGATGATTGAATATTTGTTTCCTGTCATTAAGCATGGTTGGCGAAGTCAGTCTGTCACTTGTCTGAAGGCATAGCATGCATCATGCATCATGGAACGTCTTTATGAACAATCAAAAACAGTCAGTTGCATTTACAGCATTAACGTTTTCATGTGTTAAGCAAAAAAATGCAAAGATGTGCTAAATATACCATTGCATATTTTAAAGTCTCACATCCTAGCTGTCAGTTTGGCTTTGGTTACCTCTCAGATCCCTTTGCGCAGGTTTTTTTTTTTTTTTTTTTTTTTTTGAAGTCTCTTAGGCACTTTTTTTTTTTTGAGGGAGGAACAGCTTAAGATGAAAGAGGTAGTTCCCCTACAGGATTATGTACAATGAATAATTTAAAGTGGAAAAAGAAAGCTCAATTCCGTTAACCTTGTAAGTTATTTATTGTTTTTAGATGGCTGTCATGTTTGCTAATATCCTCCCCAGTCAGCCACAACTGAAAATGGAAATTCAGTGGAGTCATTTTAGGGACGTCATCTCCAGAATGCATGCAGACTCTGACAGATGACTCGTACAAGGCCAGAGTTTTTCTGCTTGGGCGGAGGCACAGAAAACCAGAGGAGCCTTGAATATTTATGCTTTATTCTTGACCTAGACAAGTTAAAATGACCACAGAGGAGAACTTGTGACCTGAAAAACAATAGGAACTCACATCTGATACTATAGTACAAAAAAGGGATGGTTCACTCAAAAAAATAAATAAATTAATAATAATAATAATAAAAAAATCTACCATTTATTCACTCTTATTTCGTTCCAAACACAGAAGAACATATTTTGATTCATGTTTACGCTGTTTTTTGTTTCATACAGGAAGTCTGTCTGGCAGCAAACACAATGAAAGTACATTAAATGCATTAATCCGTTTTATGAAGTTATCATATGCTTCTGAAAGACTTGCTGGGTTGCTTTTATGGTGCTTTTTTTTTTCTTGTCCTTGTTCACTTGCATTGTTATTTCTTTGTGTTTCACAGATGAAAGAATATCTCACTTATGTGGAATGCTTTGAGGTTAAGTAAATAATTGCACCATTTTTATTTTTCACCGAATTATTCCTAAAGTATTTATCAAATTCGGCGCACATGCTTCAGCATGTTGAGCTCACATGGATGGAAATGAGTCAGACTCACATTTTTATTTTTGATTATAGAAGACCTCCAAAACTAAATCCATAGTGTGGATAACTTTAAGTAGTGACGTCCTCTCCTCGTAGTCTTTGTTGAAGGTGATCACTTTTTTTTACTCCTCCAAGGATAATAAAGTTCATTCACAGTCGTTTAGATGAATTTCCAAAGCTCTTCACTGACAGATGGCTTCTTTTAGAGAGTGCTGTGATAAATAGATTGTGATATAAAAGGTGAGACACAGGCCAGCATTTTTATGGTTTGAAGGCACAAGCTGCTGCAGGTGCAGATGCGCGGAAGAAAAGGTGTCTGGGTACTAAAACACTATTTCTAGGCCAGGGGGGAACATTTGCCAAAGACTGGTTGATAAGGAAGAAAAGATAATACTGATGAAAGCGAGTGTGAGGGAGAGGAGGAAAAAAGATTGAGAAAATGGAGGGTGATTTGCACAGACATCAAAGGTCAACCGAGACCAATTTTCATGCCTTGGCTTTCCTCCCAGGAAAGGACGATGTTTGGCAGACTTGTTCTCCTTTATTTTATTTATTTATTTATTTTCAATTTTCTTAAGCATTCACTCAAGGTCAGCTATGGAGCTCGGGTCGACACATACGTCAACATCACATCCGCAGTGCTGTTTGTTTCCAAATAACTTTGGGAAAGTCATCGTAGGAGAGAAACGCCCCTTAAATTTGTACCTGTTTATCTTTTCCAAATTCTTGACTTTGTCGTTCGATCTTCAGTTCGTTTATAGATCTTTGGACTGTCCGTCCGCTCAAACAGATCAGAGTGGCAGATGTTCCATTGTTTACACTAAGTCTAGTTCCTCAGAAGTCCCTAGTTTCCACATGTCCTTTTTGTGTCCTCTCCCATGTTCATTTGATAAATCACACTGCCTTTGGTTCATGTTGCGGGCCGGGCCTTTGTAGCCTTTGGAGCTACTTTTGGCATGGCACCACCAGGGTTCTGAAGGACTGGAGGTAAATTGTGCAGCCCTCAGTAATTCGCTCATTGTTTCTGGTGTTTTCGTTGCTCACAGCAAATGACTTGTCGTGTTACTCCCAGAGAGAGTTTACCTAGATGGCTTGGCTGCTCCCTCAAAACCCGCTTGGTTGCCTGGACGGTTCCTCCCGGGAAGTTCTGCCCTGGCTAAAGCTGAGCGTCTCTTCACCTGCGCTGCATTTCTACCTTTACTCGTGAATAATTCATGCCATAGCCGTGTTTGGTCTGAGGCGGTGGGTCTGTGTCTCCTGCAGGTGTAATGAGAGGCAGAAGCGGTGGGCTTTGAAAAGGATTCTATGTGGATGCAAGCCAAAGCTTTACCCTTTCCATGGGTTCAATGTGACCGTAGAGAGAGCCAGGCTAAATTTACCTCTAATGTCTCTCTGAGATCGCCTCCAACCCGCTCTGTTTGGTAATAAGACCTGTTTACCTCCACAGCTCCAAGAATCAGCCCTGGCATACGCCGCCATTTTCCCCTTCCCTCTTAAGAGGCTTTGCAGTGTATTTTTATTTTTTTTAGCTGGTGAACCCCAGACCTTGTCTTCCTGAAACACATTAGTTATCATGTGGAGTGTAATCTGAGTACACGTGACGTTCTTTTCCCCCTAGTGTAATGTGTTTATAGAATATGGCATCCTTTTCAGATCAATAAAACCAACACGGACTGGCTCGGGAGGACAAGCCTGGAAAGCAAACAAAAAGGCCGCCGTATTATCGTTTCTCACTCTCGTATCGTTAGAACTCCTGCTGAATGTGTGAGACTCAATGTGACATGTTGTCCGTGGCACATTTATGTAACTGACAAGTTCATCCGCTGTCATTTCAATAGTTTAACCCTGGCATCTCAGACAGGCCGTCTTTTATAGTATGAGACTGTGACAGTATGGTATGCGGCATTCTTTAATGATGAGCTGATTTGAGATGAGCTTGCTGGAGGTTTTTGTTCCTTCAGGTTCCCAAACATCTCAAAGAATACGTTTAGCAGGGGAGACAAAGGACTGCGGGCAGGAAGCAATGGTGTGTTTCTGTTCCTGTCCATTTTCAGAATGATTTGTACCCTACCCATGCAACATCATTACTGGGAGGGGCGGCAACCTCCCCTTACAGTTGCATAGGTACACGAATGTGCATTTAGAGACATGTTAATAATTGGTGGCAATTACTGCATTTTGGAGCAGACAGGGAATGTGGGAGGCTATGAGGGAAGGTCAGTCAGCATGACCTGAATCGCAGTTTTCTCTGCTCTTTGTCATTTTCTCTAACAAAACATTTTCGACCCTTTATTATTTCTCAGTGCTTTCATCTCCTCTGCTGAAAAGTGCTTGTGAGGGGTGATTTTGATTGAGGTTGGCAACTGGATCTTGTTGCACAAATTCTGTTGAGGCTTCTTTCTGTGGCAGTTTCTCACTGACAAATGTATTCTGTCCCTTTTAATGTCTCTGAAGAAAGTTGTGCCCATGCAATGACAGTTTTCCTTCTTTTCTGTCCCTCTTTTTTCAGTTTGTTTGCTCTTTATTGTGCTGTCATGAGGAAAAAGTTTTGAAATATCTTGCCAGTTAGGTGTCAACTTCCTGTGCAGTATTATTGCATCTGTACTTTAACCATGTGTTTAATACGTGATACCTTTTATACGTTTATTCCTGATAGTATTTTTCAATTTTTGATAAAAAGATAAAAAAGTAAAAAGTATTTAAAGTATATAAATAAATTGGAATATATATATATATATATATAAAATATACACATTTATATACTTTAAATACTTTTTACTTTTTTATACACACACACACACCTACCATACACTTATTTCAGTGGGTAACATATAAACATGGCTTATTAATATTATGTATTTTTCTCAAAATAATCCACATGTTGTATTTACGATCAGGTGAAAAAATTGTTTAATTAAAAACTGATAAATTGATGAATGTTTGATCAAATATGAATAGTCTAGTCAATGAATTTTCATGATGCTATCAAATAGTATCAGATTTTTATTTATTAAAAAATTTTTGGTGGACATTTTTGTGGTCATTTTGTTCTTCTGTTTGTCTGTGAAGCAAATTAAACTTCAAATTCTTCATTCTCAGTTAAATTCCGAATGGCGTTCAGTCTTGCTGTGAATATTTTCGTCGCAACAGAAAGTCAAGAATTTCTAATAAAAATTCAGCCTTAATCCGCAAGACTATAAATTGCACAAAATAACATACTATATTTAATATAATACATGCACCACAAAACTTGTAGTGCATTGTTTCTTATACATGTCAAGTCTGTTTTCTTCATGAATGCATTTTGAAATGTGTTGACCTCAGCATCTGCGCTTGGGAAGCACTGTGAGCTGTATTCAAAATGCTTACCAAGGAATTCGTTCATTGATTGTCAGCAAAACTTGGTCGTGCACCTTCTTTATACCCCGTTTCTCAATATTTCATCAAGTCAACATTAACCCCTCACATGATTCAGCCTGTTCTCATTGTCACATGGTTATTGCTTCATTGCTTTGCTGTCTCACTCAGCTGCATTGCCCCATTAAGAATGCTCAACTTGTCATTGTCGTATTTCACATTGAGCCCAGCTATGCAGGTATAACCAATGGAAAACAATTACCTCCGGCATTCAATAATGACCCCATAGTTAAGATTTGACCTTGCGTGTGATTTGTCTGCACCATAAACAAGAGAACGGCGGCTGTGGGGGGCCGTCTGAGCGGTCATCAGATTTTGATTATCTTAATCTCTCCGAGGGGCTTTATGGCCATGCCGTCGATGAGCAGGATTCAGCAGTTTTCTACAGAAGGTTAAAGACGCACGCTTTTTCCCCTCCTGCTGTTCTATTGCATGAGCAGCTGTGCCATTTTCACTTGCCTAAAAACCCATAAAATTTTATCCCAGCTTTTCTCAAGGTGTCATGATCTTCAGGTTTGCAGGTGTGATGCCGTGATGGATGTGTGCCTGAGCTGAGCTTTTTTTTTTTTTTATGTTTTCACACCTCTTTGTAAACACCTGAAGAGTTGCGAATATTAAGTGATTGCATCGGATTTATATGCGAACAAGCTCTGACAGATGGACTTGCATTAAGGGATCTATGAATTTTAATGCAGTACTTAAAGTGTAGTTTTATATTAAAACACATGGAGCCTTTAATACACGCTCGTATGCTATATAAATATGTGCGTCTTTAGGGAGCTCATTTCAATTCTTGAGCTTTGCTTGAGCTTCCACTCTCACGTTCCCATCTGTGCTTTTGCAAATGAAGACAATTAGTCATCAAACTGCTTGAAAGCGCTCATGCACACATTACTGTTTACTGTATATGCTGTGGAGCATCTGATGCTGTCAGTTTTCCTTTCTTTTTCCTGTTCTTGATAATGCAGATGTGAAATAAGCAAACATATGCACTGCTATAAGAGTCAACATTAGATTAACCATCAGTTTTATTGCGACAGCAGCAGTTTGCAACTCTGAGAGACCGAAGCTGCTAAATTACAATGACTTCGTCTTATTTAGCATCAAGGACTCGTATATTCCTTAGTTTTTATTGACTTAATGATGACAGCGGCGTCAGATATCAACCTCTGACCTGCAGGAAGTAGAATGCGATTTAGGTTACTCATGCTCGGTAAGGCAGATCTGTTAGGCAGGGAACCGTATGCCGTCCTCCGGTCACTGAGGCTGATGTGCATTTGTTAAGTCTGCAAGTTCCCTCGGCGGAACACATCAAAGGGAAGAGGTGTGGCTGACAGCTGGCCGCAGAAGCAGCTATCGGAGACTGTATCTGAAAGATAAATGCATGCATGCCGAGAGCTTCCTCTGGCCCCCTTCCTGTAGAGAGGCCGGTGTAATTGAGAAAGATGGCTTCTGCCAGAGTGGGGACACAGAGTCCTCTACGTGCGTCTGTTCCTTTGGCGAAACAAGGTGAATCTTCTTCCAAAGCTTACAGCGTTGATGCGCGCCAGCCATTCCTGTAGACAAATGGTCCCATCTACAGGAGGTGTGACTGGTGTAAATTATGGGTTATTAATGTTCCTCATTGAACGTGTATTTATATCTGGGAAAAGGTTGATGGTGTTGCTCTGGAAAAATGACTTCAGAGATGAAAGAAGCTCATTTTCTCTCAGTTTCTGGGTGTTTCTTCAACTCTGGGCACTTTTATGGACAACAACAACAATATTTATTTATAAAGCATGTGTTTATAGTGGAATATCATCTAGCAGCATATATAGGATTTTTCCCCCCCTGAAATGACAAATGTTTCCACAACAGCGAAATTTCTGCCACAACTCAAACAAAAAGTTTTTTTTTTTTTTTTTTTTATGGCTAATTCCTTTATCTTTCGACAAAGGATTAACTTTTAACGATTAACTTTGCCACACCCCCAATCTCCTTTAATTTTATTTAACTATTAATTTTGATGCATGCTCTTCACTGATATTTGTCTCCTTCGTAAACTTGTAAAGCAGGGGTGTCAAATCATTTAAGGTTGAGGGCCTATGTCCCCTTGTGCGGGCCGAATTACCTTTTGTTAAACCTTAGTTTGCACACAATTACATCATATCAACCATAAAAACAAAAAAACATAGGGAAACTTTTTTTTTTAAAGATGATGGTAGGTTATTTTAGGGGTGTGCCTACACACAGTCATTCAATAAAACAAAAAAATGAATGAGCTCATTCATAACTGTAAATGAGCACAGTGCTGCTCGGAGATGCACAATTGGTCTTACTTTGACTTTGTTAAAAACGTTTTCTTGTCGAAACAGAGATAAATAGACAGCATTGTGATTAATATAACACACTTAATACTAGCATCTTCACAATCTGACATGATGCACTTTGTAACACATTCTGAGTAGGTTATTGTATTTTTTATGATGGATTTTCATTTTTTGAGATTGAATGTCTCATTGTGGGACAATAAAATAAAATCTGTGCTTTAAAGACATTTGACATTTTTTTGAGGCTGAATGTCTCATTGTGGGACAATAAAATAAAATAAATACATAAATAAATAAAAATCTGTGCTTAAAAGACATTTGAAAAGTACCAAAAATAAATCAATGGGTTTGGGTAAAATTTTACCAAGGCAGTTTTAGGTGACCTGCATTTAATGAAAATTGAATAAGAAAAAAAAAAGAATGATTGTCGAATAACAATCAACCCAGGAAATAAAAGTGCCTGTAGTTGAAGTAACTCCCATCTAATCTTGAATCTCACTTAGGGTTTCTGAGAACCTTGGCTCTAGACGCTCACGTGTTTCTCGGTTCCCCTGCACACTCAGCAGATGTGTCAATGTAATCAAAAAAGGAGCAGCAGGAGCTCAAAGCGCCTCACCCTTCTCATGTGCGTCTCGCACACACACTCATTCTCAAAGCCGTCTGGAACGTCTCCTTGCCTCTTTTCTGCCTTGTCGTTTTAGCCTAATTGTGTCGATTCACAGGCAGTGCAAGCCGCATACATAATCAATTCCGATACTCAGTCTGAGGATCCCCGGCTCTCCGCACATCAAAGCCGCGGAGCCAGCCAAGACCAGCTGGTTATTCTCGCCCAGCCGTTCCACACAATATCAGCAGGGGAGGACGGGCCGAGGACAAACGTTTGTCACAAGATGCCGAGAATGTTTTCCTACTGTAAATATGTTCTCCTTCACACTGTTAAAGGTGCTGCGCGTAATGTCTCCTCTGAGTGATGACTTTGGTATAAGCGGTGGCATAAAAGAGGTGCCCGACTTCATTTCACTTCAACTGCAGACGCTATTATATAGCCTGCTACTGAATGTTTTCTCAGTTGGCCGAGTATCTAGAGAGCTATTCACATAAAAGTCTCTGATAGTGCCAGAGACTTTAGTGATTCATTTTCAGAGTCCGGGGCGATGTAAAACGGAGCCGGTCCAGATGGTCCGTCGGCGAGGTGCGACATCCTACTTCGTCCCATTAAAAAAAGTATACACGTCCTTGTTGAGCACTTTTCGATGTCCCCTGCCCTGTGGCCCCTGGCACAGAATTGTGCGCCAAACCGGCTTGATTTAAAGAGTAGGAGCTCGTTGTGCCGTAATTGGTTTCTTGTTCTCACTTTCTTTCATTTTCTGGTGATCTTTCTTCATTGCTCTGTCTTCTTTCCTCTCCCTCTCTGTAAATGTCAGAAGGTTCCTTGTTGCATTCTTTAATGCTTATATCAAGCAACAGTGTTTCCGCGTCTTTCAGCACATATTATTCCTACTTAAGTCAGCTTGATGGTGTTAATTCTCTCACGGTCTGCTGGGAGAGCACTCAGCCATAATATTTAGAAACAACACACTCATCATATGATGTATCGTTACACCAGGCTATTAAGACAGACAGAAAGTAATGCCTTGGAGAGTGGCTCTTCAGTATCTTAGCACACTCGGTGGAAACTATAGATTACTATCACAGCAGACACACACACACACACACACACAGACGGTTCATTTTGATCGCTCCTTACATGGCATGAGATAATGAACTGTTGTCTAAGGGAGCAATTACATTTGTGTGCCCAACCAGGACAAACACAAATCTTTGACAAGAAATGATATTACAGCATCACTCCGAGAGCAAGCCGAGTGTGTACGTCACGCCTTTGCGCTGAAAACGGTTTGGTATACCATACTCGCTTTCTTACAGTTGACTTGGCAGGATGCAAACTTTTGTTCATGACTTGTGGGTAATGTAGAGCGCCGGCTTGTCACAAGAGCTCTGAGCCTTTTGGGCTGGTGGGGACACACAAGAAAGAAAAATTAGGATAATAAATTAACCCAAAAATAACATTTCTGTTATTCTTTGTTGTTCAAAATACTTTATCACAGTCATTGAGTTTCATTTGAGAACTGAATTAACCCTTTTTTAACAATCATTCAGATACATTTGTTTTTATTGAACTGATTTATAAATAAAATATTAATTTACAAATAATGAACACGTTACAATCAGGTTAAATGTAGTAACATTAATTGTGAGGTTCAACTGCAGGACAGCTAGAAGAATAGAGATGCTTTATAAAATTCATCAAAATGATTGAAAGTTTCCTTGGGATGAGATAGTAAGGTACCATTCTGAAATCTTTTTTTGATAAATGTCCCCTACTTATCTGCCTTGTCTCCTAATTCAGACTGCTTCTGTCTGAGTTTATTTAACCGAGTAGAAACCTGATAACTCAAGATAGAGTTTTCATATTATTCATATTACAATTGAAAAATATGATCTCTCTGAAATCATGATTGTTTTAGACATGAAAGTATTGTTTCCATCTTGGAAGGAAATCTATATTACTTGAGTCTCAGCTTCAGACGTCAAGCTCTGGGACCCTCTGATGCATTTAACACACAAAACCGGAAACACTTCAGGAGTTTTGAAGTCGTCATCGGATTGGTTGTATTCCACATGATTTCCTGGAGACGTTCTTTAGTGTTCTGCCTGGAAACAAAGATGCCATGATGCCAAACCCTGCACATCGAAAAGTGATGCTAAAGGGGTACCTTGTGTGTTAAAAAACAATGCAAAGGGGTCCTGGCCACCTAACTTAATGATTGCTATTGTAATGTGAAGAGACTTTCAAACAGTATAAAAAAAATATGCACCTTTAACAAATTGTACCTTATTGTAAAGTGATACCCTCAAATCAGACATGGTTACTTCTCTGGAGATTTTGATTGCCATAAAAACCAAAGTCTGCAGTAAAAACCCAGAATCTGACATTTCAATGCACACTTCAACGCTTCTGATCAAAAATGACTTTGTTGTGCTGTATGCCAGCAATTTTGAATCTTGCTTTTATTCCTCTTAGGGATTTTAGGAGAAACATCTGAGACAAAGTTGATATTTCATTAGCTAGTCTCCTGATGTAGGAAAAAGCCATTTTTGAACATTAAAACATTCCTCAGGGAGACCGTTAATATACCGTGATGACACCACCAAAGTCAGGCAGGCAGAGACCACCGAGTAATCTCAGCACATGAATAAACTTCAGAGGAGTCCTGTTTTATTTCTTTCTCTCCTTTTTGTCTGTCCTTATTTACTTGCAGCTTATCAGAGAGTGAAGCCTTTTACTGTATCAGTGTAAATTAAAGCAGGATCAGTCTGTTTTTTTCTCTTTCTCTGTTTTTCTGAGGATTTGTCCAAGAAATAGGTATTTGGTTTAGTAAAGGATTTAAGTCCCCTGCTGCTCTTTTGAAATGGCGCTGTCTTTGATGTCCAGAGGACAGGGCAATGCGCTTTTTTTCTTCTTTTTTCTATATGCACCCATTGTGTTTTATTTATTTTGTGTGGAAATTTATTTTGTGGGAGCTCACAACCCACTTTAATGTGACATTTCAGAGTGAAACAGGATATTCAATTTGACTAATGTAGGACAAGGCTTGATTCCATCCTTTGGGATTTGATTGGATTTAGAAAAGTGGTCTCTATACAACAGAGGTTGGAGGAAAGAGTTGGATGATGTCAGCAGAAAAAGAAAGTCTTGTTTCTGAAAAAAATTCCTCTTTGGATTAACGTACATGACTCATGCATAATAAGATCAGGAAACGTGTGAAAAGAGAGTAAATATAGGGTCGATGTTGGCTTCATGTCGACTTTAACCAAGCAATAAGGCAAGTGTTTTTCTTTCTGGTCTAGTTGGGTTATAACTCATCTTTCCCCAACAGTAGCATTAGGCCGGCCGGCAACCAGGCTCCCTGAGGGTTGAAAAGATCAGGCTGGGAGGTGGTTTGCTGCAGGCAATAAATCCTTTGACATAATCTTGCCACATTTGTGGGGAGCTGAACTCCTTTTTGGTATCATTAGTGTGACATATCATCTGATATGTGGAGTTAAGCAGCCTTGGAAAATGAGATTCACTTTGAGGACCAATGGCTGCTTTTATGTATTTAGTTTGCACATTTTAAAATTCTTGTCTTTTCTCAGAGACATGGACGACTGGTGCATATGCATGCTCTGAGCATGTTGAACCATGGTGCTAATATGGGGGATGCAGGTTTGAATCTGGCATGTCTACTTTATTTATCCAATAAAAATGCACCATAAATATAGATTTCCTAAAATTTTCATGGTCTTATCACATCAATGCTAATTTAGAGGGCATACATAAAATTTTATCAACAGAGGTTGCCAAGTCAAAGTCATGTATTAAGCATTGTCAGCAGTGCATTATGTCATGCAATTAAGTCTTTGAAGGCGTCAGAAAAATGTGCCGACAAGACCTATCCTGGTACATTTACATGCCAAAGAGACAAATCTGTCTCGACCAATCAATAGCATTTGTTTCAATTACACTTAAAGTGAGCTATTATAACGATTTTCTGTGCTATATGTTTAGCAGATCGCTGATGTATTTCTGACCCAGGTATTTGATTAGATGGCAGCTCTCCAGTTGATAGCACTATGTGTCCCACAAACTTTGATCAATAAACTGCATTAAACCGCTTTAGCTGCTGTGGTTGAAAGTTACAGTAGTGCTTCACGGAATTAGAGATACAGGATCTCGGTTACACGGTTCCCTCCCTGATCGGATAATGAATAAAACAAATGATGTGGTAAAAAATAAGCAAACTCCTCTTTTATACAACAGAAAGTTCCAGGAATCTAATTGACTGACTCTGTCTTAAAAAAATAATAATAATAATAAATAAATATATATATATATAAATAAATAGTTGCATGATTGATTCACCTCTACATGGGCAATGGGCATTTCCAAAAGCACCCGAGGACTTTTTCATTGTGGAAATTAGCCTAGGTTTGCACTCGCTACCTATTTTGCTCAGAGGACCAATATTCCAGCAGAGCGTTTTATGCTCCCTGCAACAAAAGATCAATGTTCCATTAGAATAAGTGAGCTGTTAAATTCATTTCAACCTTGGTTCTATTATTTGATTTGGGGTCGTGTTACGGCATGTTTGCCGCCTCTCTCACTCCAAATGTTTCGCCCTCTCCCTGGCTTAATCCATTTTATGATGGCCAGCAAATGCCAATCAATATCACTCATTGTAGTTTGTGTCTACGTTCCCACAGTGCAGCCATCCTCTGAGAGAGGATTGAGTTTCTACTGTTGAAGGCATTCAGAGAAGCAGAAGGGTACGTGCCCGCTCGCCCATCGTCTTGATCTTCATGGTTTCTGCTGGCTCATCTCTTCCCCACCTGCTCGGTCGTGAACAAACAGACGTCTACTTCCATGCAGCTGCTAATTAAATTAAAACCATTAATCTTCATCAAATATGGGCTTGGGCTCTCGAGTTTCTATCACATGCAGCGGATGAAAGCTCTAAGAAAGGAGAGGAAGAAGAAATGAATTGATCAACACTTTAGCAAATCGTGCTTAAGAGTTTTTCTATCACGCCACAAATAACTGATGAACAGTTGAGTGAAAAGAGACAGCGGCTCAGACCAGAATCGCAGAAGGGTGTAGTGTAGGTTTTAGGGTTTCTGACCTCAGGTCTACAGGTTCTGGCACATTTTCACCTCTCTGAAACCTAAAAGTGCACCTACAACCATTTGTCAGGATGCCCTGATCTTTGGCTCACCACTTCCCAACGCAATAACCCAGGGCACTGTCTCTCTCAGTATCAAAACGCATAATCTGAATTTATTAATAACTACTATGTTGTTATGAATTCAGAGTATGTGTTTCTGAAGCTCTCTGCATCCCATTTCTCTGTTGTACTTCAAAAACAGAGACAACCGGTTGAATTTAAAGAGGGAAGTGCATCCGGCTCTGTATTTGGCTTCTCTTGGGCTTCCTTCAGTTTTATCTGATTCTGTGATAATGGAAAAAGTGAGATTACAAGGACCTTGCGTGAGCTACTTGTTGAACAGTCTTATCAGCTGGGCCGCATAAATATTCAGTATGTTCGACATGTTTTGCATGATTAATTATTATTTTGTAGAAGGATTGTTCAGCTTTGCTGCCCTTCGGCGCACGGCTATCGCTGTGTGCCTCTCTTCAAACATGCGTCGCTACAATATATGACATGGAGGAGTCGTATGCTTTCCTATATTTGACTGTGGGATGTTATTGCAGTTATTCACCAGGGTCATTTTAAACTAGTGTCTTTCCTGCTGATAATCAAAATGGTTTTTGTTTAAAGAACCATTCCCCTTGAATAGTAAATATGTTCCATACTGAGTTATTTCAGTGCTGCAAATAAATATTCAGATTTTTTTTAAATTGAAAACCTTAACAGACAGGCATGACACACTAACTGCCAAAAGTGGGATTTTGGGTATATGGTTTTGAAAGTAATATATATATATATATATATATATATATATATATATATATATATATATATATATATATATATATATATATATATATATATATATCGTATTTTACGGACAATAAGTCATAGTTTGGCTGGTCCTGCGACTTATAGTCAGGTGCGACTTATTTATCAAAATTAATTTGACATGAGCCAAGAGAAATGAGCCAAGAGAAAACATTACCGTCTCCAGTCGCCAGAGGGCGCTGCTGCTCAGTGCTCCTGTAGTCTACACTGAAGACATAGAGCGCCCTCTCGCGGCTGTAGACGGTGATGTTTTCTCTTGGTTCTTGGTTCTAAATAAATGCGACTTATAGTCCAGTGCAACTTATATATGTTTTTTTTCCTTGTCATGACGTATTTTTGGACTGATGCGACTTATACTCAGGTGCAAACTTATAGTCCGAAAAATACGGTGTATTATATATATATATATATATATTAGGGGTGTAACGGTTCACAAAATTCACGGTTCGGTTCGATACGATACACTGATGTCACGGTTCGGTTCGGTTCGGTTCGATACGTTTTAGATACAGCAAAATGTAAAAACATCTCAACTTTTCAGAATGCCGCAAGCGCACCGCGGGTCATGTGACAAGAACCAACCAATCAGCTTCATCCTTTCCCGTAACAACGTTGAGAGCTCAGCCAAGATGAAGGATCAGCTGATCATAGTTGTATATGGATTGCAATTTTGAAATAAATTCAGTAGCAGAGCTACTGCAAGCGATTTTTAGAGCTGCAAATCCATTTATCCTTCGCTGAAATTTCCGCGTCTCATGGAGAGAGCACGTCATTGTTGCTTAGCAAAGACAGACGCCTCATGAGCGCTTCTGCCCGAGCGCTTTGGAAAGGAGGAGAAAGACGCGCTTAGCGTTTTCCATGCGTTTTTAGGCACGATATGTGAACGGCCCCTAAGGCGCTCGCTCACTCAGCACGCGCTGAAGGTTCGTTGCAAAATGTCTAATGCATTTAACAGACCAGAAATATAAGATCCTAAAATAACCAACAGGTCTGGTGTTTGGGTTGGATTCCCTGTAAGCTATAGTGTCTAAATGCTGCAGGGATAGTTTGCTGCGTGCATGTTTCTCCTTTTTTTCGTCTTTTCCCAGATAGTACTGACGCATATATCCCAGATATTCCCGCTGGTTTTTTTTTTTTTTTTTTTTTTTTGTAATCCCGCTGGTGTACCCTGTCATGTTGCAGATGCGACATACCGTTGTTTTTTTATCCACCACTCTCTTGCCATCACCATTATAGCTTAAAGGGAATCCAAAGTGCACCCAAACACCAGACCTGTTGGTTATTGGAGGATCTTCTCATTTCTAGTCTGTTAAACGCATTGGCTATTTTGCAACGAGCCTTCAGCGTGTACTGAGTGAGCGAGCGCCTGCTGAGTAGCCTAACATAAACATATAAGATGGTGTTTTTTTCTTCTTCGGGAGTGTCAGGGGCGTTGCCTGTTACGTTGTTTGGGTTATTGGGCTACCTTGTTGAACGCATATCATTATATTTCTTTCTCTTTCTTTTTTTTTTTTTCAAATATAATTAATTACTCCAACGAACCGTTCGGTATACATAATGCGTACCGCGTACCGAACCGAAAGCGTCGTACCGAACGGTTCAATACGAATACGCGTATCGTTACACCCCTAATATATATATTAATTAAAGTCTTACTTAGATTTTTTGGTGCATTTATTTGCCACACTTTTAAAACATTTGGAGATGATTCAGTTGTGTTGTTCAGTCTTCTTGCATATGGGTTTCAAGTGGCACTTGAGATTTAAATAAAAATAAATGTTGCTTAACTTCAGCCATTTACGCTTTATAATGCTTAGGCTGCCAAGGGGCAATATATTGTAATGTGGGTAAGATGATACATTATGCATGAGGATGTTATAGTCCCGTTGGAATCTGGGATAATAAATACTACCAGGTTTTAAGGTTTAGTAATATCGAATCACTGCAATCTGGGGAAATGTTTTGCACAGCGCAGGTGAAATCACGTCTGACCTTTGCCTTTTGTGAGTAGACATTTGAATATTTGATTTTCTTCAAGTTGCCTCATGCATCTGTTTTTCATCATATCAAAAAACATGAGGCCTCTGGCACTATTGCCGCAGTTACAGACAGTGTTCATTTCACTGCCTGTCATTACTGTTGCTAGAATATCTGCTCAACATTTCTCTAAGTGGCAGCTGTGGGCTGAATATTTCAACACATCTAATGTGGCTCCCCCTCATTACTGATCCGGGTCACTCTTACTGCGCAGTGCTTTTTTGTTTCACCATCACGTGTGTAAATATATTTGCTAAAACTTAAAATGGGAGACACTAAATTGGAGATAACAATTAATAAATTCTGTTCTTTTAACCTTTCAACATTAATGTTTTACTGTATTTATGTATTAATGTTTTACGTCATTTTAATCAAGTAAATACAGTATCTGTGAGCATAAGAGACTTCTTTCAAAACATTAAAACATTCCCATCCTTTGATGCAGCAGTTTTCTTTTTGTAATACCCGAAACAGTACCTCAGCTTACTCTGATAGTTTCAAATAACCTCGTATAAAAATATTTCATAAAATTATAGTCAGAGTTGCAAAATGTACCGCATAACAGGAATGATCCACACCAAAAAGTATGTGCTCTTAAGACAAGCTACAAAATAACTACGATGCTAGACCTTCAATAAAGTGAAATCCCGCAGCTGAGCAGAAGTGTCAGCCTCTGGCCTTTGGCTGCCGAAAAATGCAAGTTTTGCAATATGAACCCTGTGTCACGATGAAAACTCGTGAGACAAAGGACATGTGAACAGGCATGTCATGATCTGATGTCCAGAGATGACACACTCCCTCACCTCATTCAAGTTTCCCCGCAACCTGATCAAATGGTGTCACATACAGCAGTGTCAGTACACAACAGCGGCAGACAAGAAGCCCTGTCCATCAAAGAGCTCCCAGGAGCTCGGATGCTGTTTGAATACGAAGGGGAGGCTTGCAGGTTATTGTGTGTGGTGATGGAGCCCGGCTGGCTACCGGTGGGGTGACAGAGAGTCTATTTTCTACATGACTGGGCTTTATTTCAACCCTGCCGTGAACGAGATCACAGTGATTGATTTTTCTCCTCTATCATAAAGCACTGCGATTATGCACAGCATCCAATCTTTAATCAGAGCTAAGTGTCTTAATCCATTATTTCTGGTGGGGATAGGTGGGCATGGAATCGTCCTAGTATAAACTGCATTTGGATTTGGGCCAGATCTGGACGTTGGGGTATTGTGATGGCTGGCCTTTTGGAGAGTCTTTAGCGGTACTATAAATCAGCGATTTTCAAACTCTGGACCACTGGGGGCTTGCAGAGTGGGAACCAGGGGATATGTGGATAATTTGAGAAGCAAGATTTTCATTATTATTATTATTAATTGTAATTTAGTAAAAATAAAATGCATATTTTTGTGAATATTGTTTGTCATATACATACTATCTTTCTGTGGAGGTTTTTCTTGTCACTCTAATCTTTGTCTTGCTGTAGCTACTTGTACAGTATGGTGCCATTTTCTGTAAATACTTTGGAACAATGTTTATTGCTAAATTTTTGCCTAATTGCTTGAAAGTAAAAATGTGATGTTTTATGGAAAAAAGGCATGCTGATAATTTATCATATTTTATATTTTATATTTTGTTTTAGTTTATGTAAAATGACAGACAACAGCAATTTTGCATTTTATTTATGAAATATGTATTAATATATTTATATTTTCATACACACTGTAGCCAAAACTTTGGAATAATATTTTTTTTTCTATGCATCAGTAATATTGTGAAATTTTACTACTATTTAAAATATCTGTTTACTTTTTGAATTGTATTGTGAAATGTAATTTAATCCTGTAATATGAAAGCTGATTTTTTTAGTGGCCATTACTATTTCTAATGTATTGATTTGGTAACTATTATAAGTTAATATTGGTGTTCTACTATTATCAATGTTTCTTATTTGTATCAGTGTTGAAACTGTTTTTTTGTTGTTGTTTGTTTTTGTGGAAATATATGGAATATTTTTTTATTGTACTTAACCCAAACCTTTGAATTGTAGTTTTTCAACATTTATGAAAAAAAAAATTAGGCACCACAAAAGTTTTCAATGATGATAATAGTTACAAATGATTCTTGAGCACTAAATCAGCATATTAGAATAATTTCTGAAAGATTAGGTGACACTGAAGACTGGAGTAAGAGAAATTCGGCTTTGCCATTACAGAAATAAATTACATTTTAAAATGTAATAAAATAGAAATTAACTAAATCCATCTTAGATGAACATTAAATATGATTCCAAACTTAGCCAACGGTATTTATTTATTTATTCATTTTATTTTTAATTATAATTTTTTTTTTGTGTTTTTATATATACAAATATTTAAGAAAAGTTGCCTCCTTGTCAGGGAGATCATAAAATGTTTGAAAACCTCTGTTATAGAAAGGATAAAGCATTTGTTGACCTTCACCTTGTTTGGGTGAATGTGCAAGAAATGTGTTTTCAGACTCCAATGAGTCTGTGCATTTCTATTTCAGTGAGCATAAATCTAGAGCTGGGGGCAAAGAGAGAGAGAAAAAAAAAAAAAACAGCCATCCATCACCATGGACAGGTCATTGGAACAGTGCAATGCAGCGTCTGAGAGTTTCAAGATTAGAGGGGCTAATAATTTTTGAGGGCCATGCTTTATGTTAATGTGGCAGGCCACGCTGTATATTTCTGCTGAGACGGTGCCTTTGTGGCGCTTAATTTTGCTTTAATGGAACTGTTGTGTTAGTATCTGCAGCAGACTCTAAGATTTAAACCCTCTGGAATTAACTGGCTTTATTGCAGAGGACGTCCTGTGATTTATCTCACGTCTCCGGACATCAGGAAGGACACGCTAAACCAAACAAGTAAAAAAGGAAAAACATGGCAAATGAACTCTATTGCTACAGTTTTGTACCCATGTAGGATGAAAAGTGGAAATAATTCTTGGGGTCCATCAGGATTATTGTAGAATCAGATAGAATTATTGTAATGTTTTAATGTCATAATATGGCATAATTATTAATAGGCCTGTTCACAAAGTTTGGTTTGTTTAATGCAAATAGTTTTAATATTTCAGAATGGTCTATTTTAGCATTCAGTTGTGTAATAAATATGAATGACAGGATGAGCAAATTACATATAATTATATTATATAATTCTGATTATTATTTTCAGATAGAACCTTAGCCTATTTTTGCCATTAACATTTTAATCATTTTCTAGAGATCCTTCTGTTTTTGCTCAATATATTTTCAGATTATTCCCAAACGCCCAGGGTATTTTATTTTGAGAAAAACAAGAATCCCCAAATCCCCCAAATTATAGAAGTATGTTATTTCCATTTATATCTATAGCTAACTGAATAATCTTTTAATCATAACATAATCAATTCGTAATTTAACTTTCCACTTCCACTTTGCCGCACTGATTCATGGTACTTCATCTTGGCTGTCCAAATTCATAGCGTTTTCATTTTTCTCAGATACAATTCATTAGTGATGATCTAAAACCCTTTTTGAATCATTCATGAGCTCAGTATTAATAATTAATCAATAATCGTTATACACTCATTGCGCTAAATGTTCATTAAATAATGTAGTTTATCTTTATCCATCTCTGAGCTTCACTGGTAGTCTTTTTAACCATTGCTCAACTCAAACATCTGCGAAACTTTGTTCTCTTATTATTTGGGAAGGATAAGAAAATGCACACTGTGATTTTTTTTTTTTTTTTTTTTTAATTTAAACTATTAACCATAATAACTTTGGTAGTTGGTTATCTTGTTGATCCGATCTGCCAATATGCCTTCCAGCACAATTTGTTTATTAAAATGCAGCTTTTTTTGTTTAATCATTATTATTTATTGAAAACGGCACATAGTCACATGCATTTTCTGACCCACTTCCTTTCAGAGCAGCAAGCTGATAAAGGTCACTTGCGCCAGGACCATTTCATTAGCTAGTGAACCCAATTTAGCTGTTTAATTTGAATAAATGGAAAACTCGTGCACCCTGGGTTTTGCTCCTTTAATGCGCTTGAATTCAAATTCATATGCAAATTAAGCAAATGCATTTAACTGTACTAAATGCACAGTGTAGTACTGCACAGAACATTTGAATAAACAATTTTAGGGGCAAAGGAAAATAATAATGTAAATGGCTCTGAAGTCTCTTTGTAGTAGGGCTTTATCGTTCCAGTGCAGCCTCTGCCCAGCACAGAATGGCTCGGCTTTAGCAGGCCATCCCAGTTCCAGAAAAAGTGGCTGTCATAGGCTGCACAGTTCATGCATGACTGAGAAATGCTTAATATGTGGATCCATCCCACCTGCTAGCAGGAGCAATATACAGTGAGCCTTCTTGTCCTTGAGTATTCTTATTGAAGTGTCAAATATAGCAATGTGAGTGCATGTTTTTATGCCTGTGCACATGGATAAAGAAGAATGGTTCTTAAACATATTTATGAATTTTTTATTATTATTATTATAATTTTTTGGTCCTGTTGCACAGGGAATTCTTTTTTTTCTTTTTTTTCTTTTGCCCCAGATAAACACAATTTTTTTTTTCATGCCTGTAGTCTCTTGGCTTAAAAGTCCAATATATTTTGTCTAATCTTTTAAGGTACAATACAATTTGTAACCGATGCATTCAGGAATTTAGCACAAGTTTCACTGACAGCATTAAATAACCATGTTCCCTTTCTCAAAATACAAGAATCTCCCATGAAGCAAGTGGCAGAGGGCTCAGAAGGCCATGCTTTGGCAGCTCAAGGTGTTTGTAACTGATCATTCGGTGGGGTGAACGCATTACGGGACACACAGAGAGGTGTCACGTCGCATGTCACGCATTTATAGTGTAAGACTTGGGAAGATGAAGAGTTATCTGATATGGTGTGAATGTTGTCAGTGATTCTTTTATCTACCGCAGCCAGAGTGGTATTAAAGCAATAAGCCACGAGAGACAGCAGATGCAGTGATTTTTACCATTGTTATGGCTTCTTGTTTGGCATGATGCGTTCTTGACTGTGGTGAAGTCATTTGGATGGTCTGTTGCTTTTAAAAAAATGGCAGCTAGAGCAATATAAAAAAGAATATTAGATGATTAATGGTGCATATTATTGCATTTTGATGGGATGATGGGATGACATTTAAATAAGTCTGTACAATTTCAGTAAGATTTTTTTTTTAATACATCTTTAATACATTTTATTTAGCGGTTGCATTCAATTGATGAAAAGTGACAGTAAACTTTTACATTGTTAACATTGTTTTCAAATAAATGCTGTTCTTTCCATTTATTGATCAATACTTAAAGTATGGTTTCCATAAATAAATAAATGAATTAATAATAATAATAATAATGAAAAATGTTTCTTGAGCAATATGTCAGCATACTGGGATGATGATTCACGGATCATGTGACATTGAAATCTATGAAAGCTTGTTTCTGCCACTGGGTGAAACAAGAAACATGAAAAAAAAAAAAAAAAAAAATGTACTTGCAACTTCTCACAATCCTGACTCTTATTCTCGCAATTCCCAGAATTCTGATTTTATAAGCTGAGGAATTTTGAGAAATAAATCAGAATTGTGAGAAATAAACTCTAAAATATCTATCTGTCTATCTATCTGTCTGTCTGTCTGTCTGTCTGTCTGTCTTAAATTTAAATTTAAATTTAAATTTAAATTTAAATTGGCATACAGTCATTTTTAAGGTAACCATGAGTTGCATTAGCATTTTTTTCCCCTACACGTGCTATTCTGTAAATATTCAAGACATTTTGTTTGAATCCGAAAAAATTGAAGGTAAAGAAGGCTGAGTGACTTAGTGCTAGAGCAGCTTTTAGCTGTGTTGCAGGAGCGGTGAGGAGACTTAGACAGCGCTCAAGGATAACCCAGAGGCTAGGTTAGCCCAGACACCATCAGAGAAACTCTACCAGAGACTTTCCCAGAAGGCCAAAGGGAAGAATCGAAAAGGAAGCTGAGGAAAGAGGAGGCCAAAAACTTTATTTTTTTTCCTGGTCGAAACATCTCTCATGCCATATGTTTATGAATGCATACAGTACAGCACGTCACTTTGTGCAAGTGTACGTCTCTGACTTTCAGCTGCTTGGGCTATAAAAATTTAAGCCGTGCCATCGCTGAGGGGCTGTTCACTAATATTGGCTCACTCTTCTCCCAGCTGTTTGGCACTGATACATTGAATTATAGGCAGGAAATGTAATATTCATATAGGCCAGAGCGGTGCATTTTAATCTGTGTGATCCTCATGGAGTGCAAAGGGCAGCTCAGAACGAGGAGCCCGCTGGGCATTTTGGGACGGGCTGCTGTGGGACAGAGAGTGCTCTGTGTGCTACATGCCTCATTTAATCAAACACATTGCTCAGCAACTGTGGGATTTTTTTTTAAGTGTTTGTGAGTGTGCATGGATGATTTCATGATTTATAGTTCTTCTATTCAATATATATATATATATATATATATTTTTCTGTTTCAGTATATTTTAAATTTGTAATTATTCCTGTGATGGTAAAGCTGAATTTTCATATCCAGTCTCCAGTGTCACATGATCCTTCAGAAATTTTTGTATGCTAATTTGCTGCTCATGAAACATTTCTTATTATTAGCAATGTTAAAAACAGTTGTGCTAATTAATGCTTTTCGGAAACCATGATCCATTTTTTTTCAGGATTCTTTGATTCCTTGAATAGAATGTTAAAAACAGCATTAATATGAAACATCTGTAACATAATAGATGTTTTTTTCTGTCACTTTTGATAACTGAATGCTTGCTGAATAAAAATAATAATAATAATAATAATTTTACCAACCTAAACTTTAAGGGACAGCACATTTTATTTGTAATTTATAACTTTGACATTTTCTAATTTTATTTAGATATAACCATATTTATAATATAATTTATACTTTTTGTTTTTGTAGTATTTTACTGTACAGTTATATGCATTGACCTGTTAAAACATAAATTACAAATATAAATTACAGTTAACCTATACAAATATGACTGTTTTACTGCATAAACAGTCTTGCTTGCAAAACAGATGCCTGCAGTAAGATCCTGTGGCTAACTAGTCATGCATTTACTGATGTGGTGATGTTCAATGTTTGGTGTTCCTAAAAATCTTGAAAATCGCTTTGTCCTTGAGAGTATGACGGTCGGGTGCTGACAGTTGGAGTGAGGGAGCCAGTCATCGGGGTGATTAGCTTTAATCTGGCTTCAGTGCTCCCTGACTTCACAGGTCACCAAGCTTCGTCTCTGGCCACATCCACAATCCTTCCAGCCTAAGTGGCTGCTAGAATCAGGCCTGTCTGAAAGGCCAGATTTCCCTTTTTCTCTCTATCTCCTTCTGTCTCTTTTACTCCCTCCCTCTCGAGAAGCACATCCTCACAGACTCCGGGCCTTCATTGTTTGTGAAGCCGGGACAATAGGAGAGATGATTGCCAGAGAAACCTCTGCTGATGCGTTGTGTCTGTGGGCGGGGCTGAGCTGGATTTCGTACCGCACACACTGCCATCCTTCATCGTACGGACTCGCACCATTTTAAAGTGTCATATTATTAAAGAGATGATTTTAAAGGGGTCACGTCATGAAAAAGTAATAATTTAAATAAGAATTTAATATACTCAAAGTGAAAGTGCAAAATGAAAATTTTGTCATTAATCACTTACCCCCATGTTGTTTCAAACCGTGTATTTTACTTGGCAGTCAATGAGACAGTCACAAGCCTCCCAGTTTTCATCCAAAATTGTGTTCCAAAGACAAACAAAGCTTTTAAAAATCTGGAACGACATGGGGATATGAGATTAATGACAAAATTGTAATTTTGGGCAGGAATAACCCTTTAAAATAACTTCCTAATGTTGGGTATGAATACATAAATCCATGATTCAGTGTTCTGAAACTCAATGAAATGAGGTGTAATTAATATAGGTAGATAACCCATTTTTTTTGCATTTAATAAAATATTAGAAAAGATCTTCACACATTGTTCTGTAATTAATTCCCCACATAAAAATTCCCTGGTATTTTATTTAGTTTTTTTTATTTAATTATTTGTTTGTTTGTAGAGATTTACTGGTCAGCAAAAAATGTATTATATATTTATAGTTTATATAGTTTCTAATACAACCCTCTACAGACACCTTGGCAATTGAATCGCCATTGGCTAGTAAATCTTTTAGTTTACTCGCTAGACTGTATAATACAATAATGCACAATAATATCCTTTCTTAATTATAAATGATTCATATATATATTTATTCATAAAAATAAATGTTTGTAAAATGGCACAGTTTTTGAAGTATTTGAGAGTACACTCTTAACATTAGTGTCAGTGAGTCAAGCATTATAATAATCAAATATTATTTAATAATAGAACTTTAGTAATTAGACATAAACTTGATAACCATGTTTGAAAGCATATTAGTCATTTTAGCTGAAAATTTTAACTAGACTGGTGGTGGTGCTTTTTTGGTCATTCAGTGTTTCTGTAAAAAAAAAAAAAATTAATAATAATAATTGGGGGGAAAACTAACAAAAATACTGATAAGATAATAATGATATGAATTCTACTAATAAGAACTATAAAACGCACCAAGGATTACTAAGGATTAATGAGCTGCTGGGTTCATAAATATTAATCAGGTTTTGTGCATTCGCTCAAACTGATTTGATGAAATCAAAATAGGAACGATAATAGATCAGTGCCATCCAATGAGATTGGTGAGGGCGTTCGCGCATTTGCTCCGCCCACTACTGGAAAACCCAACAGGTCTTAAAAGCCGAAGAATTCCAAAGGAACGCCGTTATTTTATTTTTGTCAATCTAAATTGGCAAATTTTAGGTGTACAGAGGACTTATACATAACACTCTTGTTAAATACAACCAAAAATGGAAAAGTTCATCAAGAACCAGATGGTTGCATTTCTAGGTGGTTACTAGATAGATAAAGGTAGCTTAAAAGACCTTCATTTACTAATCTGATCCCAAACCCTTGATTTTTAAACTAGATAAACTAATTATTTTCATAGCACTAATACTGTGTGTTCTAGATCATAATAAATGGAAATTTGCATTGAATTATTATCCTTTAGTGCCATGGTTGCAAAGCAGTTGTTTACAGATACCAGATTTTGATATTAACCACCTTTCATGCAATCCTTATCGTCGCAACAAAGGTTCCAATTAACTAGAGCGTGTGCCTTCCATTTCCTCTCTCACTGCATTAAGCCCAATAATGAATCATTGTCAACCACATGGAGGGAGAAAATGAATTGGAGCTTGAGTCCTGGGGCGTTATTTTATGACTCTAGTGTGGCAATTCAAATGGTTACATATTGTTATTGAAATTATTAAGAATTATTGGGTGATAATTTGGACGCCATAACCCATACAAAATATGGAGTGCCACATTACAGTTGACTAACAGGAAGAGAAATGGTTGTAAGCAGCTAAGAGCTGAATGCCGTATGAAACTGAAAGTACATTTTAAAAAAAGACAAGAGTGACAGAAAATCCATCCCCTTTAATTTAGACTAAAGGGTTACTATAGGGATGGAAATGAAGCATGGGGCAGTCGTACCGAAAGCTCATCTCAGGGAACGGTTAGAGTGCAGTGGAGCTTCTCAAATCTGTCAAAACACTTGTGGATTTTGTCAAGTTTTATCTGTACCCGAGAGCCTTGTGAACATGGGGATGCCTCTTTCCACTAGATAGCAAATTTAAACAAATGTTCCTGCTCCTTTGCAATTATTGGGGATCCTTATGATTTTTATCTGGGTTTCCATGCATATGTGATTTTGAATAAATGCTAGGTCCATATATATGTGTGTGTATTTCCGAGAATAGATTGTAAATATGAAGCACTTCCACCAACATTTTACAGGTTTTAGTGATATAAAACAAATGAATAGGCCTAAGTCACAAAGCAGAACATATTTTATCAAAATTACACAAAATGGTATACAATTGTTTAATTTATATTGCATTATCTTATCCTAAAGAAATTTGGGAGAAAACAAAGAAACAAATGCTTAATTAAAAAAAATGCATTTGGGGTATGGAAGAGCAAGCTCAAAGTTCTTCTGGGACAGTCCTATATAGCATAGTTGCATGTTTTATTTAACACACATATTTGTAGTGTCTCATCTTTAACAATAGAATCCTTAGGCAAGCATTTTCCCTCAGAGCAGCCTACGTGAGGAAACGTGTGCACAGCGTAAGTGGATTACAGTTCTTAAAAGCCTAAACGTGTCTTCTTCTCATGAAATTTAGAAAGCTTCGAAGATGCTTGAGATCCAGGCTTGATTGTGCAGAGGAGCTTAACTAGGAATTGCACTTAGAGATGATTCAAATTGAGCCAGAGGTAAAAACGTCCATCTGGAAAATGAAGTTGGGGAAGTTCTAACTTAGGTCACTTCTGAAACTGTCACATGGTTTGAACCATGGACGACTTGCAACCCATTATAGTCTAATGGGGCTCTGTATATTTCATTCAAATGAAATGCTGTATTGCTGTTTAGTTCATGTAACCGAAGAATTTCCAAAAGAATCAATAATGAATCAAATGGGAATCGATTTGGTTCCCAATGTAGCACTGAATTCCATTCTTAAGGAGTCTTTTATGCTTACCAAGGAATCAAAAATTATTTTAGTTTTTTGTTAAATACAGCAAAACCAGTAATATTATTTATTTATTTATTATTATTTATTATTTTAATATAAATTAAATTGTAATTTATTCCTGATAGTAAAGCAGAATTTTCAGCTTCATTACTCCAGTCTTCAGTGTCACATGACCCTTCACTCTAATATCTAAAATCACTCTAATATGCTGATTTGGTGCTCAAGAAACTTTTCATATTTTTATCAATGTTAAAGGGGTCATATGATGCTTTTTTTTTTTTTAAAGATCATTACTTTGTGTATTTGGTGTAACAGATTATTTTTCAAATACTGTACATTATTTTAGTTCCTCTATGCCCCCCAAACTCCACTGTGTGACCCTGTCTCTCTCCCTCTCTCTATCACACACACACACACACACACACACACACACACACACACACACACACACACACAGGCAACACACAAAACTCTGCAATGGAACAACATTCAATAGCAAAAACTTAAACTAATAACAAAACATACTTACAGTAGACAGAGGCGCCAGATTGTCGCAGGTATATCAGAATTACCTCCTCTCCTAGGTTCATGAAACAGTCATCCAAAAAATGTGTTGCTGTTCTTTTGTAAGTAATCTTAAAGATTCTTAAATGCATTTACTTTCGGAAGGGAAAATAAAGTGCATTTGCTTTCACATAGAAACACACAGCATCTCCATGACATGGCTGCTGCTTCAACACTAACTGCATTTATGGAAACCATGCCTTTTTAAGATGAATCAAAAGTAAAAAGTAAAAAGTTAATTATTTTTTAGTAGTAAAATTAAAAATCTAAACATTAACTATATATATATATATATATATATATATATATATATATATATATATATATATATATATATATATATATATATCTGCGCCTGCTCTCGCTATCACCTCCTGTTTGCGGCTGAATACAAATTATCTACATAATTAATGGACAACTGTCCTCAGGGTTCCCCCCACACATCAGGATTTCTGATCGTAAATATTATTATTAGAAGTCATATTTTTATTTACAATTCGCGATCGGGGAGGCTCTGACATTCTTTTGATCAGGTTCGGACACTCTTAACACACCTCACACCAAGGGAAAATCTGATAAAATAATGTGTAGAACCATCAAGATAACCAACACACCCTTGGGGTGAGGTGTGTTAAAAGAGTGTCCGAACCTGATCGGAATAACGCCAGAGCCTCCCCGATCACGAATCGTAAATTAGTTTTTAAATATTTACGATCAGAAATCCTGATGTGTGTGGGGAACCCTGAGGACAAACACGCAGACACTCTGGAGATTATTACGTGAAACTAAAAAATATCCAATCAGAAAGTGAGATGATGGAAGACTGAAGAGGTCATGGCACAGCATAAAGTGAAATTTCCATCTGAAATTACGTCTCCACAACTTCACCTAAACCCTTTTCATTTTTTTCTCTGACTTTTCTGTGAAAATCATTCCAAACACTATCATTGCAATTTTTTTCCTGCATATCGTCCACCATGCTTATTCTGAAGTCTCGCGAGATTTCCTGTGTTCACAGTGAAGTCAAATCATGGCACACCACACACTATTGGAGCAAAACAGTTAAATCTAGGATTTTTTTATCCTCATGTTTGTGGTCTATCACATTTTGGCTATGATTGTCAAAAGGGGGGAAATCGGCCCAAAATCAGCCGGAGTATCTTTTGGTGTGTATCCAGCGTAATGTGTTTTAATGTTGGTAATAATTTCACCACCACCACCAACGCATTTGACTTAATATTCTACTTTTCATGACTTAAAATGTAACATATAAAAAACTGATGCAATAACGATTGGTTAATTAATAATAATCATTTGGTTTTATTGAATAACACTGTTAAAATATAATGTAATACAAAATAAACAATTTGCATTATTACAAATACCTGCAAGGAGGACCAAGGTCACCAATGGCACCAATTTTAAATTCTTGGCAACTTTTTAAATGCTACTGCCTCTTTAATTTCTTCAACAAAAGCATGTGGACATCACAACCCTTACCAAAATGAACCATGGTTTTATCGTAGTAAAACTGCTTAATTTTAATTTGTGGGATGATTTCTGAATGTTTGAGACTATAAAATCAAACTGACAATTGTATGAATTGAATCATAGCCATATAATTGTCTAGAGCTACAACTATAATTTATAAATAATACAATTTAATTACAAATTAATTATTTACTTTTATATTTTATTAAAGTTCTATTCTGAGCCCTCATGGTAGGTTTTTATTTATTTATTTGTGAAGGAGGTGGCACAACAATACTACACTCTTAGACTTTGCTGTAATTTTACAGTTATTTACTGCAACAAAAAAAAGCATATATATGTTTTTATTCTGCTTAGGGCACCCATTTGGCCAGCAGCGGCCCTGGCCTGCGCACAGCCACCATTTTGAGTTTCAATGCGTAACGATCTGCATCTGTTCTTGCTCCAGCCTCAGCTTTTGTCTTATCCCTTTGTTTGTTCCAGTGGGTTATTTGTCTTTCTCATTGGAGAAGCCAAGATTTGAAGAGATAAAACGCATAATTACCAATGGCTCACATATTCATGTGGTCTGTTCAATGCTTTCACACCAGTGTTCAGGAAATAATTTAGCTGTTTCCTTCTCATCTTGCCTAAAAGACATGAAATTAAGATAAAAAACGTTTAGATGTGGCCCAAACCCACTTTAGGAACAGCAGGTGTTAGATGCTGCTGGAAAGAGGAGAAAGTAAGAAAGAAAGAAGGTTTAGACAAGGAAATACGGAACGAAAAAAAAGGTTGAAAGGAGTTATTTGTGTCTTTATCTCTACAAAAGTGTGTTGAGTGTTTTACCTGTGAACTGAACCCTGTCACCTTTTAACCATCTGTGCAATTAGATTATTTGTAAAGCAGGCAGATAACACCTGTCATACAAACTAACGAAACTTTCACCAACAAATGTGAGAGTCTGAACACATTTAAATTCCCCTAAATAGCTGAAAGTTTTGATGCTGGAGTGTCATTTTCAGTTTAGAGGTCTTTATCTCTCACACATGTATGGAAATGAGGATATACGCAAACATAATAGAAGATGAGAATAGAAGATGATATGGAGCGACTAAGGATTGAATGTTCGCCAGGTTTGTGGGAGAAAGCAGATAGGGACAGAAGCTCGCTGCAGAAGAAATAGGAAGCGAGTGTCTGGGGGATCTAAAAGGCGAAGAACACATTAGGTAAGTCTGTGACAGGCAGGTCTGTATAGTCAGAAACGAGAACAGGCGAAAAATAAAGAAAGCAGGAATGAGCGCTACAGTACACAACAAACGGGTGCCTCTTTTGGGAAAAGGCACATTTAATTCTGCAGAGCGGCTCTTATAGGTCTCCTCCCGTCTGCCATGATCCGTGATCCGTTCCATCATTTAAACTCTCAAGGTAAAGACAGTCTGGGTTCCAGCAGTGAAATTGCATTCGGAAGCAAGTTCATAGCCTGCATTGCGAAGAGTGGCTTCATTCTGCTGCACTCCAATCTGTCCCCCATAGAGACTTTCTCACTGGCGGTTCTGGTGCCAGACACTCCCGGATTGGCCATGATGCTTTCCTCTCCTAGCTGTTGATTGTGCATTATCAGTGCCCCTCACACACCGAAAATTACATGTAGCACCAGAGGTGGTCATGACAATCATAGCTGGTTTCCATGGCAATCAAAGGACCTATTGGAAAGTGGCGAGGCCTGTCGCATTGTGATAATAGCTCCACTCATTTTGCTCTAATTGAAAAAGCTTTTTTATAAAAAAAAAAAAAAAAAGGTTCCACCTCCAAAAACTGTGTTTCTCTCATTGTTGAGCTAAAGAAAGGTAAATAGGGTGGTGGAACGCCCCTTAAATGTATGTGCATCATTTCTGCACCACTTAATCGAAAAGCATTATTGTTTTTTGTTACACTCATTTAGTTTTTATTATTATTATTATTTGTTTTATTATTATTATTTATAATATCATGGCCTTGTACTAGCAGGAACTCCTATTTTGTATCTTGCACATATAAATACATTTGTGTATATTTCAGTTAGAAATATAAATGCTCTCTTTGCTAATGTTGTAAATCGTGCAGGACAGTTATTTCAGGATGATTCAAACTATATGATTTGTTGAAGAAGGCATTAAGTGAACTGACTCATAAGAGTCATTTGTTTAGAAAATCGGGCTTTACTTGTTGTACTGGATTAAAAAAAAGACTCAATAGAAATTGAGCTGCCTTTGTGGATTGTACGCAAAAACAAACATGCAGCTTTACCAGTGTAGTCTGATTTATACAAATGACTCTTATGATCGGGTTCTTTTCCATGAATCAGAGTCATATAGTGCAGTCAATGACGACTGAATCTCAAAACGAATAAGTCTTATGAGCCTTTTTTTTTAGTGAATCAGACACATAGAGCACAACCGATATATTCCGAATCCCAGTGTGAAAGATTCTTAAGGGTCAAATATTTTTGGAAACTAGGAAATCACTTGTTGTGCTTGTATGTTTATTAATTCAATACAAAGAACTTAATCATAGGAGTCATTTGTTTATTAATCAGACAACACTGGTTTTCTGTATATTTTTGATTCACTATAAATAAATAACTCACATGAGCCTTTCATTTTAGGATTCAGAATCCATAAAAATAATGTATTTTTTATTTATTTTTTTTGTAAATGAATCGGATTACACTGGTTGTGGTGATTGTTCGTTTTTGCATACAATCGGCAAATATATTTCAGTAGAAAGATGTTTGTGTTATTATTTTGCACTACAGAGTGTTTAATTATATAACATTCAAGATTAACAACTCAGTTATATGATTCATTTTACTATAGCATTGAACCAGACAGGGCCATACAATACATTTTGACGCAGCCCCTTTGTAGCTTACATCATGATTTATTACCCTGCCATTCAAATTTAAGAATAACTACAGGGATCAAACCACTGGAGAAACCATGGGTTAAGTGTCACGCACAAGGGCGATGGCTCTTGTTTGTCCTTCCATGTGGGATTTGAAGCTCTTGGTTAGATTGTACTCATATTCTGCTATGGAAACATGAAACAGTGATGCATATTCCTAGAATGTTTCAACCTCTAGTTAACCTCTTTTTAAAGGTCAGATCAGTAGGAGTAATGTAATTGTTTTGGTGTCACATTTTAAAATGATCAATGTGACTATGATGTCATCCCCAAAACAATAAACACACGCTTGTGATTTACAAGTCCATTTGAGGACTAGCAGTCACAGGTGATAAGCACGTTAAGTCAAAGCCATTGAACAGACTGTAAATAGAAGTGTCATTCAAAATGGAACACATCAATGCTAAGTGAAGTGTTTACTTCATACTGAATGATTCATTGGGCACTGAGAGCGCTCTCAATGAAGTCAGCAGAGCTGTGCAGCTAACATACTATTCCCGTTTTTATACTCAGAACAATACTAAGATTATTGAGAGGTATAGCAGGAGAATTAACCTTTTAAACTGTTTTGTATAAATGAGCACTTCTCCGTGACTGAATCGCGTTTCGTCAAAGGCAGTTGGCACATAGAGGTGTGAGGACAATAAGTCCAGTGTCCTGCAAAATAAAATGAAGCATACTGAGAGCATGGCTAGGTCTGTAGCAAAATGAAGGCCATTTTTAAAGTTTTTGTGTGATTGTGTGCATTGTGATGATGTCATTATTGTAGCAATCACAAGTGTGCATACTTATAAAATAGGGTTATTATATATGCTGTGCATTGATAGAAATATGTAGAACCATAGAAACAAGTGACACTGAGAGTAGTGACTGGAGTAATGGCTGCTGAATGCAGTTAAAGTTTTCCGCCTCTCAGAGAGCAGCTCAGAAGAGAGGGGCGGGGTGAGCAAAGCTCATTTGCATTTAAAGCGGCATGCAAGAAACGACTTGCTCTAATAAGAGCTTAGGGTAAAAAGCGTGTTGTTTTAAACTACCATTGTGAAATTTTAACCAAAGTATCTTATAGACTGTTCATTAAGACCCTAAATAATCATATTACCTTCTGGAAAATAGGCATCCAATGACCCCTTTAAAATATGTAGAGTATAAAAGGGTTATTTTGTAATAATAGTTAATAATTTTACTGTTTTTACATTATTTTCTTGATCAAGCATGCAGCCTTTGACAGCATAAGAAATAAAGTTGTACTATCTAAACAATATTATTCATAAATATATAAAATGAAGAGCGTAGCCCTTGAGGTCAAATTGATGCTGAACAGCTTCACTATAGACTCTTCCTTTGGAACTATAGACTCCCAGGATGTTAAGAGAAGCATCAGACTAAATTTCCAAAGTCAGACAAAAGCACAGAAACCTGCCATCCTACGACTATAAATCAATTTCTATTTAGATCAAGCAGATTCAAATGTGAAGGCCTAATGTGGCACTGAACAAACAGGCCATGCGGATGATGAATGCGAGGGGGAACGTAATGGGCCGACCGACTGATAGCCTGCTATCACAAGCATCCATCTTCCTTAATTCCCGGTGCAGTCTACTGGATCCTGTCCAACACACTCAGATGAATTGTCAAAGACACAGAGAGGCATTTTGAATCAGCCTGTTTGAGTTATAGCCGTCACTTCTCTGCCAACCGAACTTCGCTCTTTTCATCCCCTCTGAAATATCAATTATTAAGTCCTTCTACAGAGATGTGGCGAGGTTGTGCAGATACTCTAAAATATGCAGCGGAGTGCAGTGGCTTTTTCAGTGTCAACACTAATGAATTTGGCTTGAAAATCACCCAGATCACAACTCTGCGGCACATCGTTTACTTAACTTGTGAAAAAGTCTTGTGAAGTCATAGAGACGGTGTAAATGAGGATGTATTGGTGTCATGACACTTTCATGTACATGTAAAAGTAATAAATGTCACGTTCACTGAAACTGTCGATCGCTATAAGGTGATGCAATGTCGATGCAATGCAGTTAAATTGTCTTTACTTATATGAGTATAGCAACTTTCTCTATATTATTACATTTTTATTCTTGGATATTTAATCATATATTTTGATAACTATTTACCTACTAAGAATTATATGGTATTCCCATTTAAAAAAGAATAAAGTTTAGCTCTGTTGCACTGTTACACAGGGGTAGATAAAAATTAAAGATAATTATTGATATATAAACAATGTTGTAAAGTATTATTTTGGATATGCTTGCTTTGATAATCTTTCTGGATATCAGAATTGCCTTTCACTTTAGTGCCAGATTGGATGAAGTTTAAGGTTTTAATACTGAGCAAATACAAAACATTTGTCATGCATCATTCATAATGTATGTGTATATTCAGTGAAAATAGAGTAGATTCACATTTGGATAGTTGTTGAGTCTGTTTCCCTCCGAGAATTTTTGACAAATGTCACCATGACAACTATAATAATAATTCATGAGATATTGCAGAGATACATATATACATATATATATATATATATATATATATGTATGTATGTATGTATGTATGTATGTATGTATGTATGTATGTATATATATATATATATATATATATATATATATATATATATGTGTGTTCCTCTTAAGCTTTTTCTCTCCATCTGATTTTAATATTTGTTTGGGAAAAGCAGCACAATCTATTTAATAAGTAAATCAGCTTGCCTACTGAGAGCCTAAAGCAGTAATGCAATTAAAATCAATGGGCTATAGAAATGAAAATAGTTTTTTAACTTTGTCGTGCAGTCTTGTAACAGTGATTCGTGTTTTTACTCTAAATTGAGAAGTGTCACCGTTAACCAGTGTGAATGAGTGATAATGCATCTTTACCAGCAGCATCCATACAGGGATATATATATTATATATATTCTTCAAGTACTGAATTTTTGTTGAGCTGTTCCTAGAAATACATAACAAAAAACCTAGATTTTATTCGGATGTTTCTTGTAGTCTGCTGCCATACTTTGACTTTAAATAATCCACCAACCTTTCTTGCATAGCCAGGATTTTGCCTGTCAGTTAATTTAATTTGTTTGCTCCAAAAAGACAGAAAGAATCTGTCTTAAAACGATTAAAAAGACCAACCACAGTACAGATTGTTTTTGCATGCTATTTAGGAATGAATGTATCTGAGACAGTTAGTACCAGAACAATTGACTGGAATGAACAATTAATTGCTCTGCAGTCTGCACTATTGGCCAGATGAACAAAAAACTAAGAAATGTTCAGAAATGTTTGTGTGAAATAAAAATATCTGTCCACCCAGAACTTGTACTCATTATTTTCCAGACACAGCTCAAAACACACTTTTGCTCAAGCATATTAAATATACTTGCTAAAAAGATACGTTGCACATTTGGCAATTCAGTGATTTGTTTCTTCAAAAACAAAACAGTCACAGACTTTAGGAAGTTAAAAGAAAAAAGATTCAAACTGTTGATTTTTAACCTTTTCTTCCCATTTTCTATGCAATATTCATTCTATATTCAGTGACAATACTGTCTATTTTTCAAATGTTTGGGGTCGGCAGTTTAAATAAGTCTCTTATGCTCACTTGGGGCTGCATTTGTTTGATGTTGTAAAATATAAACTACAATTTAATAGTTTTCTTTTGTAATCTTTGTAATCTTTGTAACATTATAAATGCTACCACTTTGGATAAATTTAATGCATCCTCTCTGAATAAAAGTGTTGATTTATTGCAACCAAATTTGTTGAAACCAGAGTTTTGAACGGTGCACTCTGGTACCAAAAGTACTATATGATTATGTTTACGTATATATGTACACTTATTATTTATTTACTTAGTTTATTTAATAAAAATGTATTTGATTCCTTTAAAGAGCAAGATGTTCTCTCACCAAAACACTCATAAACTGCATGAAAACATAGCAGACAGCATCATCACAGCGGTGCCTCCAATTAGAATCAACAGTTGCTCATGACAGAATGATGTCTGTGGGCCCTGAATACACCAGGCATCTGGCACACTCTCCAACCAGCCACATGGATGTCATCCATTATTTAGATATAAGAAAAAAAATCAATACGTTAAACCTCTAATTAGACCCAAATAATAATGATCATTTAGTTTGTCAATTACAAACTGTGCAGATGCCAAATGAAGCTCATAAATAGCATGTAATGAGGCATCATGCAGCCAGGGGCCTCTTGGCATGTTTTGAGCTGATAATTGTATCAGACCCTCTGATTCTTCCTACTGTTGACTATGTCCAGGATTAGGTCAGTGAGAGTGATTTTTTTTGCAAGCTTCAGGAGGGCTTGTAGGTCTGAACTAGCGAGTTTAGGTATATTGGTCTAGAGCCAATGGTTGTCTGTAGACAAGCATCAGAGAGGTGTGACGTGAGCTTTGTTTGGCTCGCTGAAGACCACTCTGGCTGCTGCTTTCTGGATCAGTTGCAGAGGCTTGATAGTACATGCAGAAAGGCTAGCCAAGAGAGCATTACTATAGACCAGTCTGAAGAGAACAAGAGCTTGGAGAAGAAGTTGTGCAGTCTGCTCTGTTAGGAAGGGACTAATCTTCCTAATGTTGTGTAAGGCAAACCTACAGGACCGAGCCATTGTAGCAGTATGGTCTGTGAAGCTTAACTGATCATCTATCACAACTCCATGATTCCTGGCTGTCCTTGTAGTAGTTATGGTTGACAAACCTAGCTGTAAAGAGAGGTTGTGATGAAGTGGTGCGTTGGCTGAGACCACGAGCAGTTCTGTTTTAGCAAGATTTAGTTGAAGGTGATGATCCTTTATCCAGACAGAAATGTCTGTCAGACAGGCTGCACTGCGAACAGCTACTGTCGGATCATCTGGTCGGAATGAGAAGTAGACTTGAGTGTCATCAGCATAGCAATGATAGGAAAAGCTATGCTTTTGACTGATGGATCCTAAAGATGATGTGTATATAGAAATAAGAAGTGGCCCAAGCACTGAGCCTTGAGGAACCCCAGTAGAAAGAAGTTGTGACTTAGAAACCTCACCCCTCCAAGACACCCTGAAGTACCTACCAGAGAGGTAAGACTTGAACCACTGGAGTGTGGTTCCTCAGATGCCCATCTTCATGAGAGTAGACACAAGGATCTGTGGTTAACTGTGTCAAAGGCAGCATACAGATCTAGCAGGATGAGTACTGAGGATTTGAAAGCAGCTCTTGTCAATCTCAGGGCATCAGTAACTGAGAGCAGTGCAGTCTCAGTATAGTGGCCGCTTTTGAATCCAGATGATGTTGTTCTGTGCAAGAAAAATAGAGAGTTGGTTGAACACAACTCACTCAAGTGCCTTTACAATGAACAGAAGAAGGGATACCGGTAGCACTGGATGGCCCTCGGTGGATGGCACGACACTCCTCCGCCACTAGATGGACGTCAACAGCTCCTCCGCATACAGGCAGCCGGCAGGAGTCCCCCTTTCCCTGCTCCTCCCCATTCAGGCAGCAGACATTCAAAAAAAGCTTTTAATAACAAAATAAACACAAAACAGCATGACAGCCCCTCGCGGACGACTGCCACACACAAACAAAAACAAAACACAAAATAAAGCCCAGGCCTGGTCCTCTCTCGTTCGTCACTCCTCTTTTGTATCTTTCCAATGTCCTCCGCGGGGCTCGAGACCGGTGAGTGGATCAGGTGTCGCTCACTTCCCAATCACTCCACTGGCCTCGCTCCGTTCCCACGGCTCTCGGCCCCGCCCCACTTGTCACAACCGGTCTGTTGTTTTGTAAAAGTGATAGATTTAGAGAGGATTTCTTAAGTGGTGGGGTTGCCCGAGCCTGCTTGAATGCTGTGGGATATGTACCAGAGTGAAGAGAGGTGTTTATAATGTGGGTGAATGCGGGTATAACTGAAGAAGAAATGGCCTAAAGGGGGGGTGGGGGGTGGAGATAGGATCAAGTAGTAGGATGATTGGAAAGGATAAGTTTAGAAACGTCTGCCTCCAAGAGTGGAGAAAAGAGGAGAATGAATGAGTATTTATGATTATGAAGTTTTTGTCAGTTTGTGGTGTTGAGAACTGGTCACTGATGGTTATTGTTTTATTTATAAAGAAGTCATCAGCAGTATGAGTTGAGGAAGGAGGGGTTGGACAAGGACAAAGAAGAGAAGAAAAGGTTTTGAAAAGTGTGCTAGAGTCAGAACAGTTGTTGATTTTGTTGTGGTAGAATGTTGTTTTAGCAGTGGAGACACTTGCAGAGAAGGAGAAGAGGAGTGACTGATATGCACTAAGGTCAGTAGAGTGTTTTGATTTTCACTACTTCCTCTTTGCAGCCCTGAGTCTAGAGCAATGTTCCGGGAGAACATCAGACAGCAAGGGGGCAGAGGAGGTGGTGTGTGGAGGTCTGGATGAAAGGGGGTAAAAGTTGTTTAAGCAAGATGTTAGAGTGGAGCAAAGAATGTCAGTAGCAGTGTTTGAGTCCAGTGCTGAAAACTGAGAGGGTAGAGGAAGTGAGTAAGAAACCATAGAGGATAGGCGAGTGGGAGAAAGCGACCATTGGTTACGTCGAAAAGTGATGTCAGTTGAGCAGTATCACATGTAGATAATGTCCAATTCATTACCTGATTTGTGAGTAGCTGTAGTAGACACGCGCTTGAGGTCAAATGAGGCAAGCAGAGTGTGGAAGTAGGCAGCCTAGGTTCATCTTGGTGGATGCTGAAGTGCCAGAGGAGTATCATCCTCAGGGAAGTTTTCGAGTAACACATCCAACTCATCTAATCATTCTATTCTTTTGAAATAAGTAGACCTGTCCCCCCCCCAAATGGGTGTGGGTGTTGGAAAATGTTAAATTAGTGGAGAGGGCTGCAGGAGTGGCAGTGTCTTCAGGTTTGATCCAAGTCTCCGTTAGGGCCATGAGGTTCCTGGCAGTTCCAGAGACCAACTGGAATAGAGAGTAAAGTAGTGGAGGACATAGGGATAGTACACAGATTATTAGGATTGTTCTGCCTCCAATGTACAGTGTGTGATTTACGAGTGTTAATAGTAATAGTAGAGATTTGGAAGCACATATTGAGTACAATTGACTAGAACAAGTAGATGAGAACAAATCATACAAAAAGTAAAGAAAGGGGAAAAAAGCAATACTCTGGTGCCTTGTCGGTGTCCTTGCTCGGTGGAGTCGTACAGGTAGAGTCACTGGTCTTTAAACTCGTCGGTTTTCAAATGAGGGTTGACGTGACTGCTGCCGCGATGTACTGAGCAAATATATACTTCACTGATTCCACGTAATTTAAATCAGCTGGCCACTCCTTACTACTTATTAAACCGAAACTACAAAGTCACTCTTCTGCTGCTCAACTGCTTCTACTAACAAGTACTTGCCAACAAGGTAAATTATACCTGGTTTTGGCTATGCCTATCTAGTTATTAAACCGAAACTGCAAAGCCACACAATACACATGAGAACAAACGCGGCTTCTGCTGCTCGACTGATTGATAATAGTAATAGCAATGTGCAGGCTGCTATAGTTCAAACCAGTTCATTCTCATCGCTCTATGACAAAGGTTGACATAATGCTAAGATGAAATTACTTTTCAAATTCTTCCCCCTGTATCGCCAAACCTCAACTCCTTGGTGATTTGAGCGATAAGTTTATTATCAATTATCTACCTGTCCAGAGAACTGAAAGTGATGTGCACATTTCCCATTTCATCTCATCAATCACCATCAAATACTAAACTTATATCTGCTTCAACTATCGTGCCACTAAGTTAGAAAGTGCCTCTAAAAAACTTTTGGGTATTACTTAAAGTTTTGCCCTGAATCCTTTGGTCTGTTTTCTTAGTTGTCTGATTGAACAAAGCATAAACTTTCAACCAGTGATGGTTTATGACATTTCTGAAAGGGGAAAAATGGAAAAATAACAGAATGAAAAAGAGGCAGGGATGCATGAAGGAGAAAACGTCTGTCTTAGGCACCTACAGAGATGCTATAAGATGAAATTTGACATCATATTTTCATCAATGATGGAGAGCTTGCTGGTTAAGCAATTTAATTATTTTTATACATGTATTACACTTCCATTCAAAGTTTGGGGTCAGTAGACTTTTAATATTTTTGAAAGAAGTTTTGTTCATAAAGGCTGCATGTATTTGATCAAAAGTAAAGTAAAAAATAAAAGTAAAAAAGTAAACAGTAATATTGTGAAATTGTATTACAATTTAAAACAAACTTTTTAATATATTTATTGATGTAATACATATTTTACTATATATATTTTAAAATGTAATGTATGTCTGTCATAACAAAGCATAATTTCTCCAGTCTTCAGTGTCATGAAGTAGATGCATTTCGTACAGTAGATGTTATGTGAATTGAAATGTAAAAAAAAAAATGGCTTAATTATTTTAGTAAAAGTACATTTAATGCATTAATGCAGAAAGAAAAGTAAATTACAGCTGCTAGAAGGGGATTTAAACACTTTAAGTAAATTCTAATATTACTGTTATATATAGCTATAGCAGACAATTATGATAATGTTACATCAAATTATTAGTTGGAAGAAAATGTTGAATCAAATTTTGTATTTAATGGCTGTGATGATGAATGAATGTCCCATTGCAGACTGAATGAGTTTGGTTACATTTCTTTTTCACCTATTTACTTTTGATTGGTTTTCTGTGTTGAGCAAAAAAAAAAGAAAAAAAAAACATTCAGTAGTAACTGTAATTGGGCACGTGGGGATGTGTTTATGTTGAAGCCATAACAATCATGCCGTGAGTTGTCCATGTGTTTTTGTATAGCGCTATAGTGAGTGGTGGTTAGTGTGTAAGTTGGTTGATAGCAGATTAGGATAGTCTGTCAGAGCAGTGCTGTGCGTGACGGCAACTGTGCTGCTGTCAGGGGTGTCTGGGTGAGAGACTATAGTGCGGCATAATTAGCAGACTAGCCTGCTGAGCACTGGATGCTGCCGGGCTCTGTCCTCGCTGTGGCTTGTCTCTAGTTTGACAAAAGTTTGAGCTCTCATCTCCCTCTCCTTCTCGAATGCTCCGGTTGGTATTCATGGAGGAGAGCAGATGGGTAGTACATGCTCTCACGCTGTCCAAACCCTCCTAAGATCGTAAAGATCTCAAAGCATGACGTCTGTTCAGAAGCGCCGGTATAGAAAGGCATGGCAGTACCACAGGGAATTTCCAGGCTTTAAATAACAGAACATCACGGAACCGACAAATCTATGCTGGTTCACTGTTCCCCCACTGAGTTCACTCCATCAAGTGTTCATTTTGAGAACTGGAGTTCATGATATTGATTCTTTGGACAATTCTTATCTGATTTTCATTTACATGCAGTTTTCATCCAATTAGAGATGCGTAACATTTTAACGCATAGAAATGAAACTATTTGTGTGATCTTGGAAGTCAACTAAAGGTGTAATGACACTCGCCATAATAAGATTTTCCACCGACTGGGATCGTCATTTCTTTCACACCAGGACACTAAACACTTATTAGAATCTAACAGATCGGCAGCTTAAAGAAATGTCCTTACTCACCTTGATTACGCCGTAGGATTGGAAGGCAAAGTGCCATTTACCCATAATGCTTTTTGGTAAAGCATGTCATAATACTTTATCCTATATAAACTTTTTTCTTTATTGTCTTGTATCTCAGTAAAAATTTTGGACCGCAGGAACATTTTTATAGTACCAGAAGTAATTGTGGACCTACCCACTTTTGGGCGTTGTTTTTTTTTTTGTTGTTTGTTTGTTTTTTCCAGATTTTTTTAGTAATGGATTTTAGTACCAGACTGCCTTTTTTGAGAACCAAATTAGCTCCTACTCTGGCGCGGGGTCTAATCAGCAGAACTGGTACTAACCACGACGTAAGTAGACACTGATTGGCCATACTATAAACATTGTGTCAACTTATTTCGCAAGCAATAAATACACGGACGCTTAAGTGCAATCACTTGTAGCAAATGTAAAACTGTCAGTTGTCGTTGGAGATTCTTAGTCCTCCTTTCCATTCTTTCAATCGCTTTATGTATATGTCAACATTCCATGTCCATTATTGTGAAACCCTCAAAACACAACAAAAACACAGCGTCCTCCATCCTCCTGTTGTTAATGTTGTTGAACGTCGCGCACAAATGACATCACAGTCAACCAGCTTACGTCACTCCCTAGTACACACGGCAGGTGCCAATGCAACCCTTAAAATGGTATTGGGAAATAGTTTGCGCAAAATCTTCTTAGCACTTTAGTACTGTACATATAATTCTGGAACCAAGGCTGTGTGAAAGGCCCTATGGTTCCCCATTGGAAAATGGGTTTTTATTTTTGCATCTTGTTTTGATGATGTTCTGAAGATGTTTAAGTCATGTACTTAGAAAGCAAGTGACTTTTACCTGTAATTCATCGAATCAAAAAAAAATTAAATGTATGTTTATTTGTATTACTTTTATTACTGTTTATTATTATTTTACTGTTGTTATTATTAATTTATTCATAAATACAACTTAAATATACCATTAAAATGTTTGGGATCAGGAAGGTATTTTCAAAGTATCCTAAAATGTATAATACTTTCCATAAAATATTAAGCAGCACAACAGTTTTCAACATTAATATCAATAATAAATGTTTCTTGAAGACTAAATCAGCATATTAGCATTATTTCTGAAGGAACGTGACACTGAAGTCTAAAATAATGTCTGGTTAACTTCACCATTACAGGAATAATTATACTTTAAAATACATTAAAATAGAAAGTAATTATAATAATATTTCACAACATTTTACTGTTATTACATTTTTTTTGATCAAATATTTTTATTTTTTTAAATCTGTAACCTGATTGTGAGCTTGCCAGACTTAAAAAAAAAAAAAAAAAAAAAAAAAAAAAAAAATATGTTAAAACGTACTGACCTCAAACCTTTGAATATTTAATATTATATTGAACTTTTTTTTTCTTTTTTTTTTTAAACTTAGTCTTATCTTCTTTTGCTTGCAAATTAAATACAGTTTTTTTCAGGATGAATAAAGATTTTTAGATTTTTATGTATTTATTTATTTATTTTACATCTGCTGTGTTTCCCACTTTACAGTTTTTTTTATGGAGTTTTAAAAATGTATACTTCATTACACATGGGCTACCATAATACAATCAACAAAACATCTAAAAACATGTCAGCCTATGCTACATAAATTTAGCCTCAAGTCACGTCAGGCAGGGTTTGCTGAATCTTAGCATGTCTACATTCGCAAAAAGACTATGATGATGTGTCAGAGCCCAGTGATGCAACACCACGAAACAATATTTTATTAACCTAAACATCTTCCTTGCGTAATCAAAAATATCAGTTTCATTTGCGACGTTTACCACCCGCAGCTATTTCCAGAGTGGGTTTTAGATTTCCTACTTTTCAGCTTTCCAGGGCTGTCTGTGTGTCTTTTCAGGATGAGGAACTCACCGAGGGAAGGACACAGCTCTTCTCTCGGTCATACTGAATTCACTCTGCGTTCGATGAGGACTGTACCCTGAGGCAACAAAAAACACCAAAGACCAGCCAGCTGAAGCGGGAACATGCATAAGAATACCAAGCAGTCATTACAGTCGTCACAAACTTTACTTTATTTAGTTCCTAACAAAACACTCTGGAGGTGCTACTGTGAGACCTACCTCAAAACCTTGGGAAGCATGGGCAGAAAGCAAGGGTCTGTATGTGGCTAGTAGTGCTTTTTCTTTCTGATGTATTTCTATGATTTGTGTGTGTGTGTGTGTGTGTGTGTGTGTCTGTGTTGTGCGATGTGCAGTATGAGCACATAAGGACCCTGAGGCAAAGTGATGGGGGAACGGGGCTTTTCGGGGTGAGCTGGAAGGTTTCGAAATGTTACAGGACAAATTAAGCGGGTTTGTTGAAAATAGGTGCTTTAAAGGAAAGGCCTGATTTTTGGACTGTTAACATACACACTACGGTACCTTTGCTCCTGTTTAATTTAATAGGGTTTTAACAAAGTTCGGGAGGAGCACGATCAGATAATCATCCAATTTGGCACAGGTCAATCTCGTTTAGCTAACCATCTTAACTAGTACAACAAGTGTATATATATCCAGCCTTCCTACCTCCTGTCCTACAACAGTTTTTTCGGCATCCTTCCTCCACGCCAACTCCTCACATCTAATCTGTTTTATCCCAAATTAGGGATAGGGGGAGTTCTTTGGGTTCGGGCTATGCTCCGGGCCAGAACCCCTCCCCCAGTAAAGCATGACAAAATATGCTTACTATTCGCTTTCAGATTAGATGTAAGGGTGAACTCGTGAACCAAAAATTTTGTGTCATTCCAAATCATTTGGTTAGCTTGAGCTTCAAATGCATTTATTGACGCCTAAATGAGGAGAGAAGAAAAACTTCCACATATTTGTTTTCAGATTAATGTGCAGTAATAGCGCTGGCATTATAAGGCAATTTGTGTTATTTGTTCCTTTAGTGTTTTTAATCCACTTAGAAGTCATATCAAAGCAGTAAATGTACAATTTAATGTGCATTTAGGCACCTCTGTGTCTTTGTAAACTTGTCATATATTTACTGTTTTGATATGTGTTCTAGATTAACGTTTTTTGTAAGCACATTTAATAAAGTTTGGTGTAAGAAAGATTTTAGATATTTAAAAGAAAGACATATTTTTATTCAACGAGGAAGCATTAAATTGGTCAAAAGTGATAGTAGAGACTTTGGGCACTATCATACACCCGGCGTAATGCGACGCAAGGTGCAGCGCAAGTGTGTTTGCTAGTTTCAATCCGGCGCTGTTTGCATTTTCCCGCTCATTTTATAATGATTTCTGAAGGCTGTGACACTGAAGGCTAATGTAATGGCTGCTGAAACTTTAGCTTTGCCATCATAGAAATAAATACAATTTTAACATATAGTAAAATGTTATTTTAAATTATAATAATGTTAAATGTTTTACTTTTTTTTATTATTAAATTATGAAGCCTTGGCGAGCTTGAGAGACATCTTTTCAAATAACTTAACAACCCCAAACCTTTGCTAAACTATTATTATTTTTTATTTATTTATTTATTATCTATCATTAATAAATCTCTGTAGCCTGGTTTGCTAAACTTATACTTTCTAAAAGATTCACTTTCTATAAATATATTACAGCACTGAATAAATTATATATATAAAAAATGTGGTGTTGGATAGAAGGCAAGATCACTTTCACCATCAGTAATATTAATTATTCTATAATTATTTGTCATGCTATCAACACGGATATTATAGCACATAAAGATGTGCCATTATGTATTTTATGTCCTGGTATTGCTGGTTATGTAACTTATGTTAAATAAGCGGCAGTCATTACCTCTGATTAAAATCAAACTTAAACCAACATTTCCATCATACATCATCTGCATATCATTCATACAATACTTAGAATTTGCACACACACGCACACACACACACATACATATTTGCTTTCCTTTGCTCACACACATTATATATATATATATATATGTGTGTGTATGTGTGTATGTGTGTGTGTGTGTGTGCAAAGGAAAGCAAATATGTACTGTAAAATGAGCACTTCATTTTAGCAGATCCTCCTATAATGATGTTCATGCCAAGCTCATGATCCAGGTCTCCTAGTACAGCTCCAGGCAGCTTAGCAGATGCCACAGAGAGCTAAACACACTCATCTGTGCCCGACTGTGACTGCTGATCCCAAAGCTGTCGACCAAGATGGTGCATGTCCTCCAGGTGGCTCCAGAGTAGGACTGCTAACGCGCATCTCATTTGAGTTGCTGAGTAACTTTTACGCATGCCATTGTGAAATCCAGCAGCAAACCTGCTTTTAATGAATGCGTGTTTACAAAGAAAAAGTTTTGTACACATCATTTAGAAAAGCATCAACAGCTTCAAACAAGTCTTGAATGATTAATCTGGGAACATGCAATGATTGTACAGGCTTAGGATTGTTTAAGATTAATTTCTTGTGAAAAAATGGCAGATATTTTGCTCTCTCATTAGAAGCGTGGAGGCCACTCACCCGAGATATGCCTCAGGCAAGGCAGAACTAGCTCTGAGGACTGAGTTTGGAGTTTAATGAAACGCAAAAGACACAGCAGATGAAGAAGAGCAGTCCTTTTGATAAATGAATACCTTTTCCAGCACTGAGGGCTTTTACCCTCGTCTATCGTTTCTCTGCACCCATCTGTGAATGAATATGAACTGATTATAGTCATGGAGGATTTAAACTAAACGGTCCTTAATTTACAAAGCTGCAAATGTTAAGAGAGTCTTTCACCAGAGTAATATAAATGAAGAGCTGATTTGCTGTTGCGGTTTGTAATTCCATTGCCGCTATTTACTGTCTGTGAATAGCAGCGGTGCTTAAAGATTCGAGACATTCTGAGAGCTTTCAAAATAATCCATTCTAGAGGCAATGTTCTCAGTTGTGATTGCCTATTAAAGGGACATATCATTGCTCTTTTAAGGTTGATATACTATTTAGATTAACCTACCATTTACACTGCAAAAACAAGTCGTTCAGAAGTTATCGTGGTATTGATGTTAACAGTATCAGTCGGCTTTATGTCAACACCATATTGTTAGAAGTCTTTAGGGGTTCAGTAGAATGCCAAATGGTTATGTAAAACTAAATTACAGATACAAAATATGGCCTGTTGTGAATTTTTTATGTTTTTTTTTGTTGTTGTTGTTGTTTTTTTTCTTTTCAGTTTTGAACATAGACATGAAACCAAATAATTAGGATGTTATGTCCTCATCTTAAACTCATATCTTATATGTGGTGATGTAAAATTGTTTATAAAAAAAAATGTATTATTAAATTCTTGTAGTGACAAACATGCAATATTCTTTCATTCAAGATTTATTAACACCTTGTTTTAACAGGCTTGTTGAGCCTGAACACTTTGAACCCCCAGTGCAAGTTTTTTTTTCTTTTATATGAAAAGATGCGCATTTTCATCATTCAATTATCACAGTCTCTTGTTTTCCTTTCCTCTTACGTAAGCCGAGATTCACTAAGCGAATCAGAGGTCTGGAGCTCTATTTTAGGAGGCAGATCCAGTCAGTCAGTCGTGCTTTCCAGACTGGTCTGTTTCAGATGGAAGGATATCCCAGAAAAATCAAATGGGGAGAAATGTTCCGAAACATCGTCCATCATTTTGATTGTGTTGTGGCATAGGCGGTATATATTTATTTTATGACAGTGGCTTGTCTGTCTGGATTGTAATCTGTTAGTCATCTGTTGTTTACACTGCTTATGATGTACTATGAAATGACATTCACCTTACAATATCCACAATATTTTTTCATTATATGTATAAATGTATATTAACAGGCTATTTATTTTAATATCAAATTTCCTTTAAATCTCATTAAGTTTATGCAATTGTACTTTTTTGTGTGTGTCCCTTGAAAGATAATGAAACAATCAGTACAATAATATTGGAAAACAAGTTTAATGCTTTATTTTTTTTATATTAAAACCAAACATGTTATAAAACCATAAATGTTATTAATTTAATATTACAATTAATATTTAATGTTCAGTTATTTTGGTTTTTAATATAAAAAAAGTTATAATGTTATTAAAGTAGTAATACAGTTATTCGTCATGTTTAATGTTTAATTATGAATAATTTGGTTTTAAATATGAATATTACATATTTAATAATAATAAGTTACTTTATTTTTGTATTCATTGTTATATTAATACCACTTACTATTGTTAAGTTATTAGTATTAAATATCTTATATTACTTTAATAGTGATGACTGATATCAATAGTTAGTGGTATCAATATAAATATGAATTTAAAATATACATTTTTCAGCCTTTAAGAACCATTAGTCAGTTGTTTCTTGGGAAACATAGCACATGATTGTCACGTGCTTTAATGTATACTTTAATTTTAATTGCCTACAAAACCCAATTTTGTATTTCATTTAAAGTTTTGATTTGGAAGTGATGATGTCAGAGTGAGCGATTTGTTTACTTTGTAATTAGTCTGTCCATTTCCCCCTTCAGGCTGATTTGCAAACCGATCGGAACATGAGAGGCATGCGTGATCACGCTGACAGTCTAATCAACCAATCACAGTGACATAGAGGCACTGCTTCATCTCACATGATTTTCGCACCAGCAGCTTTTCGAGAACAGACAATTTCATATAAAATTTAGTAACATTTCCAATTTTATTTTCACACTGCCAGATATATTCTTAAGATGAATCATTACCTCCCTTCCCTCGTCGGCAAAAGCTGTTTTAAAGTATTTTTTGTTTTTCTACCTTTGTTCCCTCAACTGTCTGTCAATGTTTCCTTCACTCCCTGCATCTCTTAATTTGCTCTCCCTTCCATAATACGTACAAGTTCATCTCCATCCGAGACACCAGCTATGTTTTCAGTAGGGATTTGTATCGGCATCCCCATTTTTCCACACTTCTACACCCAGACACACACATATGCAGGCACAAACCACACATCCTCTCCTCATCCCATTGTGTTTGCTTTGTTTCACCTGTGTCGATCTCTCTCGCACGCTCTCTCTCCCTCCTCCCTCCAGCTTCATCTCTCACTCGTGCGCTTTCGTTCGCTCTCCCTCCCTCTCGCACACTCATTGCTTAGCAGAGCTGCTGAAAGTGCGTCAAGCCTCTGTCCAAATACAGACAGGCTGAGCAATACTAATCTCAGGAGGAAGAAAATCAGAAGAGTGTGTGTGCGTGCGTGTGTCAGCGAGTGGTGTTTCAGCCCAAGCCTTTGTATTGCAACACCTTAGGAGCCCGGGAGCGGACAGTGCCGGGAAGAAAAAGAGGAACCGGTTTCATACTAGACTTTATCCTTTTGAAGAAAGCAGGAAGAAAAAAGTATTTTCTTCCTCGGCTTCCTTTGTGCGAGATGGACAGTGAATGAGTGGCAGGGTCGGGTCATGACCCTCTTTTCCACCGAGTAATTGTCACCTCTTCAGGTCTTGTGGTGACTGCTGCAGCTCTGAGAGGATCGGACCCCATCGCAGGCACTCTTTCCCATCCATTGGCTCAGCAGCTGTAAACGGTCTCTCATCCTAAGTGAGTGCATCTTCCCAGGGGCCGGCTGCGGGTGCTGGACGAGGAGGTTGGGACTCCTAGCATGGGGTTTTCTGCATCATGAGAGAACTCTCTTCTCTCGGTTCTTCGCGCCTAGTGTCTAAGAGTGAGTCGGGTGTGCGTCATGCGTCCCAGCAGAGCGGCAACGGTGCCGTTTCTTGGCGGTCGAGAGGGGCGGCTAGGATGGACCCCTTGGATGTGGTCTCTGACATTGGGATGTATTGTCAGTTCGGTGTGGAGTTCCTCAACTGGTTCGGATAGTTCCGTGGCTGCCGCCGGACCCCCTGGGGTGGCAACCTCGTACACCCATCCTGAACACCCGTTAAACAACAGGCGGCACCACGGTTCGCCCATCTCTATATACCGTTCTCCAGCTTTCCTCAGAAGTGGCCACGGTGAGTCCCTTGTGGTACTCCTAAAGAGTTCTTCTATATAAGAGACTTTTTTTTTTTTTGTTCAGGAGTCTGACTTGCTCTCTCCCCCCAACTAACCTCAATAGTTAATTGCGACGGGGGAATAATCGGGATTTCGTTTATTGAGGGAAGATTGTGTCAGATGCTCTCAATAGTGGTTATCAGGATTTGTATCTGTGCTTGCAGTTTAATTAAAGCAGGGGAGATAGTGCATCAGTGGAGCTATAATAAGTCTGGCTTTAGATTGGGTTTTTGGAACAAAGGGATCTGATAAGCGTTGAGCTATTTTGTGGTTACCGAGATCTCTCTCCCAAGGCACACAGGCAATTACCCTATTAAAGTCTAAACCCATAACTGTACTGTGCTGTGCTATGATTGCTCTTTTGCAGTGGTTTGGTGTCAACAAACCTTTCACATTGTACCAAAGGTAGCGTATAAATGCTTGGCTTTAGAGAAGTTGGTGGTTGTATTTTAAAGTGCAGAGTGGGAATACAACAGAGACGTTTTCTAGATAAAAGCAGAACTTTGAGCAAGAACCTGTAGATGAAGTGTCTCTGAAGTGTTGCAGATCAAGACGTAAAGGACTGACCTCTTTTCACCTGCAATTTCCCTGTAATTGAATTATTTGAATTAGGCAGGTATTGTTTGCATTGTATTATTCAAATGTCTTGAAGGGTGTATGCGATTGGGGAAACGTACACACACAATTCTAAAGGACATTGAGATAATGCAGCGATTCATTTCCAGCTTACCTTTGCTCTCTTTAAGCACATGGCAATTGGGAACAGCAGTCTTAATTCATCCTTGAAGCCGTTAGCTCATTACGAAGAAAAAACATTTGATTGCAGTGATGCATTTATTTGGACTCGAGCAGAGCGGCTTTTCTCACCTCAGCGGCTTTGTACTTACAAATCACATTTATTCTGCTCACGCAGTGCGTTTTCCTTTACCCTCAGACTTTATTTTTCGGATTCCTCCTGTAAGCTGTGTGTGGGTGTACGAGGAGTTCATCAGACACTTTTAAAACCCCTCTCTCTAATTAAATCAATAGACAGAAGTTTTCATTTTCCAGTCAGAGCTAATTTGCTTGAAGGACAACTAGACATGATTTTTTAAGTGGTTCTCATTCATTAGCTCTACTTTGTTTTAGCTTTAGTTTTTAAGATATTTGATTTGTTTAAATTTTCCTGACTGACTATATATATATATATATATATATATATATATATATATATATATATATATATATATATATAGCAAAATTACTAAATGTTATTGTAAATGTATGTATATATATTAGACTTGTATGTATGTATGTATGTATGTGTATATATACATATGATATAATATATGTATATATACACATACATATATTATATAATAGTAGACTATATATTAGACTTAAGTTGATATACGTTTAGCATTTCATCTGCATATATAAAATACTCTTGTAAACCAGAGTTGGATTAGTAATGTTTGTTTGTTTTTTATATACATTTTATTTATTTACAAGTGTATTCCTTCATTCTTTAGATCAGCACTGGTTTTCTCATCAGCTTCCTGACATTAGGGTTGATGAAATTGCTATGGTTCGGTCAGTGTGAAAATCCTGGTTGAGTGTAGCACTCGAAGACTCTCCCTCCACTCTCAATGAGGGCCCCTGGGGCATGATGCCGCGTTAGATATAGATGAAAAGCTCTCGGCGCGCTCTCTCATTCCCTGTGTTTACACATGTAAGCAGAATGTCTGGATTAAGTCTCTACATCATTAGTTCTGTTATTATTTATTTATCATTTGATTTACGTATTCGTTGTGCAGCTTCTGCACCTTGCTCTGCTGAATTCATTGCGAGTTACACAACCTGCAATGTTGCTCGGCAGTTAGATTTCTGTTTGCTTGGATATATAGCCTGCAGTCGAGAGGTCTAAGTTGAAGGCTCCCCAGCTGTCAGAAGGCGTCTGGAGAGTTAGATATTGTATAGAGGAGATGTCCGCTAATGACAGGGAAAAGAAGCATCCAGGTGAAGACTCTTAGAGGAAGCACTGCTAAGCCAGAACACGCTCTCTCCAAAGCCCCACAACGATGAGATGAGAGCATGACAGGCAGAACAGAGTGGATTTTCCCCCACTTGTTTACCACGATAGTGTGTGAGCGCATGATAGTGCGAGTGTGTGCGTATGTGTGTGAATAAGTGCATGACATGAACAGGCCTGAAATTGTGAACTTATGCATTTGTAAACGTTGAGAAACTACCGTACAGCAACACAGAACTAATATTTGTGGAAGGAAGTGCTGCTGGTGGGATTGAGTTGGAATTTATCCAATGGCAAAAAGGGGCTCTAGGTTAATAGACATGGATTATGGGAATGCACACACACAGTTTCATACAATTTAACATTAGATTTATTGTTAAAAGTCACAGTAGCCCCCATTTGACATAGACTGGGATCAGACAAGTTTCACTTAGATTTTGAGAAAGAGAATTGTGAAAACTATCAATCAAAAACACTTTTACAAGCAGACTACCTGTGAACTGGTAACACCTAAGTTAGGAAAACTGCTTTTGCACCCAATCAGCCAAACTCTGATGTCAAAACAGATTCAGTCTTCCCCAAAAGCAAACATTATCTGGTAATTTCAACCAAAAATGGAAAGATTGGGTTATTTTTATTTATTTTTTTGCTCATATAATGAAAGTCATCTTATTTGGTTTTGGACCCCATTGACTTTTATTGTATGAAAAAAAAAGAAAAAATCCAAAATATCTCCTCTTCCACAGAAGAAAGTATATATGTTGTTTGTAGTGACATGAGGTTGAGTAAAAGATTTCTGAATTTTAAATTTCTGGTTGAGTTGTCTGTTAGTATGTTTTCGCGTCTTTATTATTTCTTGCATTTTCAGTTGTCTTTTCACATTATTAAGTGTAATTTGAAAGAAGAAAGAGACAGTATATCTAAAGTATTATATGAATAGACTCTGTATATAAATAACAGTTTATGAATAAACTCAGACCTTTTGCAGAAAGACACATACAGTACAACACCTCTGGTCCAACAAACTATATGCTACCATGACAGCTGTTCAACTCAGTGTCCGCCGATGTTTGAAACACATTGTTAGTGGCAGAAGTTTAATTAATTAACACCCAGATCCTCTTATGCAGACTAATTTAACTTCGCTCCTCTTACTGTGCTTGACAGAAACTTTGAATCATAATTGCAATAATTGCGGCTCATTATAATCCTGATAAACGAGGAAGTTTAACACACCTTTTATCAATACACTAGAATTTCCATTCAGTTACAGCTCTTTAATCTAAAAAAAACCGGCTGTTTCAAACTCATTCTCTTCACAAATGATCTCCTTTTATAACTCTTTAGAAAGTCCCGCTCTTTCATAATTCCCACATTATACATTTTGATTAACTGTCCAGCATTCGTGCTGAATGGCAGGAGCTATCGAACACTTCACAGTGAACATAATTGACTTTCAAGAGGAACAAGAGGAACATAACCGCTCCATTTATATCTCTGTTACTCGGTCTCCTGCCATACACGGCTCGGCACGCGACTGTCGGGTGCCTATCTGCTTGGCTCCATGTCCGTTTCCTGTGCTGCGATGGCATGCACGGCTCTTGCCGTCGGGTTAATCGTGTTAAGGCAGAGCAGGTTGTGTCGCTGGAGTCGGTTGCCAGCTTTGGCAGCATAAACAGAGCCAACTCTTCTGTGCATGAAGACCCTGGGACTGAGTCTGCTGGGGGGCTGCGCTACATTACGGGAGTGTCTCTCTGCTAACTGAAATGTGGATCAAAGGAAAGTTTAGACCTGTATCCTCGGGACAAGGATTAATGGAAAAAGCAAGCATGGAAAGGGGTGTACGATAACAGGATTTCACAAGGCCTGTGATTGGGAGACAGTGTGTTGGAGAGAGGGGAATAATTTGAGTGAGTGCGAGAGAGAATTGGAAGGCGGAAAAGGGGAAGAGAGATTGGGAATGGAGTTGCTGCCATGATATGCACATGAGAATTTCTCTGTGTATCTGCCAAAATTCTCTTTGTGTGCACTGGAGCTGCAGTACATGTTTAATAGATTGGCTTTTATGGCTTCTGTGCCTTAGTCCAATTTTGTCTAATTTTGTTAAACACCATGTATTGGGTTATACATATCAAATGTAATTCAGATTCTTGTCTTTTTAGATTGTGATTTAGAACTGTTGTCCTAATTGAAGGTTTGCATTTATTTGGATTGATTTTATCCTGTGGTGAAATACTTTCTTCTATATTGGTTTTCTACATTTGATTATTTTTAATTAAGCCATTCGTAGACTCCCTTATGAAACAAAAATATATTGCAGTATATTGGAAAATATAATGTAAAATATTAGGCATATATTCTTATATATATTTATTTTTTCCAATATATTGTAATATATTGAAAGTGGCAATCATTTGTATATTTTGCAATATATTATATAATATATGTATCATCAATATATTATTACATGTATTCAAATATATAAAATATTAGAAAATAAAAAGGGAAAATAATATATTACAATATATCACAATATATTTTAAGAAATATATTGGTAAATATAGTTTCCTTTCGTAAGGGCTGATTCTCTTTGAAAAAATAAAACTAAATACAAATGTAAAATTATAAAATAAAATAAAATAGAGATAATAGATAAATACATAAATGCATTAAAAGTATAATGTGTGCATTGTACTGCACAAAGTCTATAATGTACACACATACACTAAACCAATGGCATGAGTTTGAGGTGGGACTGTCTGTTTGTCTGGCCAACTGAAGTCAGGAATCAAGTGTTGAGTAATCCTGTTTAAAATCTAAAGTCAGTGGCTCAGCAATCACACACTTTGAAAATGGCCAAATGTTCTAAAAAGATCTTACTAAAACATTACACATCGTTTGTGTTCTCCAATTTCATATAATGTCCCTCAAAATTAAGAGATGTGTAGCAGAAGTGTGTAATTCTCTGCCTGTTCTCATATTTATCTGCACAGAAATGTCAGCAAAAAAGCCAAAGACTATATGCTGGCAGTTCAATGATACCGGAGCCCTGATAGCCGAGTGCATCTCTGCTTCAAAGTTCTAGAATTTTGGAGGTGGCAAATCAGTCTAAAGCTCTTATTTCCCACCTGTACCATGGTGTCAGCGGATCAGCGGCTCGCTTCATTCAGCACAGATTGGATGAATCCAATCTGACATACTGTGGTAAACCAGAACATCAGTGAATCCTGAAAGGAAATGCTGCATTCGGCCTCACTGCCATGTAACGCAAAGAGACAATCATCCAGTTAATCTGCTTAGAGGGAAATTGTCTATGTGATGCACAGCTGTTTTAACTGCATAAAGTGGATTGTACAGCTGTGTAGAACAGACAGATAAATGAGGGTTACAATGTTATAAATCATGCTGTGATTCTAGACATGTCATTTTATGGTGTTTTCAGTCTTTGATGGATTCCTACTCTTTATATTAGCAGCACTTGTGTAGCTGTATTTCTAATTGGATGCTTAGTCTTCTTCACTAACCACTAACTGTCAAGTTTAGCCTGGTTTAAATATACTAAATGCTATATATTTATATTTTTTTGTAACACCAGTACGTGATTGGCTAAAACAGTGCAGACGTTACATGCCACTAAATGTCCCTATAAGCACTATAAATTCATCTTTAGTAAAAAAATTAAATTCCCCCACACACATATCTTGTATTATTTCACCAGCTATTATCTGGTGAATGAAAATCACATCCTGTGCGTCCCCTACGCAGAAACTGGGGTGGAAAGTATTAACTGTGTTTACCCCAATGAGAAGAAGCCTCTCAATGCGAGATAATGTTCAGCACAATGGAGATAACTGTGTCCGCACAAAACCTCTCATTCTGCAGCCGCTGCCAGGGAATTAGCCCCAGGAGATTAATTCCATTATGAATGAACAAATTCCTTCTTGCAAAGCGCACTGAAATAAATAAATAAAATCTATTGGTTTTATGGAAATTTCCAATGCAAATGTCAGAGTTGGGGTATAAATGGAAAGATTAAAAAATCCCTGCTCATGAAGAAAGCTGAACTAGCTAATATTATTGTATGGACTATGGAATAATCTACGGCCCTAGGTGGTACATGCAGAATTGCATGTTCAAGATTAAATCAGTTTTATAGCTTGTTTTCAAGTTCTACATTACACATTAGCGTGGATTTGAGAACTCCCTGGTGGTTGCAATCCAGTGAGGCACAATAACAAGCTTCCTGTAGTTTGTCCTAAGGATCCCAGAAAGCTTTTATGCTATCAAATGAGGTAAACCCCCAAAAGTCAGTATTCGTTTTAATTAAATTAAAAACTATGTAGAAAAATATTTGTTTGACAGTCTTTTTTTTTTTTTTCTTTCTTTCTTTCTTTTTTTTTTTTTTAAGACGAAAAAATACTTGGATTCCCAGAATTAAATCCTCCATCAGTGCTCTCCCTCTAAAAAAATAAACATTTTCTGCCCAGTGTTTTACTATATCTTTATCTGCACACACTCTGTTTATGATTGCTGCATATGAATAACCTTTTTGTTATATGTATATATGATGTATATAAATTTGAATTAATAATAGGAACTGGAATTAATATAACTGTTTTAACCTTTAAGAAAAACATTTGAGTTTTAACATTTTTCATAAGGCTGAAAATATATTCATTTGTAACCAAATGGAATTATAACCAAACCAAAATGATTTAATAAATCAGGAAACTAAATCAAAGTCCAGTAGATATTGAGTGAAATAATTGTGATCATTAGTTTAAAATGCAGCATTGACTAAAACTAGAATACAATTCTCAGAATTGTCAACTAAAATTTGAAAACGCACTTTCTGAGTTTTTAAACAGTGAATTGTACACTGGTTCCTTGCAGGTCTCATTCGTCAGACACAGCTTTTTGTTCTCCCGTATTTTGTTTTGGTCCTTATTACAGTGGGAAAGCACCTGGAAAGGCACAGACCGTGCTGGCAAGAGAACAGGTTCATCTTGATTATAATTACGACTGTACAATCAGACACTAAACAGCTCTGCTGCAATCGCACGCTCTGCTGTTACACATCCATGCATCTAATTCAGGGCTGTGCAACATCAAATTAGTCCTTGTGCTGCAAAACAAACACTGAATATCACTTCCTGCCCTCTGAGGGTGGTAAGATTGTTGCGTACATGCAAAACAAATCGAATGCTGCTTTTACAAAGGCACAAGTCAACTCAATAATGGGCAGCAATGCTTGGAGGTAAGCTGCTGTTATAGGGTTTCCCCAATACACAGCAAATGGCAGGTGTCTAACACTTACTGTATGAATAACTATTCATGTCAGTGCTAATTATGAGCTGACACACTCACCGTCTTAATGAGCCCTTCGAGCCACTGAGAAATGCTAATGCTATCTGTAGCAGCCAAGGCTAGTCACCCGCTGACACAGCAGTTCCCTATTAACACGCGCACTAGGCATTGGATCCTGCAGCGAAGCAAGACGCATGGACCGCTCAGTTGTACCATGACAAAGATAGAGACCTCAGGTTACCCTCGTGCATGCTCTTGTTAACCTGTTCTGAAGAAAAAGTGATGATGCTTTATTTTAGCTTAGTTCTGGTAACTTATTTAAGATTCTCTGGTTTAGAGTCCACTGAATGATTTTGATATATACAGTATGTTTTATTACAGGGAAAAAAATCTGTTCTTTATATGTCACTTTAACAACATATTGTATTATTTGTAATTTACTTGTACATATAAACTTGTAGAAGTGCAATGATGTAATGATTTGTGCTTCAGTGAATAAGTTCAAGACGTTCATAAAAAACACCTTGCTCATAAGCATAATTTGTTCACTAATTGCATTACACTGGTAATGCCGTACATTTGCTGTTGTGTGCAATCAGCGAGGATATTGTAATAAGGAAATGTGCTGCTTAGTGCTTTTGTATTATTTTACATGAACAGAATTTTTCACTGAAATTCAGGCACACAAAAACAACAACAACAACAAATTTAATTTATTTTGCTGTTATGCTGTATACTCGGTAGTGGAACAGCAACACCAGTATATACAGTATATATTTTTTTTTTACATATTATTATCATTATTTATTCAGTGTTGCCTTAAAATAATAATAACAAATTTGAGATTTCAAGAACCATTTTCTTGTAATGTTTTTAAGAATATCTAATGAGAATAAAATCATATATTTTTATAAATGCAGCTGTATTTGTAAAAAAAAATATATATATATATATCTCAAGAAAAAAAATCTGAATGGAATAATACAGTCGTGGCTAGGATAATTTTAAGAATACTTAATGTGAAAATGTAATGTTTTTAAGAATATCTAATGAGAATAAAATCATATATTTTTATAAATACAGCTGTATTTGTAAAAAAAAAAAATATCTCAGGAAAAAAAATCAGAATGGAATAATACATTCATAGCTAGGATAATTTTAAGAATACTTAATGTGAAAATTATTTTTTTATTATGCTTTATAATATATTATTAAGTATACTACTTAAAATAACAGTCCACCCAAAACATGACAAAAAAGTTATTTTTGACTGGCATTATATTTTTTGTCCACACAATGGAAGTCAGTGGAAACTGAAATAAACATTTAGTTACCAGAATTCTTCAAAATATCTTCTTTAATGTTCCACAGATGAAAGAAACTCTTGTCGTGTCAGTCGTGCTTGGAGTGACATAAATGATCACAGAATTTGTATTTTTGGGTGGACAATCCCTTTAATGTTTTAGTCTTTTTTTTTTAAGAATTTTCTAATGTGACCACGCCCCCGCGCTGAACGCGCTATTCAGATTCAAACTGAAGCGCATGGCTTGAATACACCCACACAGAAGAAAAAGCAGCGAGACTGTTCTTCAAGTTCTTTTAATTTTCTGTTTATTTCGCGATGACAGGAATAAGACATAATTCACCCCAAAAAGATGCGATGTTGTTGAGGATTTGAGAAATGGATTTCCTCAAAAAAAAAAAAAGAAATAATGAAGCACTTTATTCAGCAGAGATCATAAACATGAGTAAGTCTCTTTTTATTTATTTATATACTTGTACCAGTTTTCACATAACGTGTAAACATTTTACTCGTTAGACTTTTTCCAAACTATAATTCCTGACTAAATGTATAGTCAAGTGAAATATTATGAATTTTCAATAGCAATATACAATACTATACCATTCAAAAGCTTGATGTAAATAATGTAAATGTAACAAATAAATGTAACTGTAACAAATGTAACAAAAAATGGTGTTCTTTTAAATTATCCCCCCTAAAAACCTGAAAATTAATAATAAAACATTAATAATAATAATGATAATAATAATAATTACAATAAATGTGTTTTTTTTTTTTTTGTAGAAAATAAGATTGTTAAAAGGATTTCTGAAGGATTGTGTGGCTGGAGTAATGATGCAAAAAAATTGTTTGAAAGTCAGCTTTGATTGTTCCTAATAAACTGTTTAATTGCTCCCCAAGTGGATATTAAATTATGTTGTGGGATAATTAAATATATTCTCAATAAACTACAAACATAAAATTATATAGATTTATTTTGTTCTCACATTCTTTCTTGTAACTCCTCCCTCACAGTGGCACAGCTGACTGAGAGGCTCATTATGCAGCTCATTATGCAGGCCTTTGTCTTCTCTGGTGTAAATCACAATGATATTCATGATAGTTGATGCCTACTCACATATGACTTTTACCAACAAAAAGTGTCTTAGAAAAATTTAATCAATGTATTGTTTCTGTAATTGAGTAAACAAGATGATTTTCACATCATTTAGAAAAAAAAAAACATTCTAGGCTACAAGCTCCAGTAGCCTAGAAAAAAAAATCCAGGGAACCATTGTTTGTTATGTGTGTGTTTTTTTTTTTGCCTTATTCAAGTGTTTTAACATTTTTTTCATTAACCACGCATGCCTTTTTTTTTTCTCAAAACACAATCATGTGCATGCATGCCGCTCACATATTATTATAGCCCAGTTTGTGCTGATTACAGTGAGATTAGACTTTACCCATTTAGATATTTATAAGAAACTGAAAAAAGCATGACAAAACTTCTCCAGGCCCCAAAAATATCCTTAGACTCCAGAGGGTTAAGTCAGAATGCAAACATTTAAAAAAAAAAATGTTAGTGGTATCATGAAAATCCCACAGTTTTGGTATATTTTAAAATTAAAATGGTTCTTATTCTCAGATTCCTTACCCTACTTATACCAGAGGCTTATTTGCTTTCATCTACTGATGCGTAAATTCTCAAATAATTGCAATTTTGAGCGTTGAGATCTTAATGGGTTTAATTAAAATGGCTTCAAAGTCTGAAATTCAGCGCTTGAGAAAACCCACATCTCCAGTCTCCATCCCCGGCTTACTTTGTATCTTATTTAGCCTCATCTTCTCTCTTAGCCTCTCTTTCTCTGTCACAGGCAGCAGCCACAGATGCTCCACTTATGTAGGTTATTGCTGGCTTTGTAACAGAATTCCAATAAATCTATGGCTGTGCTATTTTCAGAGCTGCTAATGTTCACCGTGGCCGGCGTTCTGTTAACTTCCTCACCCTCCAGACTCCGGTGCGGTTGGATGTCTCACTTCTGGTTTCTTTCTACTGGAATATCAGAGACAGAATTTTATACATCAGAAATAATATAAATGGATACATAAATAATAGATCCTGGATTTTAGTTGGAGATTGAAGGTCAATCACCATGTACAATGGAACTATTGAAATGTAGCATCAAAAATGGATTGAAACGCATGCATGATTAAGTGAAATGAATTTGGATGAGGGACTACAAGCACTTATCCATCAGAACTCACCTTGACAGCAGACATAATGACCAGTGGCACGTCGTAGCCTTCCTAGAGGGACCTATGATTACAATCTAAGAAACTGCAGGGCTTCATAATCACATGTCCGTCAAGTTGACTACACCGCACACAGACACTGCAGGGCTTGATAGTACACTGCCAGTCTAATTCGGATTTGGAAATTAATGGGCATGGGTGCCAGCTGTCGCACCATTATCGGCCTCGTTTTTCTTTGTCTTCCCTGGTGCAATTCTCTCAAAAATGAAAAAGCTGAGGGAATGCAGAGTGCACCTATACACCATCAGAAGAAAGACGTCGTAAACAAGATCTTAATGCACGGTTGTGCTTCTCAAGTGATTGGACTCTCGGTTTCCAGCGTACACAGATTAAATAGCTATGTACTGTAATGAGACCTTTGTGTGGTTGGAGCTCCATTTAGGAGAGTGCGGCCATGCCCTCTCGTCTCAGCTCTCAGGCTTGAGTTGAGGTCTCTGATGCTTTTGAGATCACAGGATGCGGCGATGCATTAAAATGGACCTCCATGCCGTTGATGAATGCTCGTGTGTACAGGGCAAATTAATTACCAGCCAATAGCACGACTACACCACATAATATAGTACTTCCTGTCTGTTCGAGAGAGCTGGTAAGAGCTTAGACACCTAATCATTGCGGCTCATCTCTTACACGCGTGTTGTCAGACGTGAGGAGTCTCGTACACTACAGCTTTTAATTTCATACCGACTCACCCTCAGAGTGCCAAGTACATCTGTAAGACAGCTGATTCAAAGAGGACATTTTGTGTAATGTGTTACTCTTCTTTTTTTTTCTAAAGTAATTTTCTATTTAATTTATTTCATGCTTTCAAGTCCTCCTAAAAGCAAAATATGTATGCTTTTAATTTACATTGATTTACTTGATTTTCTGAATGAACACCTACTTCTCTTTTTCAAACAAGTAATATGCATTAATTTCATATTTATTTTCTTTAATTCATTTGAACTTTTTAAGAACCTATTCGTTTTTTAAATTCACATTGGGTTTTTTTTTTCATGGTTTTAGGAGTCCTCAAAAAGGAATGTAATTTTCTGAATTTATAGCATACTCTTTTTTTTTTCTCAAACAAATGATATTCATTACTCTTTGTGTTTATTACATCTTTATTAAAATGAATTCAAACCCAGTTGTTTTGAATTTATATAATCTGTGTTTTTTTTTCAGTAGCATTACTTTATTTTATTACTTTCTTTTTATGTTACATTTATTAATTTTTCATTTAGCTGACGCTTTTATCCAAAACCGACTTACAATTGCTATATATGTCAGAGGTCGCATGCCTCTGGAGCAACTAGGGGTTAAATGTTTTGTTTAGGGACACATTGGTGTCTCACAGTGGATTTGAACCCAAGTCTCTCACACCAAAGGCATGTTTCTTATCCACTGCGCCAACACCACCCCTTATGCTATTAATTTCATGATTTTAGAAACACTTAAAAAGTAACCTTATTTATACCTTATTAATATTTACATTTACACAATATTGCTATTACTATTTTTATGCATTTAGATTCTTTCTTTTAAAAATTCTTAAAAAAATGCATTGCCTGTACAAAGCAACCCGAAGTTCTTTATTAATATTATTATTATTATTGTTGTTTTTGTTGTTATTATTATTATTTAAGAGGCCTTTAATTCGATATGTAATGAATGCAAGGCATCCATTTCATTTTTTATGTTGATTTAACTTATCTAACTGAAACGAAAGCTTCTCACTGTGGCATAACAGTCCTGTCCACGGTGTGATAGCATGTGTACAGAGCATGCAAGCGGCATGATGCGACTTGACAAAACTAGAACGCTTCTGTTCTAATCAGTAAAGCTGTCTATACTGAAAGCGGTGCAACGTCCATACAAGGGTATTGTTGTGGTATGCCCACTACAGACAGTTCTCAACTACAAAACATAACACTTTGAAATGCTTGGAAATCAAGCATAGTGCGACTGTTTTGGAAGAAAAAGACCCTTAGGCTGATTCTGAGAAAAAGTAATGCAAAAGTATCTAGTGAATTTCTTGCCATGAAAAGTAAGAATGTTACGTAACTAGTTACCTTATGCAATGAAGTGACATTTTACTTTTAAACTTAATGTTCCCCAGCATTTATCATAGTCCCCAAACACATTTTAAATAGTCAGTATCAGATGCTGTTTATCATCTCCAAGACTTTTCACACATGAGCACAGCGGTCCATCAAACACATTAGCGCTGTGTATATAAGGGAGACAGAAAAAAGATACATTTAAGGAAAGAGTCTCCGAAGGCAGAGCCTTTCTTAGTTGATGCTGTGGATGAGAAGAGAGCTGGCAGTCCCAGCATGCTTCAGCCCACTCTGCTGTCTACTGCATCACTTCCTCCATTTAGCCAGGAGCCATTCTCCTCTCCAACATGGACTGCTACTGCTCAAAGCCCACCAAATACCTTTTCTCCTCCAGGTCTTTTCACAAGACAACAAAAGGAGTCAGTGTCATCCTTTATATGCTAGGGACATGGAAGGGGAATATTATATTATAATCTCAACAGATAAACTGTCTACATAAAGAATGTATCACATGTATCACAGTTTGCACAAAACATATTAAGCCACACAACTCTTTACAGCATCAATGATAATAATAATAAACGTTTCTCAAGCACCAAATCAGCGTATTATGATGTTATTTAAAATTTAAACAAAACGTTTTACATCATTACTGATTTATATTTCTGTCATGAAAGTTTAGCATTGTTAATGTGTTTGGTCAGAATAGATCTGCTACTTTAGTGCTGAGACTTGCTACTGCAAATACATGCACGGACATGCTACTGTGAGCATATAAGAAATACTGCTGCACATATACCACCCCCAAACTTTTATATATTTACTCAAAAATGAAAATGCGTTATTTATTTCAACCTCAGGTAATTCTAGTGCTCCAAAAAGCAAAAAAAAAAAAAAAAAAAACACCTTTAAAGACATCCACACTGCATTTAACCTCACCTCTAAAGTAGCTTCTTGGACTGGGTTTTGACACTAATTTCACAATGTGTTTTTCATTTACAAGCTTGCAGTTCATTTCGATTTCTGATTCAATTTGATACATATTATTTTGGATATGTATCAGGTACACACCCAAATTTTCTGGGGAAAAAAGAATCTCTCAACCAGTGCTGTAAAATGTACATGAGAGTCTGTTGGTAATAAATTACTATAATATTGAAGGGTAAATTAACTGATTTGCATACACACTGAAGTTTCTTCATAATGCTAACTTTACAGTTGCACAATTATTTATACTCCAAATTAGTTACATATATATATATAAACACTGAAATGAGGTCATAAAAAAAATTTAGAAGAGTAAAAATTATAATTAATGTCTTATATGGTACATATATTTAGCAAATTGCTTCTCTCTAGAGCTCCTTTTTCTATTATTATTATTATTATTTATTTTTTTAGGTAGCCTAGATGTGTTGTTAAGTGAGATGTTTTTTGCAAACTGTTGCACTGCCACATCTTTGTGGTTGAAACATTGATTGAAGGTTTACATGAGACAGGATACAGATTTTGTTCAGCTGACACTTATCTTGAACTGAGGCAAACCAGCAATCTTTCACTCCACAATAATCAGCACCAAAACGCTATTTATAGTTGGAATATTTTACTAAAATGGACAGAATTAGAAATATTTGTTAGAAAAGCACAAAGCTTACTGCGATTATTGGATGGGAGGTGCTCTACAATGTTCTGTTAATTAACTGAAAACAGCCTAGACTAATCGATTCTTGGGATTTAAGAATCAGTACTATTTTGTAAAGTGATTAAAATCAAGAAATCAATATTTTTTACCCAGGAAGCCCTGGTAGCTTTGCATGAACACACTGAAATTGAAGTAGTTTTTCCAACTATGATTTGCACTGTATGACCTTAGTCAGGTTAGACGCCATATTGAATTTAACAAAGATGTAAACAGCTGTGAGGAAATAGATGACAGTCTTTACAATGGCAGATGTGCAAACACTCGAAAAATTACATTTTCCAGCTGAAAACACATGCAGAGTAGATGTCTCGCTGACTTGCGTGCATGATATGAGGCAGCATTTATTGTATGTTGAAAATATGATTTGTTGTTTCAGTACTTGAAGCAATGAATGAATGTTCATAACTCCAAATTCCTGAATGACTATTCAAATTTATGTGGCCAAAATAATTATCCCTCTAATTATCAGCGTTTCCCTCAAAAAAGTGTGAATGGTAGTGGATAGTCTAGGCCATTTAATTGCATGCAAATGTGGAATGTCTCATTCCTGTGAATAGCAGAACTCAAATCATCACCAAAATAGTACAGGTCATTATTTTCCAGCCACCAGCACTGTTCGCAGATGCCTGTCAGTACTGGTCGAGACATTGTGCTTAACGCAGATGTGATGGAGGTGGCGGAAACTCTATATGTCAGTCTGAGAAGCTGCTCGTGAGGAATATTAAAACAAATGGCATAATCAAACTCCTCATTCGGACTTCTGAGAGATCGAAAAGAGAAATTCCTCCCCCAGTAACTCAAAGAGCACATCTCTGCATGTGTGTTTGCGCGAGACCGAGAGAAACAGATTGAGAGAGTCGCAGTGTTTCATTGAAGGTGTAAAATTTTAATGGAAACCTCCTCTCGTTATAGAATGTTAATGGTTTTCTTCCTCTCACTTAAACAGGCCTCCTCATTGTGAGATCTGCTGGTTTTGCTCTTCATATTGAAATTGTGACTTTGCTTAATGGATGTATTCACATGCATAAGTGTGCTGCGTCGTCTATGAGGGAATTTCTCTTCCATTTCCATAAATTACATGCAGAAGTCTGGGGATGGATGTAATTTTGCCTGACAGACAACCACTCATGAGCTCCGCCAGCGTTCTGAAAGAGCACAGCGACTTCAAATTGATTTTCCTTGTTTCTCTCCCATAGAATCTGCGGCTCTCCAGCTAGTCTACTCCCAGTTCGTTTTATGAGGAAAGATGCAGTGACTTCATATGCAATTTTATTTTATTCTTTACAAAACGGATAAATGCAATATACACATTTTGTTATTTTTTAGCTCCGCAATGATAAAATTGACTCAAACAAATGGAGAGAGAACACTGAAGTCTTGTTTGGTTTTAAAGCTGCTATTAATATATATATATATATATATATATATATATATATATATATATATATATATATTAGGGGTGTAACGATACGCGTATTCGTATTGAACCGTTCGGTACGACGCTTTCGGTTCGGTACGCGATACGCATTATGTATACCGAACGGTTCGTTGGAGTAATTAATTATATTTGAAAAAAAAAAAAAAAGAGAGAGAGAGAAATATAATGATATGCGTTCAACAAGGTATCCCAATAACCCAAACAACGTAACAGGCAACGCCCCTGACACTCCCGAAGAAGAAAAAAACACCATCTTATATGTTTATGTTAGGCTACTCAGCAGGCGCTCGCTCACTCAGTACGCGCTGAAGGCTCGTTGCAAAATAGCCAATGCGTTTAACAGACTAGAAATGAGAAGATCCTCCAATAACCAACAGGTCTGGTGTTTGGGTGCACTTTGGATTCCCTTTAAGCTATAATGGTGATGGCAAGAGAGTGGTGGATAAAAAAACAACGGTATGTCGCATCTGCAACATGACAGGGTACACCAGCGGGAATAAAAAAAAAAAAAAAAAAAACACCAGCGGGAAAATCTGGGATATATGCGTCAGTACTATCTGGGAAAAGACGAAAAAAAGGAGAAACATGCACGCAGCAAACTATCCCTGCAGCATTTAGACACTATAGCTTACAGGGAATCCAACCCAAACACCAGACCTGTTGGTTATTTTAGGATCTTATATTTCTGGTCTGTTAAAGGCATTCGACATTTTGCAACGAGCCTTCAGCGCGTGCTGAGTGAGCGAGCGCCTTAGGGGCCGTTCACATATCGTGCCTAAAAACGCATGGAAAACGCTAAGCGCGTCTTTCTCCTCCTTTCCAAAGCGCTTGGGCAGAAGCGCTCATGAGGCGTCTGTCTTTGCTAAGCAACAATGACGTGCTCTTTCCATGAGACGCGGAAATTCCAGCGAAGGATAAATGGATTTGCAGCTCTAAAAATCGCTTGCAGTAGCTCTGCTACTAAATTTATTTCAAAATTGCAATCCATATACAACTATGATCAGCTGATCCTTCATCTTGGCTGAGCTCTCAACGTTGTTACGGGAAAGGATGAAGCTGATTGGTTAGTTCTTGTCACATGACCCGCGGTGCGCTTGCGGCATTCTGAAAAGTTGAGATGTTTTTACATTTTGCTGTATCTAAAACGTATCGAACCGAACCGAACCGAACCGTGACATCAGTGTATCGTATCGAACCGAACCGTGAATTTTGTGAACCGTTACACCCCTAATATATATATATATATATATATATATATATATATATATATATATATATATATATATATATATATATATATATATGCATGCTACGCAGACTTAATGTATGACTGTCTGGTTTAATGTGTCAAGGACGGTGTATTCGTAACTAAATTCAGAATAACCTTGCAACTCCATTATAATGCGATTTTCTCTAAATACACACTCGTCCCCCAATAAAATCACAATTCTGACATTATGGGATTATCTGACTGCGCGTCCCATCATGAATATCTGATTTCCTGTATTTTAATCGCCAGAGCGGGGTGGATTTCTGGGTGTAGAGTGAACTGATCTACGATCTGAAGGAATCTGGAGGGGATTCCTGTGAAAGGTCAACTAAGAAGAGTTTAGATCAAGGTTGCCACACAGTACAGCGTGAGCCAATCAGTGCAGGGCGTGACATGGATATATAGAGCGAATTCTGTAAAGAGGGAAAAGCAGGCCAGTTCTTCAGAGTCCGAAAGAACAAAGGTCCCGGAGTAGTCTGGGTAAATTGACCAGTTTCAATGGTTACACATTTTCAGAGGTCGGGGAAAGTGAGCTGCTGCAGAATTGTAAGAGCAGGTGCCATTTTTTCACATTACTCTTGGGTCAGTATGGATTTATATGGCATAAAAACGACTGTCGATTTGTCTTATAGAACATTATATGTACAATGTGGCTGAACAATGTTAGGTCTTATTAAAAATCTGGAATAAAAAATAAATAAAATAAAAATAACCTGGAAATTAAATAAATCAAATCTGAATTTTGATGTAAAATAAATAAGATTTTAAAAGTTCAGTACATTCAAAAGTTTGCTGTCAGTAAGATGTTTTGATGCTTTTGAAAGAAATTTCTTATGCTTCCTGAGGTTGCATTTATTTGCTCAATCATAGTTATATTGTGTGTATAATATTTTGAAATATTTTAATTCCGTTTTTCTAATTGTTATACTGATAAAATATTTCATAATATAAACATTACAATGATTAATGGAAGCATTTTCACATGTGAAATTTAACATGCTAATTATTTTATTTTTATTTTTTTATATTTTTTTGTGACCAGTGTTTTTTACATCATTGTAGCTCCACTGAATATTTCATTGCAAAAGCTTGTAAAGGTTTCCATGTATAATATATGAAGATATTATTGAAAATGTAGGATTTTCTGGTTCCATAACTTAGGAAATTGTTATAGTAGAGGGTGTACTGAACCTTGTAGAAACTCAATTAGTTTCTTTATGGTCAGAGTTGAGGGCTCCCTATGCTATTTGATTCTGAACCTGAAATGGTGTATTGCATTTTTAAAGAGTACAAAATTAGTCTGCTCCTCAAACTGTATATGTTTGCATCGCTAGCTCCGGGCCTCAATGTGCAACTTAAAACTCTCAAAAATATCATACCACCAGAAACAACTAGGCATGCTGGCATATTTAACTACGAAACACATGGTCCTAGGTATGCTTTTTTTGCATAATGGCTTTCATTGCTTTAGGGAGACATGAATTGCTTCACATTTCTCACCTTGACATCGGTGCTATTCCGCAGCATAGGAAATGCATAGGGAGTCGATGTGTGAAGGGGGGGAGTCTGGGCCCCCACGTCTCTCATTCCTACACTGACAAATTAAAAAGGTTACATTAGATTTTTATCATCAAAGAGAATTAAGTTCTGTAAATGGAAGCGTAAAATGCCTCCTGGGCTTTCTTTCAGAACTATTTTAATCAGCGTTCGGCTCTGGAACAGGGCCTCTGATGAAACAGGCCCAGCACAGAGCCTCGTACGAGTGACGGGGGACAGGTCTCTATCGCTCCCTCGCTTTCTATCACAGCCTGTTCTTCTTTTGCATGCAATAAAATGGCTTTCATAAGGCTTCAGTGTAACATATTGTAAATATGGCACAAATTTCTTTCTTTATACAGCTGAAAAAAATGTACAAATGCATCAAGAGACACGCGGGTTCTTCATCAGACTCGTAATTGTGCACATCGCCACCAAACTGTCGGCCATCATTTTCCCTAATGTAACTGTATTGCCAACCAGTGTGAGTTATCAGAGTATTGATTTACCAGTCTGTATTGATTTTCTCTGTATCATTCAGAGCAAGAGCAGAAGATCATTTCAGCTTTCTCATTTAAATGATCGACCCTCCCTTTAATAACTCAGAGCGGGTATTAATGTAGCTGTCAGGTAAACCTCTGGCTGTCTTTCCTCTTGCTGGTCGCTCATGGGAAATGATGCACTCCATAAGAAATAAAGCCCTTATTAAGAGAGCCAGTAGACGAGACCTCGACTGAACGCTGGGGGACTCTCATTAAAGCAGAGAAGAATATTACAAAGGCCTCGGATTCACCCGTCTCTGTCTGCCAGAATGGTTTGCTATTGCTTATGAGTGTACATTTGACCCGTGCGTTCTGAAACATTATTTTGTTTAAATGTACTAATGCTTCTCTGAACATTGGTTTTATCTTAATTGGCTTGCCACCTCTTGACCGTTGCTTCTGCACACTGAAGCAAAGTTTAAAAGCAATTACTTGGTTACTTTAAAAGACAAATTAGCTTATAAATAAACCAATTTAGTTCATTATAAGGTCTGCGGAATTAAAGTCGGAATTGATAGTCAATAGTCAGCTTTTTTCCAAAAACTGTCGCTGAATCTTGCTTGAAAAAAAAGATGTGAAAATAAAAATGTATCAATTGAATATTTAATTACTTAATTGTTAAATTCTGCAGGAACTGTTTAATGTTCTAGCAGGGTCTGTATTTAATTTGATTTTCATTTTAAGTGAAAAGATAATGACTATGCAGAGCTGTGGAATGTTATTACAGGTCATACACATTCGCTGACATACAGTAGAAAAGCTTTTTAGGTGGTTTCATGGTAAACTACTGTAGATTGTAGGTTTCGTCTAATGCAAGGAATTTTTTTTTTCTTTCCTTTAAAACAACTCTTCACCATAAATGATACGCTGACAAATGATCAGAGAGCTCTGAAATAGATTTTAAAGTAACATGGACATGTGTTGCACAGAAAAGCTAATGTCAATTCTCTCGAATGCCACCCAGTATGTGGTCTGCTACATTTGTGGCTGTGCCAACATGAGAAATGAAAAAAAACTGAACCTTCCCTTTTTAAAGAATAAAAGTTATGCATCTTGAGATACCTAGAGAAAATGTAAAGCCCTGTGCGATGCTGGTCACATTCTCATCTATTTCCGTGTAAGTAAGAGAGTTTGTGAGGGTGAAAATTGTTTTCACCTCTCTGTTGAGATCATTTAAATGCATAACATAAAATCTGCGCACCTTGCTCAAGCATATCAATGTTTACTGATAGATTTTTTTTCTTTAGACTGCAAAAATAAATAAATAACTGCCTGGCACAGTCTATGTTCTACTGTATTCTTTTTGTAAATGAGAAACAGCATGAAGTTTACAGTAACGTGCAAATTGCTGAAATTCACTTAGCATTTCACTGGCAAAAAAGTCATGACGACATACTCTTTCATGAATTATTATTTTATCTTTTAAAAGGGTAGTTCAATTAAAAATTAAATATCCAACAAGTCAGTGACGTCCATTATTGTTTGGACCCCAATATTTCTTCAGAATATATTCCTTCATTTATGTAGAATAAAAACTGGAAAAACTTTATTTTAGTTTTAGTTTAGTTTGCGGAGTCTACAGGTTGATTTCCCATGAAAAACAGCATAAAACTGTGGCAATGTTATTAAAACATTGCTATGTTTATTTAGCACCCCATCCAACCTGATATAGTAACATTATTTCAACCAGTGAGTTTGGGGTGGGGCTATCTGATTTTGACCAATGGCAGTTAAGTATTTGAGAAACCTGTCTGACAACAAACAGATTATTTGTTAACAGCAAACTACACGTTAAATAATTTTTGCAGTTGCAATTTGTGACGCAAGTGGAACAGAAATTATGCCATACATATTTAATGTTTAAGCCTTTGACTAACCATGATATTGTAAAGCATACTGAAGCATTCCCATTTTGCACATGAATCATGGTTAACAGCTCTACTCTAGAGGGCTAATATACTGTATTTCACATTTTGGCCTTTAATGAAAGACACATGAGATTAATAAATGAGCATAGATGCATTTTTTCTTGTTTGCACTCAGCCTTTCCTTTCTCTCCAGGACCACTTACTGTACTACACACATGGTGATTAATCCACGAGTTGCATTTATGTGATGGCAAACATGCTCGCCACTGCCAGCCTATCACGGTACAGGCCACATCCCAGCGTGCATGGCATGTTAGAGCACCTGAGTGGAGCAGACACGGCCAACCAGGTGTAAAATCAGCAAGGCCCGAACCCGAATGCATGGTGACAGCTCTTCATGCTTGGTAGCCTTCATCTATCCTGCTTTCGACCCACACCTAGTCCGCATCCAGTCCTCCCGATTCCTCCCCCCGCTCTCCAAACCAGAGCCTCCTCCATTTATCTCCATCCTGCAGGTCACACATGCACAGCGGGCACTAATGAGTCTGTCCTGATGTCCCTGTCACCTGCACTGATTGATTGATTTATTAACTTTACAAAAGAGGTTCACAGTGATGCAATATCGCAGTCACTCGTTTGGGTTCTTTACGCGGAGGAGGCTAAAAACTCAAAGGCAATAGAGCAGGAAAATACTTTACATTTTCTTTCTGCAACACTTGAAGTCACAATGAAACTGAAGAAGCGACATATCTGTTCTTTCATATTGTGACACATATCCAATTTTGAACAATGTTGGGTGGGGCTTTGGTTCCATGCATCTTTTTGGACTGGATTTTGAGATGGGGGTCATGACGGTTGTTTTCACCGGAATATCCAGCTATGACATTTTGATTAACCATATAAAGCCTACTATATCATATTTGATACACAAATTTCTAAGCCCTCTAAATTACCAAAATGATTTAAACTTTGCTAAAAGTAAACATGCCTGTTGTACAGTCATCTGATTAATAATCCCTTTTTTATAGCATGTAATGGCTTTTCACCTTCAGGTTGTGCTATATACATATTTTTTTTTTCCAGTTAAATTTATAAATTTTTATGAAGAAAATGTAAGAATAACCCTTAAATTGGTATTATTTCAGAATGACACTTACTCACTTACTGGACTGAAGAAACTTACGTTTACTTGACTATCCACACAGACAGAAACACACACACACACACACTTAAGACATTGTGAGGTAAAGAAACATATAAACATGAAACATATACACAAATGAATTGTCCATAATAAGATTACAATAACATGCATTAGAAAGCAGGTGAATTTTTACTTTATGCTGACTTTAAACACATTGGTGTCTCTGAAGAGGTACAGGTCCACCCACAGGAACGAAGCATCTCTTAGCATTTCAAGGTGTTGAGTTTTTTCCATGGGGCACATAATGCTCTCTGTGCGAGCGTGCGCATATGTGTTTGGTTGAAAAATGTGTTCCCTGAAGAAAGTGCTGTGTTTGGGTAGACTGCATCCACCATCATAAGCTGCCAAGCCTTTGGCTATGTAATGTTTCATCCTTTTCTACTAAGTGCGTCTTCAAAGGGAGTCGGGTTTAGCAGCGTGCGGAGAGGGAGAAAAGAGTGGGAAAGAAAGTAATGCGGTGATAGAAATGAAAAAGCACACACACACATAGGTGTTCACATCTTTCGGCAGCTGCTGGCATCACGGCGACGAAGCCATTGTTGCTTAGGAGGAGAGACAGAACAACAAAGAGAGTGCTATCAGGAGCTCCCACGTTCTGCCTTCTCTGGCCTGCTCTCTGCCTCGTTCTGAGGCAGCTAATGCGATAAGAGGCCCGTGCTAAAGCACGTGGCTAGCGGAGAGAGGGGAAGACGGTGCGAAACAAAGAAAGAAAGAGTGGGAGATGGAAAGGGCACTGTTAGAAAAGAGCATTTCCCTCTTTGAGCTCAACCTGCTTGACGGGGCCTCCAGAGTCCAGCATTCTTTGTACTTCCAGTATTAAACAGCACTGCGGATACCTGCAACACTGATGATAACCCAAGCATTTTGATGCTTTCTGGAGATCTATTGGTGCTTTGTTTTCTTTCGCCGCTTGTTTGTTCGTCGGCTTTGATTGAGGATGCTCTAAATTTTGTTTACTGCTCCCCTCTCCGAGCGCGTTATCACATGCTGTAGGTATCCTGGAATCTATGCAGCCTTTCATGCCTTTAGATAACTCAGGTTGTTTGTGCGGTTCTGTCTGAAGTCAGACTCCAAAGGCCTGACTTGATTATTGAGCATGTACTGTACCCACGTGGGGCAAACGGTAGAATGCATTATCATATAATCATGTTAGCCAAGTTGTGGTTGTCCGCAGTGTTGATGCTGTGCAGAACGCTGTGAGATAAAGGTCATAAAAGCTTAAGGTTGTTTGGTTTTCCTGTTGGGTGGAGAAATTGTAGGTGCACATCTGGCCAAAGAGATAAAACAGTAACTTTACCTAATTAATAACTATATAACCTATAACGATAGATAGATGGGACATACAAAAATGTATGTTTAAATATATCTAGGAATTTGGAAAATATGTATATTAATGTGTATTAACATGTGTATTAAACATATACTATTTATATTGTCATATTAATATTTTAGCATGTATAATATTATATAATAAGTATTTATTATAATATTAAAAATGAAGGTGTGTTATACATATACACACACACACCTCTTTATTTTGAAGATATATATTGATATTGTTTATTTGTGTATTTATTTATTTATTTATTCTTATATCTCAATTTACTTTTATGTACCAGGGTTGAAGTTCTTGAACACTTGATTTACGCGACAGAATGCACTACCTGTATTTATTTGATTTACAATTCAATAACTTCAAATTGAAATTCAAAAGAAATCAAATTCCTCTTGCCTGTGGCCAAATAAATTTAAATTCCAGCTCATGAAAGTCTAAAGGAACTAAATTCTTCAGTCCTTTCCTGACCTGCTCTTGTTCCCTCTCTAATGGACCTCTTCATAGAGTTTCTTTGTATCATCTTTAAATTGCAAAGTTTCACACTTTCTGAATGTCCGCATCTGAAACCATGGGAACGCTAGAGTTCAGTCAGCATGCCATGGATAGAAAAATGTCTAAACTGACTTTAAAGAGAGATTCAAGTCTAAAATATCATTATGAACTGAAAGCTCATTGTCGTTCCTTCCACTGAAAGCCTGTGTCCATGGATATGCGTTCCTAAGCGTTTATCTCCCACATCAAGGCGTTTATCTCCAATCAGAGCCCCTGTGAGCGCCGCCATTTGTTTAATTGGACGACATCTCCAGCCACTCAAAGCCAACTCTACAAAGAGCTCACATATCTTTGCCTGGATGAGGTCGGCTGTGTGGGATCTGAACTCCACAAACTCTCGAACCACAAAGCCCTGATCAAAGTGAAACTTTGTGCGTTTTGGCCAAATTAAAGGAGTGAAGAAGGGATGAAAGGAAATTTGAGAGCGAGAGAGAGAGAGAGTTATGTGTAATTAGAGTCGTAAATAGTGAAGCACTCATACAATACCTGCACTGAGACCGGAGGGACCCAACTGAAGACTGCCACTGATTGTAAAGTTCGAGAACTTCTCCCGCGATAACTATATTATGTTCCTACCAGCGGTGGACATTGAAGAGGCTGTTGTCATGACAACAAGGTGGCAACACATATTCAGTGGACCAGGCGGGGAGAATAACAAGAATTTATTGGACATTAAGGAGGAAGGCTTGGGAGCATATAACCATTAGGCACAGACAATATGTGTCACTGCGTACAAAACAACACATTAGAGGATGAGACAGCCGACATATACCCCCTATGTAGTATTAAGGTATTTATGCATTTACAAATCCAATATAGTCCACTTTAATGATCAGCATGAAAATTTTATGTGGACTGTATATGTATATATAGTGTCTTTTTTTTCTTATGCCAAGGAGAAATAAATCTAAAAAGGATTTTAACCTATTACCATGGCTGGCTTAATGCCACTTACTAAAGTGTGGAGCAAATTGGATAATTTGTCATAATATAACCTTAGGAAATCTTGGAGAGTGGGACCCTAAACACAAAAGTAGAAGTAATGGCCAATTATCCCAGTGAACAGTCAGTGTCAGACAACTGGGGAGCACAGGAAATGGTAACGGTGAGGGAAACACGGTTTACTGCTGTGGCTTGGCTGCATATTTCATTCCCATTGTTTTCTCTTGACTTTGAAGGCCACATTATGTTAACATGAAAAATATGAACTTTCTGAGGAGATTACCGCCCAGTCTTTTCCTCACACAAAAAGACAATTCTTCCCTAATTTATTTTCCCTCTGCAATTTAGTTACAACAGAGACACAAAAACAACTGTTTAGAAGCATCTAACCAAAAGACAATTTTAATCTCAAGCAGAGCAAGCATCTTCCTTGTTGTTCTCTGTTATGGATAGAACATAAAAATTGATGGGCAAAAATGAAGACAATCAGTCATTTGCCAGTCCTCACGTTGTTCCAAGTCATAATGAACATAGACTATAAAGCTTTCAATCAAAACTACAGAAGCACCATACATTTACCATAAAAAGTGGCATATATGACTTTATTTAAAGTCTCCTGAAGCCATGTGATAGATTTGGGTAAGAAACAGACATAAAATGTGTCATTATTCACTGAATTCTCTTCACTGTTTAAAACGTTTTGATGTCAATACATTCTTGAATCTTTTCACATATTCTTTTGACATCGGTCCACAAAACCTGTCTGAATGATTCGTTTAAAAATGATAATGATAAACTAATAAAAAGTTAAATAAAGTTTCCTTTTATCATATTATATCATAATAGGATATAATCTTAATATGATTATATTAAAATTATAAAAATGTAGATTTTTAAAAAATATTATATAATATACAAAAATAAATGTTTTATCATATGTCCATGTTTGAAATTATATGCTTGAAAGTAAATTCATATTTAGTTTATATATTTTGAAATTATTATATAAACTATTTTTATTTATATATAATATAAATTATTATATTATATTATATAATGTATTATATAAATTTATATATATAAACATTGAATAGCCTATAATTTTTTTTTATATGGTAAATTTTTATATTACATAATTATATAATATGATGATTTGATCAAATAATACATTCTTTTTAATGATTTTCTAAACAGAACGCTTTTTCCCAGAATGCACTACCTGTGTTGTCTTAGAATTATAATTTACTCAATTCTTATTCCAGCCTGATTCCAGCCGGATTGATCTTCGTTCCTGAATTCAACTCACTGACTTGATTCAGTCACTTAAAGCTATCATATGACTAGAGAACAGTTGGGATATAGCTTTACTGACTACTTTTAAGACACTTTTCTAGTGATACTAGCGATTTCATACAGTATGGGTGGGTAAATGATGGAAAAATGTTCATATTCACAAGAACTATTCCTTTAATAACAGAATGCCAAACTAGTAAATCAAATCAAAACAACGCAGCAGTTACTCTGTGCCATCTTCTATCAAATGCTACGGAGGCTATCGGTGCGAGAGAACTGTGCTTAAAGCCAAGTCATCAGTCATTCTGTGTAATAACGGTGCTTCTCATTTGTCTTCTCTTTTGTGAGGCAAACACTTGGAGATTATTCACAGTAGATGAGCACATTCTGCTTAAAGGATGTGCTCCATCCCGCTGAAAAGCCAGCCATGAAATACAGCCCGACAAGAATTTGGCAGAAATGTTCACAGTCAGCGATGCTGTGAGTGACGTCATCATTCCAGGAGAAGCGTTTGGTTTCCACGAGCCTCAGTCCCACTCATATTCTCGGCATATGTGGAGAGACCTAGGTAGCTTTGAAATGTGTAACACGATTCCCCTGCCTACAGGACATTTGCACAATGGATGCTGTCTCTGCATCTGTTTGTCGAATAGAAGTAATTCATAAAGCTTGCCACTCACCCACATTACGAATACATTTCCTAATCTTCCAGCTCTAGTGAATAGGGAATCAATATGCTGTGTGTTGTAATGATTATCCTTCTTTGCTTGTCGAATTTGCATGTCTCTGAAACAATCCATAAACAAACATATCGATTTTATTTTTCAGATGCCTATATCGTTGTCTATTAAATATTTGCTGCAGGCAGAAAAGTCAGATCTGGGCTCCTATGTTCTGTTCTATTTCAGAGCAATATGCTCACAAATGAGGTAAGCGCTCTGCGATTGGCACAGTTCCTGCACAGAGTTTAATTAGTTTAAAATCTGGTAATCTCCCAAAGCAACTGTCTGATTTTTCACAGATGAAGAGGAATGATGGGGAAGTGAACAATGCACACAGTTGTAAATTTGGACTGGAATATCAGAGAAGCTGCTGTGGATGCCAAATATTTATAGATCACAGCGCTCATATTCATAGGGAGAATGGGATTTGGAGATGTAACAAGCCAGATTTGTTCTGTGGACAAGTGTACCGGCCACTATGAAGTGGTGCAATCAGTTAATAAGCAATCTGATATTTCACTTCCGAATCGTCATAATATATATATTTTTTATTTTATCTTTATTTATATATGAAATATCTATTACTTAATTCATTACTGAAAAAAAAAGTGAAACAAATATAAATAGCTCTAAAAAACAACAACTAATAAAACAGACAAAAGCACATAACAAAACATTCAAAAAAAAAAAAAAAAAACTATAAACCAAATATATAGAAATAAAAGCAAGCTCAGCAAGTTTTTAAATGTTAACTGAGACCAGATGAAACCAGTTTCATTAATTTGGGGCGGGGTTTTCTCCTTTGTTTGACCAATGAAAATAATTTCTGTTTAGAAATGCTATACTGCCAAAACTACATACATTAGCAATCATAAAAAAAAAAATTGAGTGTAGGAAGTTTATGCACATCCTTTATCCCGATAAAGGTAATGAGATTTTGTGTATAAGCATTTTGTTAACCCTCCTACGCTCTCACATTAGGAGGAAAACTAGACAGTTATTGAGCAAGACAGTTCTTTTTCTAATTGTTTTCTCATTTCTGTTTCCTTCCCTGATAGTCATGATTTGCATTTTTATTTGTTCTAGTTGTGTTGATGAGACTTTTACCTTTTTATTCTGCCATTTTTGGTTGGTAGTCCAGAGCACTGGTCCTCACAGTAATGATTACCCCTATTGAATTCCGCTCTCCGGGGAAAGACAAGACTGCCAAGCAGTGCGGCCTGAGCAACCCCTCTCCATGATTGAACGGAAAAGATTCTCTCGAGTAGGTAAACATGCTCAGAATAAGCGCCGGTGCAGTGGTTGGAAAAATGATAGGTGGGGTTTGAGAAGGGGGGCTAAAAAGAAACGTATCAAAATGCCATCTCGTTTCCAGTGTAGCGTTTTCCCTCTCTTTAGCGCCACATTGTGTTGTTTGATCTTTGATTGTACTCTGCAGTCTCCCTCCTCGATCTCTGATGCGTTTACAGAAACATTCACGGAGAAGCGATGAGGCCAGTCGTATCATACTTGCACTTGAAAAAGAAAGAATATAAATATTATTCATGCAGAAATGGGTTTATTCAACCCTCAAATCTTTTCTGGGTTCCACGTTGTGAGCATAACTTCTCATTTGCTAGTTAAATTAAAAACCCAATCCAATCCGAAAGCTCACAAGTAACTGAATCTGCCAGGTGTGTGACGTATGTCTGCTATCACTGCCTTCATCATTGTAATCAAATCGGAAATCTGCTAAATTTGAATCTAGAACTTCACAGTGACTTGCATTCAAGTTTGGAGCAGACAGGACTTCTACCTGCTCACTTTTCTAATCGCCTCCTTATCTAAGAAGCTCAGAACCAATTGCTGAGCTGATAGACTATAAACCTCCCGACACTCACCATGTGAGCGGCTCTATACTGTTGACTCTTGGGATCATTCTAGCACAGCGCCTGACTGCTTAAAATACAGATATTAGAGCTCTGTGTGTACAGGCTAAGCAGTTTTTGCATGTGCATGGTGTTGGGCTGAAAAGAAGGACTGGGATGTACGTGATCAAACTGAGCATTTGAGCATTCAACATCTTACAGTCAAATTTGGGGGAACGAAGCTCAGCAGCTCTATTTCCATTTCACACATACGGAATGTCAATAGGACAGGTGCGGAAGAATCACGTATTGAGCGCAGGCATTTAATTTTCGCTTACATTATAATCGTATGTGTGATCGTGCGACAGGTCTTTGAACTTCCACCTTGCATGCTGACACATGGAAGAAGTACCATTCTTTTGTCTGTCTTGCCACTGTCTAGTAACAGGCTTCTTGTTGCAGTTTTAATGCAGCGGATGAAGGCTGCGCTCTTCGCTACGTGACACACTGCATGAACTCTTCATCATGTGTGTCTTATCGCTGTAACCAGCACGCCTCAAAGCGATGTGCCCTTGTTGGTGATTGCCCTTTGCAATGATAAGAGTGTCAAAGCTGAGATGAGATCAGAGTGTTTTTTCTGGGGTTACACACTTTATAAATGAATAGAGTGAATTCCCTAAATTATTCAAGTATTGGTGTCTCTCAAGGTGTTGTCAAGTTCATTAATGTGGTCTTCACAAAAGAAATAATAGTTTAAAACAGTGTTAAAGTAATATTAGAATGAATTAATGGATTAAATTAATACACTAACTGATCAATTAAAAATATAGCATTTTTAATCCATTTGGTTGAGTGAGTTAACTGATATCTCATTCATAAAAATGGTCGGTTTATTAGTATTGAATCAGTGAAACGGCTGAATTAATGATTCAGTTATTCACTCAGACAGTCATTTCTAAATGATTCAGTTTATTTGAATGAATTGAATAAATACCACAATTGATATGAATAGCCAACACTACCTTGTATGGGTCGAAATGATAGATTTTTCTTTTATGCCAAACTTAATTAGGATGTTATGTAAAGATTCTGTTCCATAAAGATATTTTGTATGGTAAATATATTTACATTTTATTTTTGATTAGTAATATGCATGGCTAAGAAAGTCATTTGGACAACTTTAAAGGTGATTTTCTCAATATTGATTGATTTATTTATTGTACCTTCAGATTTCAGATTTCAAATAGTTGTATCTCAGCCAAATATTGTTCTACATGGAAAGCTTATTTATTAATTTTTTAGGTGATGTATAAATCTCAATGTAAAAAAATAAATAATAAAATTTAAAAAAAAAAAAAACCTTATGATTAGTTTTGTGGTCCAGGGCTTTACATGCACAGATAAACAGTGTACATTTCACCTAGTAATTTACTAATATAATAAATACTAATAAATAATGATATGACCTAGTGCTTTCCCATAATTTGACCAAATATATTAATCATTTTATTATTTAAGTGTTTGGTGCCATATGTATTCATCTCAGTCTTAATTTTGAAATCAATCATTAATTCTAATTATATTGACTTTGAACTCAGAGAAGGTAGAGCGTTGTATTTATTTGAGTTATGATTTCAAAATATGACATTTAAAGTATATTTAATATTTAATTAGAACTATTTTGGGGTTGGGACCTGCACTGTTGTTTGACGTGCAGTTCCTAAGTTGCAAAACATTGTTTCATATTCTGTATTTCCAGACATGTTGTGTTTTTGGCACCTTAAAAGGTTTCAATAACATATTCACATCAGCCATACAGACAAAAATACACATATCACATTGCAACGTACAAACATTTTGGGAAAGGTCTGGATGTTTTCCATTTTACTCTACAAAATAATTGACTGGTTATTAACAATTCAGTCTATGTACTCTAGGTCACTGGAAGACTATCCATTAAAGGTAGAACGCCCTCCATTTGATGAGATACCATGCTTTTACTTAATGGAAATTTTTAACCAAGGCAACCATTGGTGCTCGAAATCCTAAAATAAAATCCTGAGGCTTCAAGAAATACATTGTATGCGTCTCAATAAGCCCTTTCTTCTTCTTTTTTCTGTTGGTAGGGTTCTGTCCTCATTTGAATGCTTATCAGGTTAAGATTCACATTAGCTGGGTTGTTTGAAGCTGGCAGCTAATTTATTAAAGAACATTCTGCAGGCAGGCACTGCTTTTGAGTAAACCGTTGACACTACTTTCTCTTTATAAAAGTGTTCCGCTGCATTTCCCTTTTACATCTTAATCTGAAATACATCACGGCAAATATTGGCGAGCTCATCAAAATGCAGAAAGGAACGGCACACTTAGGTTTCTTAATTGTTTTAAAAGCCTCACGGTCATTACATGTCTGACATAACAACGCAAGCCTAGAGCACCTTCAAATCATTCAAAAAAATAAAAAAACCTAATACCAACAGAATTCATGCCTCTGCTTATGATATTAAATGCATTACCTCTGAATAACTTTCATTCAAACATAGACACATACAGTATAAGTGCAAATGAGGTTCAGTTCCATCTTGTCCGTGAGCAAAAGCTTGCACCTATGGTGCCATCACATCTCCAGCTGTGACTTCCCGTTGTGTACTGGTGCGATCTGTCAGAAGTTAATGATGAATGCATCGCCTGTAAAAGTAAAATCATAACTTCTTGACGCATATGGCCATATCTTGCATATATATTACACACTGCTGCCCCGATGACTTGCCAAGCTGTCATGGGAAAGAATCGCTGAAGCCAACGACTCAAATTGAGAATGAGAGCCGTAAAGGGACTGCAAGTGGCAGCACGTCTGAGATGGAGGGGGCAATATACTGTATTGTGTGAGTGCATGATCCGCTCCAGAGCCAGATGTTCCACTTGACAGGCCCCTTGAGTGGAGGGCTGTTCTGCCAGCTGTCCCCCTTCCTACTGCACATGCAGCCATTTGTTGGTAGAGTGTTAAAAGCAAGGGGAAAATCAACAGAATGGCTTTGCACAATGACCCCCCCCCCCCACCACCACCACCACACTTGCAACTGTTGTCCAAAACAAATAGTCCCATGAAATTGCAGTTTTCTCAACAATGCTTTTGTTTACCACAACACCATTCCCCGAGTTTCAGTATGCGGCTGGCCAAATCGGAAAGAATTATTGCCCTACCTCTATTCCAGGTGAAGCCTTTTGCGTTTACCTTTTCCCTCGTATAATGCATGATAATAGCAAAATTCATTCATCAAAGGCTCCTGCTGTTATTCCCTGGAAAGAGTTATATTTAACTTGGATAGGTCACAGCATTTTCCAGCAGGCTCTGCTGAGAATATGAGCCTGAAGAATTATGACTTTTCTGACCCAGGTGTGGGCATTATTCATGCTTAAGATCCGATCGCTAGTGCTACCAGGACGCGGGTAAGAGCAGCCGCTGACAACTTAAAAATGTCAGGACTTTTCTCAAAGTCTTTGGCCTAGTTGGGGAAACTTGAAGAGGACATTTCAGTGGCACGTCATTGGTTCTTGTACTATCAGCATTTGTGGATGTGACAATGTTTGGGGTTATTCTGGTTTTTATCCTACAGCTTTTTCTCTACTGCATTTGGAATGACATTTAAGTGGATTTCATGTCACGAAACACACTGTTAAAATTATTATTATTATTTAAGCTGTCTTTCAGTCTTTCTACTTTGGAATTTCATGTTAAATTCAATGTATATTTGCTATTCTTTGTAATTATGTGTGCAATTTACAAGCAATTTCTGAGTGAAATGTCTACATTTTTCAGTTTAGAAATAGAATGAATAAAGTTTGGGGGAAAACAGAATTTTTAAATGTTTGTATATACATGTGAGTTTAGGCTAATGCAATTCTCTTGTTGACTTTTCTAGCTGGAACAACATATATCTTTGGGAAAGGAGGAGGCCTAATAACCTTTAACTGGCCAGCCAACGAGCGGCCAAGCACCCGTACGGACAGGCTGACAGTGGGCTTTAGCACTTCGCTCAAGGATGGGATCCTGATCCGCATCGACAGCGCCCCTGGCCTGGGAGACTACCTCATGCTCCACATTGTAAGTCAGAGCTTCTTCAAACTTGATCTGCCACATCTAAAAATTTCAATCATAAAGGCCAAAATAAAAAAATCCAACGCTCACAGTAGAGTTTTTGGTGTTTCTGATGCCCAATATTGGGGGTGACCAGTAATAAGCTTTGCGGCTGATGACTTCAGCATTTTATATATTTATAATTATTTAATCATTATTCAGCATGCATGCATTACATTGACAAAACTTTTACATTTAAACAAATAAAATGTGGTTCTTATGAACTTTGTATTCATCAAAGAATCCTGGGGAAAAAAAGATCACAGTTTACACAAAAAAGATTAAGCAGCACAGCTGTGTTCAGCACTGATGATAAAAATAAATATTTCTTAAGCAGCAAATCAGCATATTAAAAATTATTTTCTAAGGACTTATGTAACACTGAAGACTGCAGTAATAACTGCTGAAAATTAATATTTGTTTCAGAGAGATAATATTAATAGTATTGCACAATTAATACTATTGTTTAAATTTATTTTAAGCTGCAGCATTTGTGTGTATCAAATACTTATTTAAACAGCCTTAATTAGTAAACCAAAGTCACTGGTTTGAAATATTAATAGAAAAATAAGCAATATTTCATAAGTGCATACATTTTTTCATACATACATGGGTAATTAAGTGGTAGGAGTAGCGCTGCAGCATCTCAGAAATAGACAGTCTCAATGTGACACAACATATGCTTCCAGTGTATGCGTCAGTGCTGCGTTGATTATAATGGGAGAGATTTTGGGTGTCGACAGGGTGTTAGCGTTCTGTGCATTTCATAGAACCAAACACCTTGTGGGTGGTATCTTTTTCTTTCTGATGCACGTCCTTGTAAATAATCAGTCCAAGAAAAATGATGTCTTTCAGGCGGCTCTGTTTTGTGTTGCACAGTTTCCCTTCTCCATTAATCTTTGTTTTGTGTCAGAGACAATATGAAGTTTGTCACTCCACAGCTGCATAAAAAAAAAAGAAAACTTTTCCTCAGATCAGCCATATCAACTGTGAATTTCTTCAGAAGTGATGTGTTTTATTTTGCTGAGCTGCACAATGTTCTTTTCAAATGATTAAAAATCAATACGTACGCCACACGGAAGCCCAGCAGCTTTTTCCCTACAGTTTATCCATGGTGAGAGCTACTATTTGGCCGGATGTGTCCATAATGTAAATAATTCAGCACTCATGTAATGGAAGCTGGTTTGGTAATTAACCTGCTTTTCTGAAAGACAAAAGGATTCATTTTCAGACCGTATTTGTCACCAGGGGTGATTTTAACTCATAAACAAACAATGGGGTCATTAGAGTTTTTATTTTTTTATTTTTTTATTAATACTCCACAAACAATATATAACGAAACATTTTGGATACATTAGCACACACTCATATGCATTGTTATCCATTTATTTATTTTTTTATTATAAAAAAAAAAAATCACTACTTTTGACCATATCCATTTCACTGAAAAATTATAATTATGTTTTGCATTTAATTATTTCCTAATTTTATAAACATTTCAACACATTTGTGACAGTGTAATAGTAAATTAATTATAAGATCGTTTTAATTAATAGACACAAATTGAAACATGGATATGTGTGATATATAGATAAATGTGACTGTAAAAACGTTTACACTGTTACAAGCTTATTTTTAAATAAAGACTGCGCTTGTGAACTTTCTGGAAAAGTAGTTACTGATGCTTTTTAAAAATGTCCTGATTTAATCAACAGTTTAACACATATCCAAAAGTTTCTTACTGTACAGAATAGATCACTATGACATATTGAAACTGATAGTAAACAAACAAAGTTGTATCTTATTACATTTGCACATAAACAAGTGACCTTGTAGTTTAATGGGGGACTGGATGTCTTTTTTTTTTTTTTTTGAATGTGAATGGGGAATATTTCTCTGGCTATCTCCATCTGTCCACTAGTTTTATTGTGGCCCATGTTGGTGGTCCACTGGGACTCTTGGGGCTCTGTAATGGGCAATATAACTAAGGGCTTTTAATCTAAACCCTCACCCCCTGCCTCTACCCTTTGTGACACACATGGACATACACACACACACACACACTTGCCCCATTATAGCAGTGTAGCACTGATGGAAATAAGCCTCTTCTGCCAAATGAACTAAATCTAGAGCACAACTCCAGAGTAAAGGGAATTAAGCTGCCGTATTTTATAGACAGTTGCGAAACTTACGTAACTAGTGATTGGGAGTTGTCTTTGATTAGCATGTACTAGTGTGGAATTAATTTTTGCATTTGGAACACTATACAGGGCACATTACGTCTTTGATCTCTTTTTTAGATTTGAGCACCAAAAATGATAAATCCGCTTTTATAATGATTTTAAACCTTCATCATGTTTGCCTTCAACTTTTGGAATAGAAGTAGGTGACGATGGATCAAAATGCCGCTGTTTTATTTTTGGGCTGCTTATGGAAGTCTCCCTCCACTCATTTCTTCAGCGCTGATAATGAGCAAGCTATTTTCAGCTGTAAACGCTTGTCTCTCTTACACTTCTGAACTGAATGGCTGGTGACACCATGGAATACCTTGTTAGATAGTTTCCGGCAACAAGGGAAATGTCAGTGCTGTTGCCCTTCAAACATGCCACCTCTGAAATGGCAACCTCTGTGATGGATTCTGCTAACAAATCACTTTAACTTGAGCCTTATCAAACCATATAATCTAATGGGGTCAAATTAATACAACATTTTAGACTAAAATGCTATCTCATGACTATACCATTATTAATCCCTTTGGGCTAAGTATTTGAACATTGCAATGTAAGTTTCAAAGGGATAGTTCATGTAAAAAAAAAAAAAAAAATTCTATCATCATGTACTACAAAAATGTGTGACTTTCTTTCTATACTTGGAGCACAAAGGAAGATATTTTGAAGATTTTTTTTTTCAGTCTGTTTTTGTATACACAATGAAAGCCAGTGAGGTCCAAAACAATAACATCCCCATTAACTTTTATTGTATGGTTATTGTATGTAAAAAAAAAAAAAAAAACACGGTAAACCAGAGGAAAGAGAGTCATACAAGTTTGGAAGTACATGACGTCAGGGTTTTTATTTTTGGGTGATCCATCCTTTTAACTCTTTGGTATCTTTGATTGGTATGTCTTGCATCTCCACACATCAAAGCAGGGAACATCTGTCCACTGTGAATTTTGGCTTTTCTCACTTTTAAAGTCATCTGATGTGTCTTCAGACAGAAAAAGTGAAGATATAGACACGCCATCTGCTTCTCGCCATGTATTCTGTCCATGTGACACATTCATCCAAATGCCATAACAGGTCTTGTCACACTCTCACTTCATAGTCCTTTTAATCTCAAAGTCAAGCAAAGACCATAATTTAAACTTATTTTACTTCTGTAATGTGTCACACTTTTCAGTGAAATGTAAAAGGTGGGTAGGGATTGGTTTTATCCATCAGAAAGTGATTGGATTGTGAAGTGGTTGTTTCAAACCAGAACAGGGCAAGAAGAATTACAGTCTGAAGTGATGTCAGTTACATATGGTTACATTCAGATATATATATTATGTCAGTTGTATGTAAAAAATTACAATATTATCATAATTTTCTGTCTTCATCAGTTTCGTAATCATACATTCATGCATCGCATCATCAAAATTTCATAGCATACATACATCATTTCCAAAGCTTTGACTAGCACTGCTCTCATTCCCTCAGTAGGGAAGAGTGTAAAATCTGACAAAATCTGTGGACAGAAGTGTGAAAATGTTTTGTGGGTGATTTGCTGATGCTGTATGCGGTGATCTATAGTTATATAAAGACTGCGAAAAGTTGCAAGCAAATTAAAGATTCTCACATAAAACGCATTTGTTATAGTTATAATTACTCATATTGAATTATATTTATTTTTTTTATTAAATGTAATGTGAACAAATAAACATTACTGACACATTTAAACATTAGTGTTTAATCAAGTAAAATTTGAACATTTGAACAGCTGCTTTTTTATGGAAGAAAACCAATGAATCCAATACAAGTCATCTTGACACCCTGTCTGCATAGGGTCATGCATTGTAGAATTATTATTTTGACAGTAATAAAACCATTCATGACACACACACACAGATTAGGCCTTTTACAGCCATTGTTTCCCTACTACCAGTAAATCATTCATGCCAGCATGTTTGCCATCTGTTGACCGTGGCGGTCTCACACGGGAGAACGATGCTCTTTTGTAAGTCGTTCTGGATAAGAGCGTCTGCTAAATGTCTTTAATTTAGGCATTTTCTGCTGGAGAGAGAGGAAGAGGCAAGGAGAGACTCTGGTGAAGATGTCCCTGCTGTTCTGGCTGATTGTAACACTCATCACACTTTTATTTGAAATTGCCATTCTGTTCCCGTGTCTTCCTTAAGAGTTAAACACTTAAAGAAAGTTTCGAATGACTAAAGTTAAATGCATTTGGAATTTGCTCCTTCCCTAATACGAACAGCAGCGTCTGCATAGCATTATGTATTTTTTTGTAAGACTGTTGGATGCTCATTAAGAGCAAATAGCTTCCCTCCACCAGCTGCACAGCTGGAAGTGAGTGTGTAATTAGGATAAAAAACGAAGCGTTTCTACAAATTGCTTGTGCCCCCATGTTGTATTACCGCTACACGAGTGGACGGGATGTTTCTATTTGCTTTAAAGGTCTTTCTCACCTCATACAAAGAAAACACGCTTGCTATTGCCATTTTAAATAATGTTAGCCAATATCTTTTCGGTTTAGAAACTTGCACTTTGGCCAAATAGACAGTGGGCCTTAAAATGACATGGTCCAATGATGGGCCAGTCATTTTAACTGAATTACGTCGCTGGGCCCTTTCCACATATTGACAGAAGAGGGAAAGGATAAATGGCTCCGACACCAGCAGTCTTTGCCACCAAAGCTGTTGACTGAAATCCTATAAGAGAGAATGATTTAAGTGTACAGAAAATCAATGGTGTTGATCTCTTTTAATCAGTGAGCAGCATAACTACACATTGCCTGTTGATTTTCAGTCCTGCAAACCTCCCTGTGCTGAATGGCCCCTGCCACAAGCATCCCACTCCACTTCCATTCAGCCTTAAAGTGCAGAACGATTCTGAGTGAGAAAAGTGAGCACAATTACCCAGCTTGTTCCATTTGCTGCTCGGAGTTCACAGTTTCTATACCAAAGAGAGAGGGGGGATATACTTCATTTTGACAGACTCTTAAGACGTGAAAAAGCAATGTGCCTAACCAGAACGCTCTGGTTGTGGGGGTCTGCAGCTCTTTTTTCCATTTAAATATTATAAATGCAAATATTTAGTTCATTTTTATACAGTAGAAATCCACAGAGGAATTTGTTGCAGGTAACTGGGTAATTTATTGAGGTCTTCACCCAACTAGTTTTCTGTTTTGGACCATCAATCTTCTAAAATGGTTTGCTATTGACATTTTGCTGCAGAAGGGGTATTTCCATCAGGTTTTCTTGAAGTTTGCATTTACTGCAATTAAAATGCATCTTAATCTAATGCTTTGCAGATTGTTTGTCCGGAAAGAAAACACAGTTATTGATTTTAAAGCAGGTTCATTTTGAAAGTAGTTTTATTTGAGTCTTTTGGGCTTTATCACTGCTTCTTTATATATTTTTTATATACATTTTTATATATTTAATGAATAGTGCTAAGCACAATGTAATGTATTTGTTATATATTTAAGATTTAATTACTGTTAATTATATATAAAGATGATTCCAAAATTTCCAGTATGTATGGATACTTATTCCTTATAAATATTCAATATACAACCAATTTATTTTTCTGTTGCAAGTCTATATTTAATATTTGTATTTATCTTTTACTCAGCATGTGACAGATATTATGACCTTTATATTGCCTATTTTACTTTATATTATACCGATGCTCACTGCTGAGAAAACAGTAAACAGGAAAAGAGCCAACTTCAGCAGATTTTTTCCTTTTTCTTTTTTCAGATTCAATTTCTGTAGTGAGTTGTCTTCTGCTTTTGTTTTGTGTGAAAATAATTTGATCAGTAAACCAAACTAATTAAATAATGAATCACACACACCCATATATATTACCACACATTTTATCATTTTAAAATATATTTAATAAAACGTATTATATAAAAATGTATATCAGCATTTTGCAGATACTTATTGTGAGTTTAATGTTGACATTTTTTATTTATATGTATACTTACCTGAATGTGGCATAAAACAAGAATGTTTGCAAACCATGTCTTCAGGTCCTCTGTTAATGTCTTTCACTAAGAAAAAAATACCTTGGAAACAGTATATGTTCAAATATCAGTTTATTCGCTGAAAAGCTAGAAACAGAAGTGATAAAATCATAGGAAGATGTGCTTATATATATATATATATATATATATATATATTTTTTTTTTTTTTAGCCTATTTCCATAATCCATCGATAGAGCTAATCGCAGCACAATCACGCATGGATTTATTCCAACTGTAGCTTAGGAATGCAGGTGAAACACAATGTTTCTGCTTTATTTTCTCCACCTTTTCTTTTCTTCTATGGCTCTTTAGTTTACCTGCCACATTCAGCAGTTTAAGATTTACAGCTGGTTTGGCAGCTCTGATCAGCTCCTTTGCTCTATGTGTGGTCATTGTGGTAAAAATGCCCAGCTAGATAAATGAACTTGACATAGAGGAGGCTGTTCTAAATGCATTCTGAGTTTCTGTTTTCACGGTCAACCTCATCAAAAGAATCCCGCTTTAATCTCTCAGACTGCTGAGTTATGGATCAATATTTCAGAGTCTAATATTACCTTCTAATGTTGTTTGAAAATCGAAACACTCCAGGCCTAAAGCTTAAACCTTCACCTGGCCACCTCTATAAATAATCACACTCTTATTATCAGAAATGACACGGCCTTTTGCCACATATGCATACATGATTGCATTATATATTAATCAAATAAATTAGTATATTCTAAGAACGTAATGCACATACTGTATACAGTACATTTCATTCCATATTTTTTTTCTTATTTTGATGAGTTTGTTTTTATTGACACTGTAAGTTCTAAAACATAATTTAATTCTAACACAAGGCAGCAAAAATAAATTCATATACATACAAAATGGTTAACAATAATAGATTGACTCTTTGTTATAACACATTTTCCTGAAGAAAATCAATATTCCATATACGCCTGAAACATGTATTCTGTAGCAAGTCTATATTTAATAACTTTTTCTCAGCATGTGACAGATATTATGAACTTTATTTTACTTTATATCACTTCATATTATAAAGATGCTCAGCGCTAAAAAACAAAACAAAATCAAAAACCAGAAGAGAACATCAATATTCAAACAGATTCAAATAGATCTAAAAGTTAAAGCAAGTCAGTTTACAATTAATGCCCTATTTGGGATTTGTGATAGCATACTGTCGGGCTCCGCCGTGGCTAAGAGATGAGGATGAGAGTAGTGTAACACAATCCCCCTAAGGTATTTTTGATCTGGAAATTGCGTTAAATTGGCCAGCAGTTGAAAGCAGATGAATGCGAGCCATGTCTGAAATAGAGCATTATGTGAATGCAGATGGAGAATAAAAAATGCAGATGCCCTGGAAGGTCATTCCGATCAGAATGCATTGATCCTCAGGGTTCAGTTTAGCCAACTCAGACACATAAACAAGGTGGAAATTGACGTTTCCTCGTGGGTTTTGCTCAAAATGGGTTGAATTTCAGTGAGTTCCCAGTATTTTTATTTTTTTATACTAGTCTCATTAACCTTGACATTGATTGGTACATGCACTCTTTTACTCTGGCCACCTGAAAACAGTGCACAGAGTTGACGTTAATGCATTCCAGCTAATGATAATGGTAGGAAAGCTTCCCCAGCGATCCTGGCAATTCTCAAAGGACTGACAAAAAACCTCAGCTCGTATTAAAGAAAGCTGGCAGCCTCAGGGCACGAATTTGCATTATTTTGTCCAGCCACTTGTTTTAATCTGTGACAGGCTTGCCACTCAGCCCAGACCTTCTCTACGTGACCCACTTTCCTCACAGCATATGCTGTCAAGCAAAATGAGCAGATTTATGAGGAATCAAAATCGCTCCAGCTAAATAAACTGGCCAATCTCCTTGATGGCACATATGAAAGACACAGGTGCCTCATCTCAGTACGCTGAGGCCATTTCTATTGGATTTTTTATTCTTCTTGCATGTAAGCCTCTATATTTACTGAAACACATTCGATGGTTAGACGAAGTATTATTTCCAAAAGTACTTAATTGTGTCGTTTTGCTTTCACCTCACGAAGATGGTAATTGTATGTTCTAGGAAAAATTGCAGTCTGTCTGACTGCCTCCCCTGCAATTCAGTAAGCGGGGTCTGTACAGAAATCAGACAGGAAATGTGTTCAGTTGGAGTGACCTCCCCCTCGAGCTGTACCTTCAGATGGGGTGAGAGGAGCTGTGTTATCCACAGCACATGCTTTTCTGTGTAAAAAAAAAAAATAAAAAAATAAAAACCTTATCAAACACAAAACATTTACCCCCCTTTCCTGTCTTTTTGTGTAAGTTGCTTTATTTCATTTTTTTAATAATATGTTTAAAAAAATGTCGTGGCAATATAAGCTAATTACATGCATTGCCAATTAATGAATCACAGTTAATCAGTTAATTGCTAATAAAAGTTTGGAATCACTTCTATTTATTTTTCCTTTTTTCTTTTTAAGAAAATTACTTTTATGCATTAAATTATGCATTAATATACACTATAATAAATGTTGCTTTTTATATGCAAATTTATAGAATTAATAGTTAATTACACTAAAATCTTTGATTTAGGCCTACATTTTCTTCTATATGGGCAGCGCTGGATTGGATTCTTTTTTTACATGTAAAGGAATATGAGTTTTTTTCCCCCTAATTTTTGCTGTTATGAACTCTGCTTGTTTTATCAGTGCTCTCTCCAGAAAAAAAATGATTTCAAAATGATCTAATAATGCTGCATAGTGGTATATAACATAATCACAGCCATAAGGCAATATATATTTCTTTTTCAGTCCTGTAAATACAAAAGCAGTTACAGAGGGATTTATTCAGCTTTGATTTATAGATGCCTCACAGAAATAGATAAGTGCACCCGTCTGCTTCAGCAGTGTTGCTCGTGGCCAGCGGGCATCAAATTCATATTATATTCAACAATTCACTAGACCGTTGTTTCCTGACACTTCTCTGCAGGATTTAGCCCAAAACCAATCGGCAACTTTTTATGCATCCATCAGTGTCTGCTGAAAATGCACTGTAATATTCATGTGATTCCACTCCATTTGCTTATTTGTTTTTTTTGTTTTTTGTATTTAAGAAAAAATATTTTAGTAATTCCATTCTGAATTAAAAACAAAAAAACTAAACAGGGGCCTGTTTCATTGCCACAGCCAGCAAGGTACAATGATTTTCTCTGAATGGTTGTGAACCTCAATAAAATCCTTTCTGCTGGTAGTTAAGAGGAAAGTTTGATTGGTCCTGTGCCAAATGGTTCTGTCCAGTGATTAAATGATCAAATTTGCTGAACAAGTAGGGTTTCAAAGAGTCAAAGCGTCGCTTTGTCTAGGGATAATTTGAGATAACTACAGCTGAGTGTTCTCAGAGGAAAAAGTCATGTTTACAGCATGCTGTGAAACTGCTGAACGTCTTTTCCTTTTCTTTTCATATCTGAGGTAATGCATGTGATTTGAGTCCTGCTGTGATTTTAAGACCTGTGGGGGAAAAAGTTTTAAGTGCTCTGGAAACTAAATTTCCCACAATCCACAGTAGGAGAAATCAGTCTTAGAACAACCTAACAATTCCTAGTAGCCATCAGACAGGTTAAAATGACCTACACGTATTATCCACTCAAATGTACCAACAATTAGGCTAAAAAGGGATACCTTTAGTTTTCAGCTTTATATGTCAAGTTTTTTTCTTGAGTGGACTTTTGAATTCTTTGACAGCCAGGTTGAGGCAAAGTAAAAAGTTATTGCAGATAAACCTGAAGAGTTTCTTTCTGATATATTTGACACTTGAAGTCCAGAGGCTTCCCTTCTTGGATTTCGAATCTCTGGCTGCTTTATTCAGTCTTTTCCTTTTGTAGAGAAAAAGCCTTGATTCTCTATGATTGCTGGAAACTTGGATGGCTGATAATCAAGAAATGGTGTGGACCGGCTCTATCATTGATTTTCAGGGAGTCGCTCCAAAGGCGTTGCGAAATGTATGATCCAGCGTGGTGCAGCTGAAGACCTACAAATCTGTCTTTTAAGGTTATTGTGTCAAAGTCAAAGAGAAGAGAGATGAAAGCAGTTAAAGATCGTAGGGTAGTCTGACTGTGAAGCACCTTGGAGAATTCCAGCAGGTCACGGCTGAGTTAAACGGCTTTATGTTGGTGAGTGGGAATTTGGTTGGCTTTACCCCTATGTATAAAAGTGATAATGAGGGGCCGTAATGACATTTCACATTTACATTTATGCATTTGGCACGCACCTTTACCCAAAGCTACTTAAATTGCATTCAAAGGAGACATTTTTATCAGTTCCCTGGGAATCAAACCTATGACCTTGGGGTTGCTATAGCCATACAGTATTTAGTTTGAAAGCTGCATTTTGAACAACTGCTAAAAACCACATCTTTGTCAATTCATATGCTCCTTTAAACTAGAGTGATTTATAAATGAATTCTAAGGTTGTAAAAGTGATATTGTGATACTGGAAAGCTTTGTTAATTTTAATGAGAAAGAAACTTTGTCTAATTTGCGATTTCCAGCTGTTTGTTTGGATTACTCGCCGATGCTTCTTGGCTTGTTGAATGGAGAGAGCTGTCCATCTTATCAAAGTGTTAATGAGTGTTTGCTAATCTTTTTGTAAAGCGCTTCAAATCATTTTAATTACTTCAGCATGTACTCCAAATATCGTATGCAAATCTGCATACTGAGTAGCTCTGTCAGTCTACCTGGTGCTCTCTAATCATCAGATTTATTTTACTACTTTTAACTGCTTCATTTGCAGTTCACAAAAGTGAAAGCATTTTTGTGCTTAACTCGGTGGTTAACAGTCCTGGGCTGAGTTTCCCAAAAGCTTCGTAAGCCTAAGAAGTCCGTAAAAACGATCGTGCAACTGATCTTAATATTAGGGTCTGTTTCCCAAAAGCATCGTAACTTAAGTAGCACTTGAAAGTCATCGTAGATCTATGGGTCCTCTGGAGTAATCGTAAAGCCCTAAGTGCATCATTAGAAGTGTATTGGACCTGGAAATAACATCTCTCTCACTCTCTCTCTCTATACTGTATATAAAGTAGAATATATATTATCATGTAAAGTATAATATTATACATTATAATATAATATTGTATTGTATTATATTTATTATATCCAAGTTGTCTGTATGGAACGCAGCATTAGGTTAACGTCAATAAACGACTGTTTACTACAAATAAGAGTCATTCTATAAGGTGACATTTCAGCACTTGACAAGTGGACAGCGACTCCTAAGTAGCACTTAAAGCACAGCTACGTGCGATTGCTTTACATGTATCGTTGGGAAATGCATGTGAAACAATAACGAACAATCGTAAAATTACTCGTAGAAAATGTTCTTAAGCGCTAAGATCAGTAGTTATCGGGAAACCCGGCCCTGGTTAGAGAGACAGGTGAAGTCAGACAATTCTGTCTCCAGCCTAGCGTAGTCTTATGCTTCTGTCACCAACTAAATCACTGCATCCCTAATTTATGAACACTACATCACTTTGAGTAGTTCTTATCCCTAAAGACTGTTTTGTTTGCAGACAAGCCAATGAAGAATGACAGCCCTAAATGACTTCACATGATGACAATTGAAATGAAGTCCAGTGGAACAAACTATGGCACAGTGCCAGCGTCGCTTTTGAGTGAGAAGCTGATCAGAGACCATACAAAATGATATATGTATATATTATATTACATTATAAAAGACTGAACATTCACTATTTAGTGTAAATGTGTAAAAAGCCACTGATAGCACAGTTTAGTCCAGAAAATCATTATGGACTGCAGGGATCTGCGATGAATGAGTTACTTCGGTAAATTATCTGGGTGAAGTCAGAGAGATTTAATTCAAAACACACTCAGAAGTGTGTTTGATTGTTAAATACACATTCTTCCAAAGGCTAAAAACATTATAATCTGCATATTTGGTTGTGATAAACAATTAATGCATTTCATAAAAGATATAAATACCCTGCCTGCAGTTTATCCATTTCTGTAATTTATGAAGGTAATAATAATTTTATATTCAGGTCAACTGTGAATCAGTTTCCTTTAGAAAGGAAACACACTCATTATATCATCAAAATACAGTGCACATGCAAACTCAAGTTCAAAAGAAATTAGTCATAAATTGTGATCTTTTCATGCACATCGCTGTAAACTCATCTGACCATATTCATGTTTGCTAGATGATGTATAGCGTTCATTCAGAAATGTCAGATGTCTTTTGTGAGTGAAACATGTCAGATTAAACTCTGTGTTGTTTCACATGATGACTTGCGAAATGTGGCAGCTGCAGTAACCATGGAAACAACTGCTTGGGGGTGACGGGGGTTAGAGCAAATGTCTGCTTTGAAAATCAACTGTCTCTGAAACTGCCTAACTAAGCTTTATGCCTCAAACATCGCCAAAGTGTGGGATTACTTTCAGCCCACCATTCGGGCTCCAAAGCCTGAACCCTTGATCACACCGCCCCTCTGTTTGTTAGGGTGAGATCAGGTAAATATGCAAACGAATATGATTTTTAACTTCCAGAATCAGGATGTTCCACTCGTTTCTGAGAATTTTCTTGGGGAAATTCTAGTTTATGGTTATCCTGTCAGTTTACGCTCTAAGCTAAATGCCCATTCTGCATCTCATTAGCATATTTTTTATTTCATTTGCGATTTGAATTAGTGGCTAGGAAGTATGAGTTGTGTTTTAACGACATGTAGCCCACATAATCAGATAGCCCCCTCCGGGTAATGGTGATCTAATTACCAATAAAGTGTAATGAACCATCAGAGTGTAGATGATTTTTTGACGGCTTGACTTTCTCCTTCAGTTTTCCAGTTGCACTGGAGAGAAGAAGCAGTGGTGCATGCCGTTTCGGCACGTTTTGCAACCCACTTCGCCCTGAAATAAGCTCCTTCTGGTTCTGTTGACAAAGCAAATTAGAAAATTGGAAAAAAAATCACATCTCTCAGCTTTGCTTTGGTCTGCAGAACGGATCTTTGTAAATAACATCTAGTGGACGTCGGCCCAAGGTGGAGTACTTTATAATGTCGCAGAGGGCTGTTTAGATAACATTTTGACTGATCAGCATCCGACGCAGATGAAACACAAATGTCTTTGTCTTGTGACCTCCCTGAGGATGTGGCTACTCATATTCTGCTCACAATGACAGCTTAAACTCAGTGTGATAGGCAGCTGCCTTCCTTTTATTAGTTTTTTTTTTTAAGTTATGAAACATCTGATCCTCTTGACTTCGCTTAGAATCTTTTATATGTCCTGTATATTTATATTTATACACTCAAGGTCTGTGTGCAATGGAAAGATGAAAAATTCTACTAGACGGTGTTGTAAAGTGCTTTGCATTGTACTCTTTGGGTTGTTACCTGTAGACCATAAATCATTATCTGAATGTGTTTCACATCCAAGTGTTTAGGACCTTCATCATTTTTTTATTTTTATTTTTTTGCTTTAAAAAGCAAGAAAACAGAGCAGCGCTGTCCTTGAAACACACTGTGATATAAACCACTGAAGGCCGTTCAGTCTCAAACTCACCGTGCAATTTACCTTTTCAGTTGTGTGTTTGTACTTTTGAAAGAAACTTTGACTCTGTTTACCGTCAGCAAAGTTGTTTCATAATGGTTCTCGCCCCATGTTGTTTTCCGTTTGCCATATAAGAGTGTCGATGTAGCAAGTTCTGGGTAGATTAAGTATTGTCTGGCAGCTGTCTGTGTTTTGTGGACCCGATAGCCTTGGCAGCCAAATCAGCAGCTAGCAGTGAATTAAAGAGTGCTTTCTGCCTCATCAACATGTTTGATATCTCCATAAACTACTCTGGAAACACAGCAGCTCTTCAACGCAGATGTCCCATGGACACCAGGCTCCCTCGAGATTTCGCCTGTATCAGCAAACCTAATTGAAAGGCTGTGGGAAATTGAAAATCTTCTGTCGGTAGTTTAAGTAGCAATGAGTGACTTGAAGGACTAATTGTCGTCGGTTTATTTGAGTTCAGTTCCTCGACTGGATGATGGTTGGGTTGTTTAAAGGCATTTTTAGATCTCGTGGTTATGAGTAAGCTTTCATTCTGTTTAATAAGGCGTTTGCAAGTGTCAAGCTGCTGAATCTTCAGCCCTCCATGCTGGTCTAATTAGTGCGCTAAACACAACATCATAAACACGATTCCTCACGTTCTCCATAATCTAAGGCAAACGTGTCAAATAATCAAACCCATATTGTTTTCTCAACTAACACTCTAAAACATATGCAGTGTTGCAATTGCGCGTCCATTTTGTTTACTTGCTAATTTTCCATTAAATGTATCCCACAGCTATTTCTTATTCATTTTGCACTTGCTTAATGACACGCCGTGAGACACAGATTAAACCAAAAGTAATGAAGTTGTTCCGAAAAACATTCCGCGCTATTTAGCGGCAGACTTGAAAATATCGACTCTTATATTGATGAAACAATCAGCTACGAAAAACTGTCACTTCCATTTTCTCTTTACTACCAATTGAGAAGCATCTTTCCTTATCAGCTCTCCACAGAAGGGCACTCACAGGGAGAGAAGGTTCATCTCTTAGCCACTTATCAATTTGTCCAGGTGATACAGTGGGGCAAACCTCTTTGCTCCTCACACAGCAGAGGAGAGCCACAACAGCACAATTGATGACTCTAATGATTGGAGTTTGCATTCTGGAGCAGGACTCTAACTGTCTGGCTTTCAGAGGAGCATGTCGCAGAATACAAAAAAGGCCACACTGGCTTTGTTCCTACTGCTGTTGGTGTATTACTTCCAATTTTTTGATGTTTAGTTTATCCTGAAAGGCATATCAAAATGGCGCATTATAATAATTTGATGGAGGTTAACAACATAACAAATGAAGTGGCCCATGGAATAAAAGAGAGATTCAATTATGAAAGGGTTTTAGCAGTAGAGACTGCTGCCGTAAACACACCATAACTTTAATGGATCATTATCCAACATAGAGACAACGTCTGATGAAATGATGAATAATGAATAAATTTGATCTCTTAATGGTTCCAGATTTGTGGGGTTTGTTTATATACTTTTAATATAAAGATTTAATAAGCCTTGATTGTTTGCACTGTGTTTGCAAAAGGAACAGGCTTTCTATTTTTATTTTTTTGTCTAAATTTTCTGCTTGTAAAATCATTATGTGTCCCATTGTTTCAAACTCATTCTGGCAATCAGTATTTATTTTTTCCTCCATGTCTTATTCCAATTCAAATACAAAATGTGTAATTTGGTGTGCAAATCATTTTAGACTGTGTCTGCAGCAGAGTTGTATATGTTGCTGGGTACTTTTCAATAATGTCCTAAAAGCATCATCCAAAAGTATTAAGTAGCATTCAGCCTTGTATTTAAATTTCAGGATTATTGAAATGTATTAAATAAAAAATTGTAAGAGGTTTTGAAATGGTATTAAAGTAATAAGTTCTGGAATTCTTATAAAATGATTAAAATAAAACCAGCCTTTTTTAGAAGGAAAAAAAATTATATTAGCATAATATATATACATATACACACACACACACACAAACATACATTTTTTTTTTTTTTTTTTTTTATTGGTTATTTCAGGTGAAATTGAGTAACCAGAGAGAAAAAAAAAAACTTATACATTATCATAATATTGATTCAAGATCATTAAAAAAAGTATTTGTTTTTACCTTGAATCATTTTTTGAAAATAATGATGAAGTGCATTCAACCCAAGGAAAGGGTTTGTAACTTGATGGTGATACTAATCTACATATTTATTACTTAAATGTATTTCTTTCTTTTTCTTTCTTTAAAAAAGAAAGAGTTAGAAACCAACATGAATGAAAAGATAACGTCTTCTTTTCATTGATCTTGACCATCTTTATTTGTCATGGACCCATAATAGAAAAATTGCACCGATTTTGTTCTGTATGCGCTCCCTCTTCCTGTATGCAGCGCTGACACGATGCTCAATATAGTGTGTGTGTGTGTGTGTGACAGACTATTTCCTTTCATGTATCACTTGCTCATAAACCAAGAGTTTATTTGTCCTTTTACCCTCCTGGATACTAAGGCATTGCAGTATTGGAATTGGAACTTGGAAGGGGGGTGAGATGGATATATGAAAGAGAGTGCAAGAGAGAGACACATAAACTCTTTGATGCTAAATGTAAAAGAGTGTTTCTGTGATCAAACAAGTAATACAGCAGCAAGAGGCTTCACAAAGTGAAAAGTAACAGGGCGGTTAGATATTTCATAGCACTGTGTGTATGTATGTGTAAGTCTGTGGAAACAGATTTGGCAAAGTGCTCTTTATGTGTTTTGACTCATTTTCAACTCATTAATGTTTTATAAGAGGGCAGAGATACGTTTTCTGTAGCTTTTCATGCAGAAAGAAAGGCTGGGTTACATAGTAATGTATAATCCTCCTTCCTCTATAAAGACGGTCTCAATGGACTTGAAGTATCATTGAACACAAACACTTCATTAAGACTATACCACACATTGACAAGCTTATGCATATCTATGCATTGAATACATAAATAAATAAATGCACATAATATAGCCATAAGCTCCATTAGGCCATTTACTATAGTTAAAGGAGGCATTGAATGAAGTGGAACATAAAGAAAACAATTATTTGTAATAGTAATTATTATGGATGTCAATTTAACATGTACATTTTATATAATTAAAAAAAGCAAGATGGTGTGTAATTAAATTAGATATCTTGTGAGGCATTATTCAAATTATATTTGACTTAAACAGTGTTGTATAATGTTCCACTCATAGTTTATGACTCTGAACAGTGAGGTGCAGTATTTTTATATGTAATTATCATTACATATAATCTTGAATTCTGAATAAGCAAATGTACATAATTTATCTAATATATTTTCTTAATAGGTAAAACAAACAAAAAACTACACATTATTTAGGCAGCCTTTATTTGTTCGAAAATACAGTAAACAGTTATACTGTGAAATATTATTACAATTTCAAATCTGTAATGTGTTATAAATAATAGTTCATTCCTGTGATGGCGAACCTAAATTGCAACTACTCCAGTCATTATTGTCACATGATCCTTCAGAAAGCATTCTCATATGGTGGTTTTGAAACATTTCTTAATATTGTGTTTGAGAACTGTTATTATGAAGATAGTTGAAAATTATTATGCATTTCATGATTGTTTGTTTAATAGAAGGTAAAAAGCATAGCATCTTTTTGAAATACACATTTGTTTGTAATATTTAAAATATTCTACTGTTGCTTTCTTTAATGTAATGCATCTTTGTTAAATAAAATAAAATAGTGTAGTGGACATGATTGGGTTCCCTGGCATACCAAACATGAAATCAGTAAATCAATATCGATATCAATAAAATATCAAGTCAATATCAATAAAACATTAGGGTTAATTAAAGACATAAACCAGAAGAATATGCACAGCATTCCAGTCTTAGGGAAAGTCTTCCAAATGAACTTGAGAGAACTGGCCCAGATTTCTCTCAGGGAGATTTTTTCCTTGATAAATGCACTCTGTGTTGATAAACATCCCCCTTGATACAATTTATCATCTGTTGTCATTTTCCATGCTGCAAGAGATAAGAACAACACCAGATTCGGTTTAACATAACCATAAAATATATCCATGCAACCCACAGGGCTCAGGAGGGGGGTAGAGAAAGTACGCTAGAGAGGATGAAACGGTTGCAGAGAAAAGAAAAAAAAATGCTTATTTAGATGGTCTGAGACGGTCAATTGACAAGGGTCCAAAATCCAAACCAACTTAGGCTGGTTTCCAGCAAACACTTTCAAAACACATAGTTAATGCATGACATTGACGATGGATGAAACATTTCCTCAATGCTTCCTGCTCCACCGATGCTCATTGAGGCTGTGCTAATTAATTTATAGTGGGAATCTTTGCAGCTACATTTGCACACAGCCTCTTGGATCCATGAGGACAAACACTGCACACCTTCCTGTTCCATTAATCATTCTTATCTCTTTCTCTGTTTTAGCTAATGCTATTGATTTAGTCCACTTTCACTGCATTATGTAAATCAATGAGCCAGATTCTTCACCTCCAAAGACGGGGGGGTGCTAATGGCTGATGAATACTTCTCATCAAGCAGACAAGTTTATCAGGGGTCACTAATGCTAATAGATTATTCAGGATCCTGCTAGAACAAAAGCAAAGCAAGAGGTGACAGATTTCAAGGGCAACTGCGTCGTAAAAAAATTAATCAACACAGAATAAATGCATCTCTTCACTAAGGCAAATACAGGAAAAATACAAAAGGTGAAACTGAATGGCAAGCGTCACAAAATTTACCTGATTTCATCCCATATGTTTGTTGTTAATGTAGATGTTGTGGACAAAACTGATGTTTCTCATCTTTTTTCAGGAGCAAGGCAAAATTGGAGTCACATTCAACATCGGAACGTCTGACATCACTGTTCAGGAGAGCAGCACCGCTGTAAATGACGGCAAGTACCATGTAGTGCGCTTCACCCGAAATGGGGGCAATGCTACACTTCAGGTGGACAACTGGGCCATCAATGAGCACTTCCCCTCAGGTAAGACCTCTCACCGACCGCTTCAACCTTTGGCTTATGACATCAAGAAGATGTATGGACAACGCACAGAACTGGACAGCAACTGCTTTCGAGCTATTTCTAAAGTCACTTTGTCTCCCCAGTGACTGTGCAGTGTACTTTCATTTAGCAACATCCTGTGAGCCTCAGTCACAACAATACCAACAAACAGTACATTTGTAGCCTCTCCTATTTTTCTAAATTGGATTTAATTGTCAATTAGATTTTTTTTCTGGAAAATAATGGCATTTTGTTTTGCCGCACTGCTGTGTGGGTTTCTGTTGAAAGCATTGGAAGTGGTGTGGAAGTAGCGGATGAATTTACTTTTTAATTTTATTTCTCATTTTCATTATTATTATTTTTTTCAATATATTTTAATTAGTTATTTATTCCTGTGATGGCAAAGCTGAATATTCAGCATCATTACTCCAGTCTTCAGTGTCCCATGTTCCTTCGGAAATCATTCTAATTTGCAGATTTAATGCTAAAGAAACATTTCTTATCATTTTGTGTATATATTTTTTCAGGATTTTTAAATGAGTTGAACGTATGAAAAAACGGCAAGTAATTAATATAGAAACTTTCTAAAAATATAAATAAATAAAAGGTCACTTTGGATAATTTTAATGCATCCTTGATGAATAAAGGTATTAATGTATTTGCAATGACCCCAAAGTTCTGAACGGTAGTATACAGTAGTTTTGTTTGTTTGTTTGTTTGTTTTATCTTGTATTATATTTTTATGTTTTTGCTGTTTTATTTTTTATTACTTCTAAGAAATTAGTTAAAGAGTAAAAGGAATTAAATCTCTTTTTATGTTTTGGCTGTTTTATTTTTTATTACTTCTAAGAAATTAGTTAAAGAGTAAAAGGAAAATAATGTACCAGCAACATCCCTTGAAGGCAAGTTAGTTCAGTCTGCAGCCATCTTAATAACACCTCAGGCTGCTATTTCCCAGGCATGCAAATACAGCTCTTATCTAATGAAAAGGGAAAGACTGCAACTTCCAAACATTATATTTCAGCATGTCACATCAGCTGTGTATATCTCTTACATCTACAATAGCGTTCAAATGGTTGGGATCATCAAGATTTTGATTATTTTTTTATTTTTTTTATGTAATACTTTTATTTGACAAGGATGCATTAAATTCATCAAAAGGGGACAGTAAAGGTATTTATTAATGTCACAAAATAGTACTATTTAATTTTTTCATTTATTTTTTTTTATTTTTTTTTTAAAGCTGTTGTTTTGAACTTTTGAATATTAAGCAGCACAACTGTTTTCAACATTGATAATAATAAGATATGTTTCTTGAGCAGAAAATAAGCATATTAGAATGATCCATGAAGCATTACGTGACACTGAATACTGTAATGGCTGCTTTACCAAGTTACATTTTAAAATATTTTAAAATAGCAAACAGTTACTTTTTTTTATAATATTACTGATTTAAATGCAGCCAACCCAAACATTTTAACTGTAACATAAATCTGAGTTTATGAATATCTGCAGCATCACACTTTACAGTGTAAAAAACAAATAGATATAAATGAATATTAAATATTAAATATCTTCTAAATGGCTGTGATAATATTGTCTCACTGTTTTTTTCAAGTTCAACTTGATGCCATAGTTTAATGATATCCAACCTGGTTCCTTCCCCTCAGGCGGTTTCTTAATAAAAAAGATTTTCGTTTTTCCATTTTCCTACCATATCTAGTTTTACATCTCTTCTCAGTTAAAAGCAAGAGCAAAGGGGGGAAATCATGACACAGTCAGTTCCTCTAAGCTCACATTTTACTCCATTTAGCATGATTGGATAAATTGGGGAAAGTCGAGAAGTCTGAAACCTCTAAGGTTGTCATGACTTCATATATAAAAATCAAGATTAGTACAAAAATCATTGAAAGGGAAGCCGTCTCAGTGATTTACTTGGATAGCATTAGAGTAATGCGCTATCAGTTGGATCTTTTCTGTAATGCGTGTACATGGAGTACAGTTCATTTTGTGAGAGTATTAAGGAGAGATTGTACAACGCGAACTTCCTCCACTTGTTTCCTCAGCTGGGTCACACACAAGAGACACGCTTTGTTGAGCATTATCGCTACTGAGCAAAATTATAAGAAATTCTAAACGATGCAAACTTTTGTATAATTTTTTAAGGAACATGCCCATGCAAATCCAGTGTAGAGTAATTTGTCTTGCTCATTACACCAATGTGTCCATTTTTTTCTGTTTGAGCATCTAAGGGCATCAGTTTGTGTTCCTGTCGGCGCTGAATAAACCCATTTTATGTGGCCAACTCTACTAATGCACCCATTTATCAGTCTGCCATTTGTATGAATGATATTAGGCATGACAAATATATGCAGCACCGTGTCGCGGTGCTGTTCATATGGATGCATTATACAGAAGTCAGCGCCTGCCTGTTTTTAGGTCTAAAGTTTCATTTTTGCCAACATGGGCATTTGCAGCAGACTCACATAAGAGCTGGGGAAATATATCACTGAGATTTATAGGTGGCATGGTGGTGTAACACTTCTATATAAATGTCAGCAAAATTTACTTTCTCTGCCAAAGTTTCAACATGATAATAAAATATTTATATATTCAGATGGCCACCTGCGAATAGAATATGATTACGCTTCAAGACAGATGTCCCCTCATGGCAGGCTGCTCTTTGCTTTGGCACTGATTTCCTTGTAATGTTTGATTTCTCAATTCGATCTTGTCAGGAGGTTGATGAAGAAATATATTTGGTCTCTTTGACGGAGCTGCAGTTCTCAAGTGATATTGTGAGTTTTTGGTGCGCTGCCATGCTCTCTTTTGTTTAATTTGCAGGCTAAATGAAGCAGGTTCTTGAAGACCCATGGAGAGCGCTGAACTGTGTTCAACATCTGTGCTTTATTTTCTTAATGCATCAAAGAACTAATGCCTAATGGTTCTGCCACATCGGTTCCAGAGCTGTGTTTTTGCCAAGTTATTACACCATACCTTGCTGCGCTATGCACTTACAAATAGCGAGGGCAAGTTAGCTTGTTGCATCTTTCAAGCACACTGCCTATTTATCTCCCACGAGTCCCAAGAGGTCAAGCAGAGATGTCTACTGGGCCACAAGAGTGGTCACCTAAAGTTTATGACTGTCATTACAACATAACCCGAGGCCATGTGCAGAATACTCAGAGAACTTTACTTTAAGAGTAAATTGTGCTGCGCTTGTCTATTCACTTTACTAGAAATACCGTGCCTAGTGCCGCCACATGTCCTAATACAATTCACACACCCTCCGGTAACGGCTAACAAATATGAGTAAGCATAAGATGTACTTCTTTTGCTTGTATTCCTCATCGGTTGTAGGCAAGGTGTGCTTTTTTGACTGGATTTGCTTGGATTTTTCCAGGAGATGCTGAAGGGAAATTCAACGGCGTCTATTATTTAGGCTGTAGCTGGCAATCTGGAGTTGAAAATCAGCACAATCTTCTCTCGTTCCCTTCACTTTACCATATAATGGACTTACGGAGTGGAAATGTAGTTTTCTAACTCACTGCAAGAGCCAGATAAGCAACTTCTTTTCAAGGAACTGTACCTTGGACTAACAACTGCAAGCTAGAAGACATTATATTTAGAAAACCACAGACACTAAGTCTTGTGAGGAATTATCTCACGTGGCCACTGATATGCTAACCGCAGTCAAACACAAAGAGTGTTGCACAAGATCTATTTTAACCCTTTGGAACAGAATTTAAAGTGATTCTGATTAAAATGCAGCTGTTTAATTCAGAGGTAAGTAGAAGATGGTGATTTTGAGCAACTTCCAAACTGCCTGACTGTACTGCTGTCGTTTTCATATTTTTATTTTAGCCTATATATAAGAGGCAACCACAAAACGTATCATCCGATATTGGGGATGTTTAAATTTAGCAGTATTTGTTGATATTAGTGTTTAAATGTTCATGCAAATTTCTGTTTTTTTTTTGTTTGTTTTTTTTTAGATCTACATTACCTTATTAATTTATTTAACAATTTTACATGCTGATATGGTATTAATTAATAATATTATTTTATTCATTTTAATCTTTTTATTTACACATTTGTAAACATTTTACATATATTTAGCATATTTAACATACAATCAAATTTTTTACTATAAATTGCTATCATCTGAAATTATCCGTAATAATTAAAGTATTTAAAAAAAAAAGTATAGTATAATTAGATTTAATACATTATAGTGCTGATACAGTTATATTTGTTTTTAATTTATATTTAATGTTATGTCTTAATTTAGTTAGTTACAAAAGTATACAGTTGTAATGCTGGCACCACTTTATTTGGTTAAACCAAAATAGGAATTAAAATAACCTGCATGGTAGCGGTGAGGGAAACGGAAAAATCGCCTTTTCCTTACCAAAATATAGCAAAAGCAAATGGAATCAGTCCAAATCTTTATCACTCTGGCTGCAGCCCTGAACTGTCCCACACACCCCTACAGTTTGGCAGGAAATGTCAGAGTGTGTCAATCAGACGGCAGCTTGATGCTATGTTCAAGAGACAAGCGTATTCGTGGGACAGGGGTTACGACAAGGAACACGGAGGGGATGTTATATCATTTTTGACACACGTGTGCGCAATATGATGGCTCAACGGTGTGTGTCCTTGTCTGCATCTTTATGTGTGTGTGTGTGTGTGTTAAGAAGAAGATGACTTCTTTCTTTATGGCTGTGCAGAGGCTTTTTGATGTCCCTGTGGCTGCTTTGGCAGTTCCAGGACCCAGGCTGGGTAATAGCGAATGACAGCGGGGAAAATGGTAGACGATTATATGCGATGGGCGCTGCCATTCTGCTATAGCACTGACAGGGGCTCAGACCGCCATACTTCAGTCAAATCACCGTATCATTTTTGTACCATCAGTGAGGTTGGTAGAGATATTCAGTTCTCTCATTTCACATCTTTTGTCACACACCCTGCTGAAAACTGTTAGTCCAGGTTCACTTCATTCACCATGATACTCTTGATTTACACTGCTAAAAAGTACTATTCTGAGACAAGATTTATTTATCTGCTTTGTATTTCTTTAAAGTTAAAATAACTATATTTAATATGTAATAAAGCACAATCTAAAGAAGCTTAATTTTCATTAAAAATGGAAGGATGAATGATGAATGAAGAAATTAGTTAATTAATATGTGCACAGCACAATCTCATATTGGTGCAGCTTTCTGGCTAGACTGGATTGTAAATTTAAAAGAAGAAAAAAATACATTTAAAATACATAGTGTTTTTTGTGCTGAAATACCACATGCAAATATGGTGCAATGGTTCAGTGAATTAAATTATTCATATATATATATATATATATATATATATATATATATATATATATATATATATATATATATATATATATATATACATTCTTTTTTTTTTTTTTTTTTTTTTTTTATAGAATAAGTTCATATTGTACAACTGCATTTTTTATTTCCACACTGTAAAATTCTAGTATAAGATTTACTTTGAAATATTTTTCATTCAGAAATGAAATGGTAAATTGCTGGTAAATTTTACAACAAAGAAAAGGCAACACACTGAATAAAACTTACTTTAAATCTACTTAAAGTAGGAAAACGAATTAAAACAATTGTGTGTGTGTGTGTGTGTGTGTGTGTGTGTGTGTGTGTGTGTGTGTGTGTGTGTGTGTGTGTGTGTGTTTATGATTACAAAAGAGATCATTTGATGGATAGATGGATAGATGGATGGCTGGACAATTCATTTGGAAATTAAGTTATAAAGTATAGAATATTATAACATAAACACACACACACACACACACACTTATATTCCTCTTCTTTACTCTACTTTATTTATTTTAAATTATTTGCCAATCTTTTTGATTATGATAAGTGTGAATCCATTACATGTTTTTTTTTCTTATTATTCTTCATCTTTTTCATAAATGACAGTTACAGCACCATATTATGTGTGAATGTGCAGAGATTGAGCTCACAGGTGTAATCATATGTGGTTACCCCATACTGTGTCATCCCTGTTGTTGCTGAAGCAAGCTCAGAAATGATGTTTTGGGGTCCCATGGTGCCTTGCGTCAGGAACACCATTTCAGTTCAGTGACTTTTAAATCAGCATGTTCTTCAAGCACGCATAACATGTCGTGCCACCTTAATGCTAAAGTCTGGATGGTGTACATTATGTTTTTGACTATAAATCCAAGTTTTTTTTGTAACCCCTCTCTAAGGTCGCCTATCCTTTCTTTTGTTAAAGCATTATAGAGATTTCTCCCCTCTCTCGTTCTGATTCTAAAGTCTGCTTCTTCTTAATGTAGTAAGTTTCAGTAAAAAGAGCTTGTCCTCCAACAAAGAACGACCATACAGGTCGTTTGTACAAGCATTTATTACGACCTATATTTACGTTTTAAAGTTAAGCGCCCTCTAGCGGGCGTAAAAATAATTACAGTATCGCGTTGCGTCTGTCGTCATGAATTGACTTATAACGTCATTACCAATCAAAACGCACGTTTATTTAAATGCAATGTGTGGGCGTTTTACACCGATCTCACGGTATTTCCTACATATTTTACTACTGTAGGTGGCTTATTCGTTCGAATGACCACACCTAACCCCACCCCTAAACCTAACCCTCACAGAAATCATGCTAAAATATGATTTATTGAGCATATACATTTTCGTGCACGTCCATTCCCTGGGATCAAACCCATGATAGCATGATTACATATCAAGGTATAACGCAATAATCTACTAACTGAGCTACACGAAACGCAAACCAGAGGGCAAATAAAAGAGTACAAAACATTAGTATGGAAACGACCTTTTGCCAAAAGGGGCGCAATTGTAGTATACGCTCTGATGGGTCGTATTTCAGAGATTTGGACAAACAACCTATACAAGCGTATTGGTTGGAGGACAGGTTGAGTAAAAAAGCCCCACATGCTCTGTCTGCTTTATCCTCTTTTTATTTGTGCAATCCTGTTTTAATATGAATGAGTTTAAATGATCCTTTTTTTTTCATATGACATAAGATAACCAAATGTTTTTCTTTCTTCCTTGAGCATGTCTTACCAGAAGGCAGTTCGGAAGTTCTCAGAAACCTCCCGTTAATAAAGGAGGAAATGTTACTTAGCATCCCAGAAGCAACATAACATCTACAAAGACCTGACCATCTTCTGTAATCTGATGAGTCCCATAGTAGTCAGCAACACACATTTCACGATAAGCAATCCTTCTTCTTTTTGAGTGCGAATGGAGCCGGGCAGCTTGACTGCAATGCAAGAAGACAATTATCTTCCAAAACAAAAAGACAAGATTGCATTTTTGACAAAGAAGGAACCTTTTATCGCAAAAAAAGATTCAAGACAGGGTTCGAATGTGCGAAATAGATACTTGTGTATCCTATGAGCCAAATACAATTACTAGTATCAAAAACAAAATCTTTTGCCCTTATAAATCTCTCCAGAGGGGGAAAGAGATAAGCTTTCAATATGAGCTGTCTTTCTAATCCCACGATTAAATGAAACCACCAAGGATGGTTGGATAAATGTTCCCACTTTCATTGTCTCCTCAGTTACTGAGGGACGATCCTCTGGAGTCACATTTCTTATTTGGGGATGTGTTTGGAGTTAGATAATGTGCAAAAAGACTCTTTCGATTGAGATACAAGCCAAGTAGGAAGAGTGCTCTGGGAGACTGGAGAGGGAGAATTAGACAGAGTAGAGTGTTTTAAATTTCAAAATTTCTCCTTGTCAAAGTTAAAGGTGTATTAAGTGTGTGGACAGAGTGACATATTTAGTTCTTTCAGATATTTTAGTGCTCATTTACCTTGGCTTGGAATGAGGAAATGATGCCAACTGTATCCCGTTTTGTGCCTTTTTTGACTCCCTTTTTACTTCCATAATGCAATGTATTTTGGAAAGAAACAATATTCGGTATGCACGTATAATTTAAAAAAGTAGGCTTGATGTAGATTTTAATTTATTTCACATTCCCAAATTGATTGCACGGTGTGAATGAAAAAATATTGGTCTATATTTTTTATAATAAATATTTTTGATAATAAATACATTGGACCCACTTTATATTAAGTGGCCTTAACTACTATGTACTTACATTTTAATTAATTATGTAGTACAATGTACTTATTGTGTAGATACATGTTTTTACATTGTACTTATATAAAAAAAACGACATGTAATTACATCTGTATTTAATTTCTGTAATTACATTTATAATTACACTGTTGAACCATACTTTAAACCTTAACCCACCCTTAAACTTACCCATACCTCCAACCCTCACCCTAACCTTACCCCATCCCACCTCAACAGCAGCAAAAGTGCTTTACAATACAATATGAATACAATGAGTACATTGTACTTATTTTTTTATGTAAGTACATATTAGTTAAGGCCACCTAATATAAAGTGGGACCAATACATTTTATAGTTTTTATTCATATTTAGAATAAGCTTTTATTTATTATATTTTCAATTTGTATTTTATTTTTAACTCAAGTTTAGTTTTAGTAATTTTATGTTATGTCCTTTTGTCATTATTATTCATTTTAAGATTTTTATCTGTTTATCCTGATTTTTATTTAATCTCATCTTTATTTCATTTATCGAAAATAATTTTTCATAATTTAATTTTAGTAAACAATAACAACACTAATAACAACACTGGATAACTATTGCAGTGACATATATACACACTTCTGTAAGTGGATTAGGCCCCTAAAACTTGTCTTCAGGGTTTTTTTTATTTTTATTTTTTTGCCTTCTCTCAGTTAATTTTCTCTCAGAAAAAAGACAAAACAGCAATTTGTCACTGTAAAGCACAACACAGTAGTGTTTATAAGGAAATTTCATTTATTATTATTTTTTTTTATTTATTTATTTTTTGGAGGCTCAAATAATACTTGGTTTCATGCAAAAAGCTATATTTGTTTTTAGCGAGACGGCAGTGGCGTCCCGTAGCAATTTATCACTGGAGAGAACAACTGCACACAACACTGCTGGATTACAAAGGGGAATGTTCGCAATCACATGGTTGTTCTCATTAATTATTTTGAGTTGTTGTTATTAGCAGCCTTTTCCACAGAGAGAGAGCGTCGCACTTATCATGTCTAATTATACAAAAATATAACTATTTCTATGAAATATCTCATACATTTCAAATGTGGCAGCAGTCTAGGGTTTCTTTGGCTTGCACTCGTGGTACCACAGAGCCATTAAGGGTTCCTCTAATTTAGAATTAAAGGGAATTAAAATGCAGAGATATCTCACATTCTTGTATGTGTTTGTGAAACTTAATCACAGTAGGAGTAAAACTCCCCCACAGCGTGTGATCCTGTGCCATGTTAACACCTCCTAGTGCTGTTTCATTTTCAAAGAGCCTTTCATGTTCTCAGGAGTGAGAAAAGGTGTCATGCCCTCTGTACTGCTGGATCAAAGCAGCACAATTCCACAAATGACTGTGTACCAGGCAGTCCTCCAACCCTAACCCCACTGTCCTGAAAAAACGGCAACAAAGCTCCTAAAATATTATACATTTTTGGTTTTGGATATAAAATCATTTGGTTTATGTAATGCTTAGATAGGCATGAAAGGAGAGAAGAAAACAGAATTAAGGCACAATTCAGGCTGAGGTTTAACCTTCATCTCTCATACACCACAGTGTGGATATTTTAAAATCTCAGTGTTATAGTAATAAAAATAAATGGGGTCCAATGCAGTTTTACTTATTATACTAGTTATTTATATATTATTATAGTACTTAATATTTTTTGAATCAGCTTTTATTTAATCTTTTTTTAGTAATTTGGTTTTAAATATAACATTAATTAATTTATAATTATGTTTTTAAGTGATGTAAGTAATTTCAATAGTATTAAAAATTATTTTTATAAATTAGTAACATTTTGTAATTTAGTTTTTTATCTAATATTTATATTGTATTTTATTAATTTAGGTAATTATATGTGCATTGTCATTTTTATTCTTTTATTTTTAAAGAAATTATGTTACTTGATTTATAAATTCAGATTTATTAATTTTAGTAATTAAAAATAGTATTAATAATATTTTTTAGTAATTAGTCAAATTTGTAATTTTTTAAGTATTTATTTTTTCATTTAATATTTATATTGGATTTTATTCATTTGTTTTAGTAATGTTGTATTGTGCTTTTTAATTCTTATCCTTGTTTAAAAATATATATCATATTTTACTTATTTTATCATTTCAGCTTCAGCAGTTTTAGAAATTTAAATAATTTTAATAGTTTTAGTTAACAATGAAAATGCTGGCCCAATGTTGTTTTGGACCCCATTTACTTTAATTGTTTCAACTATTATTTAAGAACACTCATACAGATTTAAAAACAACTTGCAGGTGAGTACATGATGACAGAATTGTAATCTTTGGATGAAATATTCCTTTAAACTATAAACTGTATATGAGGTTTATTTTTAGGATCCAGTGTTGTGATGTCTATAGCCAAAGCTCTGGATGAGCCCATCTTTAATGAGTTTCCACCATCAGACCCTAACACCTCAGGAGAGCTTAGAATGATAGCAGTTGACATTTCCTCTCTTGAGGATCTATTTAGAGCACAAAACATTCTCTACTAGGGTAAAACTGAATTTGGGGCTTGGGAATATAATAGTAGGGAATGGGGAAAAACTATATGTGTGGTGCGTGTGAATTTGAGAGAGGTCATGGCCTCAGTTTGCAGTACTCTCGCTTTCCTCTGATAATAAGCATCCCATTCGTTCTCTCCATCTGCTCTCTTCTTGTCCCACTGCCGTCCCACACGTCCAGTGCTTGCGTCCCCTGCTAGACACCTGCAACATCTGTCTGAGGTGCTGCCACATGATTAAGTGTCTGTACCTGTATCACAAGGATTGCAGGTTAGGTCACACGGATGGCTTTAACTGGGGTTAGTCTGACAGTGCCCCATTAAATAGACAGTATCATTTGTGTGTCATTTATTCCGTGGCAAAATACTAGATAAAACTGTTGTTTCAGTTATTTTTGCTCTGCAATATAAAAAATAAAAATAAAAGAAACGGGAATTTCCAGCAGAGGACTTGAATAGCTTGAATCTAAAATGATCAGGGTGATTTTGTTTGGGCAGTGCTTCTGCATAGAAATAATAATAATAAAAATAAAAATAATATTTTTTTTTAGCTCTAAATGATAAAAAATGTAGTAATTGGGATTCACACTGGGGCACCCACTTTACACAATGTTTTTCAGTAACTATAAAGTGAAGCATAAAATGTATATAAATTAAAACATAAGTTAGTAAAAATTAAAATTAAAATAAATTTTCTGATTTAATTTAAATTTTAAGGTTTTTTTTAGTAATTGTTTTCAAATTTTTAAGTTAATTTCATTCATTTTTTTATTTTCATTTAACTTTTTTCATTATTTTATTTAATTTTATGGTTTTAGTTTCATTTGAAGTTTTAGTTCTGTACACTACACTCTAAAATTACATTCACATGCATACATTAAATTAATTTCTTTTTCTTATCTTTTTCTTTATTTTTATAAACATTAAGCTGTCAGGCTTTTTTGGTGGACAGCAATCAAATAAATATATGCATGACATATATTTGTTTTCACTTGGATATTCAATTAAATCACAGCCTTTCCGACTCATTCATTCATTGCACAGTAAATTACGTTCCGATGTATCATGCAGCCCTAATTTACCTGTTGTTCCAATACCGAGTGACATTCTGTCTTCTGCATATCAGTAAAGAAGGTACTAGTAGGTTACTGGTAGAGTTGTCCCAGAACTCACCCGGCCCTTTTGTGCGTCACAAAAGTTTTATTTTGTTTTATTTTGTTAGTTGGTGTTCCTCTACCTCCGAGCGCTTGGGCTTCAGAAGCGTGTGACTCGTGTTCCCAGGTTTTGAGGGTATTGGTTGGGCTTCCTGCTGTCTGAAGGCAGCTCTGCCAATGATGGAGGCTCCCTTTAGGCTGGCCCCCTGGTACACCCCTCCTTGGAGTCCTGAAATTTGGCTCACACAACATCCTGCAGTGGCGTGCCACCCTTAGCACTCGAAGTCATTGTTGTAACAGCACGACGTTGCGGCCCCCTGTCCTCGAATGACATGCAGAACCCCTCTGATCAGCTTCCTGCTGTGTATCCACAAGCCCACAGACACATGGAATATCAGCATGGCTCTTTGGGCTTGCCATTAAAACAAACATCCCCAGACGCATCTCGTGAGTGGAGGCCCGCGCCTCGCTTTTGCATCCCATTGGTTCCAGCTCATTCATCAAACATGATTTCACAACTATATAATTTCCGTGGCTTTGGAAAACAGAAGCAGCTGCTGTCTAGTTCTTGTTTGTCAATGGTGCTGTATGATTATGACTATTGATGTGGTTTTTTCTGTGTGAAGAATTTTAAATATTGATCGGCATCAGTGGCAATCACATAAATGTGTATATAATTATAAGTATGTGAAGCATGAAAGAGTGTGTGCTGTCATCTTTTGATGGATAGATGAATTGACCGCAGGCAGCTAATCTGCTGGCATTCATTACGCATCTCTTACAGATGAACCAAATTTATTATAAATATGTTTTTATCAACTCTGGTGATGATTGATATAATTACGAGAGAAGATGGAGTAGACATGCAGTTTAAATAGTGTTTCATTACTGGAGGGGAAAAAAGAAAATTAACTGACGATGAACACAAACAGCAAAAAAAAAAAAAAAAGAACATAAATTTACATGACTAAACTCTTCTAAAAGTGTTTAAATAACTTAAAATATTAAATATTGACAGAAACTGTAATAATGAGTATTTTAACCATGATTATTGGTTCTTAAAGATGTCTTTTAAACTTCCAAGGTAACAGCGATAATGAGAGAATTCAAATGGCCAATAAGAAAATTCCTTTCAAATATGCCCGGCCCGTAGAGGAATGGCTTCAGGAGAAAGGTAACTTCCTCCTTTTTAATTTTATTTTTTTATTTTAATATATATATACTGTAGATTTTACAATTTTTCTTTAGTTCAATTTCTTTATTTTAAATACATAGATAAATAATTATATTGTATATTGTGTTGCACCCATCACATTTTTGTTTTTCTTTTTTTCCTTTTCAATGCTCATTGATTTTTGAATTCATCTTTAAACAGACTAAATAATACCTACATTGTTTAATGGTTCAGTATTGGCCTAGTAAACCTTTTATGAATGTTTTAAATGTAAACATTAAAACAAATTAACATAAACATAAATTTCACTTGACTTTCTGGCTGATATAAAGGAAGGTGGACAGACAAGGTTTAATGAAATACAGGAGCTGTTGCGGCCAGCAGCTTGTGGCTGCGCAGGAAGTATCATCTGAGAAGAAATCGCCAGCATGATTATTGTTTCAGACATAAATTGCATATCATCAGGAGCCCTCCTCATTATAATCACTACTCAAGAAATTAGGTGAAGGGATGATTGTTTATTTATTTACTTCCTTTTCTTTCTGAATTATGATCTTTGTCATGCTGCAAAGCTTTTATTCACAACCACAGAATATTTTGTCTATTATTTTAGACGTATGACAAAACATGTTTGAAAACAATGTTTCATCTGTCATTCGTTTTTAAAATAGCAACAATTCTGCATTAATTATATTCATAGATAATTGCTAGAATTTTTCCTGCACAACTAATCCTTTTAATTTTATACTAAATCAAAATGTATCCGAAATAATAATTATCTTTTGTTATTTTTTTTTTATATTGGATGCCCCACGAATCAGTGATTTGTACATTATACCATGTGTTTATAACCAAGACATTTTTTCAGGATTTTTACAGTAAGAATGGCTCTATCATGTTAATCTTTCTTTTATCTCAGAATGCATTAATATGCCAGTTATAAGACATTTAGTTTTTAAGAGTATGGGTGATCTTTTTTCATAAAGACAATTATAGTAAAACTTACTGCAGCCATCATGAGCTTGTAGCTAGACTCATTCAGGGAGACATAATGTGTCTGGTTTATAGTCTGGCCCTCCAAATGTTTACGACGTGTCTCATGGTAGTATAACCCTGAGCATTTCGGATGAAAATTAAGCCATAGTGATCCAGCACAACCATCTAATTCTTTGTACTTTGGCTGGGTAGGTTAAGTGATTAAAAGAGACAGGAATCTTGTTGCCGAACAATATATTTTGTGCTCTTATACCGACCCATAACCATGACATTTTCTGGATCTTTCTTACATCCTCAGGGCGGCAGTTAACGATATTCAACACCCAGGCCACAATAAGAATTGGTGGTTCAGATCACAAGAGGCCATTTCAGGGCCAACTCTCTGGACTCTACTACAACGGTCTCAAAGTGCTCAACATGGCCGCTCAGGGCAACCCTAACATCAAAATCAATGGCAGCGTTCGCCTGGTGGGGGAGGTTCCCTCCGCAGGTTCAGCCAGAACCACGGCCCTCCCCCCGGAGATGTCCACCACCTTTATCGAGACCACCACCACCATGTCCACCACCACCACGAGGAAACACCGCACTCCACCCACAATACAGGTACGATCCTAGACTCAAAAGCACAAATTCAAATAAAGACTGAGACTGAGTCATACAAGTTAGTCATCTGAAGGCTGTCCAAAAACTTCAGCTATTAGTGTCCAGCTGCTTTTCTGAAATTTCATGAGTACTGGGGCACATGCCTGCCATAATCTGTTTTAATATTAATTCAGATAAATTGTTGTTCACACGCTACATGTGCAATTCAGTTTTTACTGAGTTTTGCTTGACAAATAATAGCTCACATCTGCAATTTTTGCTTTTTTGTTTCTTACAATTGGCTACAAATACTCACCTCATATAGTGCTGTTTTTTTTTTTTTTTTTTTTTTTTTTATAAAATATCTTGTTGCATCAATGGATGAATTATGTCGCCTGCTAAGTGCTAACACTTAAGTGTTTACATTTTTTAAAGTTGAGTACATTCTGATTCAGACTTTTTATTGTTTATCAATTTATAGTTGGGGTGTGAACTTCCCTGTTCTCATAAAATATATAATATCTAATATATATATTAGACTATCTTTATCAGAATCATTATAGTTAAAATCATTTGTGTGATAGGGTCTTAAGAATGACTACAATTTTTTTTTTTTTTTTTTTTTTTTTTACTTTAGGTCTAATGAGTGATTAAGTAATTTAATTTGTAGAAGATCAATTGTTAATTTCTGCATAATTGTAATTTATACTCCTATTCTCAGAACTTTTTAAAACATAATTGTTATTGTCCTTATAGTGAATGGTCCTTATAACTGATTTTAACTTGTCATTAATTTTTAGCATAAATTGGTCTACGACTGATTTTCCCTTGCTAGGTGGTCAGACAAATCTTCAGACACGATTTTAACACAATGCTGTGTTTATGCGACTGGCATGTGTTTTTTATATGTGCCTATCTCCTCATCATTTCTGATTTGGGGACTACACCACAAATAACGTCTGGCACAGACTTACAATTCAAATAAATGAGGACCCAAATTTCCTGCAACACAACATGGAAAATAAATCTCCAGAATGGATTTTTGGGTGGTTTTCTGCACATCTACACCTTCCATTCTGCAGAACGTCTCAGTGCTGCTGACAACGTTCTCCTTAATTTATTACGCTCTCAGTCTGGTCCAATGATTTCCAGTGAGCTTATTTGTCAAGCTTAGACCTATTTCTTTAGCTTTGAGTTTGCAGATGCAAATTTAACTGTGGTATTGAAATCAGAAACAATGATTGGACCGTGCCCAGGTTATGTATATCACATATGTGGACAGGGTAAACACATTACAACAACAATACGTTGTGTCTGTGTGGGATGTAAAATTATAAATATGCAAAACAGAGGCTTTTTGTTTCATTTAGGAGAAGTCACTCAACCAGATGTGTCTGAATTATTTTCCAACAGTATGCAAACAGCTTGCTCCAGTTAACACGAGCGCAAGCAGTGTCCACGACTTAATTGTATTAAGGTTGAGAGCCTCTCTGACACATATTTGTTTTCATGTTTTTCATAACCGAAGAGAATTGTTTATAATTCTCCACGTCCTTTAGATAAAGACATAAGAGCAGGTGAACAAAGCTTCATTCGCACACTCTTGACAACCAAACAGAGTGTTGCCCACATAAAGTTTGACCGGGAGCCAATAAAACACTGTGGTTTGGCGAAATGAGATTAGACTGGCCATTTCATAGGCATCCTGGTACAAATTGAGCTGGTGGAAGTGATATTAAAGCCATCAGTCTCATCTGTGTCTGAGGCACATTTTGGCAAGAGTCATTTGTAATCGTGAAGCCCCCACAGTTGACCGCATGAAGAAACTTTGCAAATGACTAATGCTATGACAATTGGCGCTACAAATGTTTTCTTGATCCTTTGTTAAATTCGAAATGCATAATTTTGGTTAAGTAATTAAATTTGTGGAAAATGAATTGTTAATTGCATCATAATTGAAAGAAAATTTGAAAATGTTCATTCATTCATTTACAATCATTTATCATATAATAATTTACTTATTCCAATGAATCATATAACCATTTATAATAATAAATAATTTGATTCTATCATGGCCAATGGTTCCACACACTTCAATCAAATTATTTGGAAATGATTTATTCAAATAATTTGCTTTAGTAAATTAGTATTTGTGTAGAGATAACATGTTTCAATCCTGTGGAATCATGATTTAATCATACACTTATAATAACATACTAGCAAGCTAAATATAATTTTTTTTTTTTTTTACACAAATGATGTTAGACATTGGCAGGATAAAGATGCTGCTGATTATCTTTAGCACTATACCAGTGGAGTGGATATTTTATTAAGGCAACTTGAATTAAACCCAATTCATTGAATCCAATGAACCCAAGCATATGCTAGACATCGCAATGGTAACTTGCCCCAAAAACACCAACATAACAGAAAATATTTTACTGTAATATCAACTTAACAGTACATTAATCATTAACAAGTCTCTCTATTTATTTAATACTTTATTTTAACATTTACTCTCCCTGTCTAGGCCTGTGGAAAGCATGAGCTACTGCTTGAAACATCTTTCAAAATTAAAACATAAAGTTAAGGCGAAGAATAACATTTCAAATCAGATGCATGATGCAATCTTGTTTAAATTGAATTTTTTTAATAAACTGAACAGCATTAAATAAGCATTTTCAATGTGTTAATATAATTGTTTCACTGATTTATACATGGAATAACGGAAATATATTTTATATTATTTTTGCATTGTTGTTCATTCCTATGTGGTTCAAGGGATATTTGTCTACATGAGTAAGAGATTAGAGATGTTTTCAAGTTCATTTTAAGTTTTATTTATTTTATTTACTTACATAATTGGATATTGTTGTAAAGCAGTTTTTCATTTAATTTTCCATTAAAGTTTTTAATTTAATATTAAAACACTTGGTGGATTTGTGCTGGTCAGAGAAAGTTTGACTGAGGATACGTTTGCACGACAACGATGTAGTCAAAAACAGAAAAGTTTTTCCCTTGCGTTTTTAAGAAGTTTCATGTATGCAGGACAATGGCTTTAAAAGGATTAGCATTTACACATATCTTCGAAAAAAGCCAAAAACACTGTATTACATATGCCAGGTCAGTAGTTGCATTTTCAGTCACCCAAAACGTGTTGTTATGTAAATGAACAGGCAAAACACATAAAATGTGTATGTTTCCCATTTTTGGCTGAAAATTTTGTCGTGTAAATTAGCAGTGAAACAATTTTTCTTTTTTTCTTTTTTCGGCGTAGCATTAGTTCTGGCAGGTCACATGAGTCAAGCTTGCATCTGCTGACTCTCAGCTTATCCACATCTTATTACTTGCTCAGGAGCAAATTACCCTCCTACATCCCCAGCTCCTCCTTTCATCACAATCAGGATTTGGCTTTCTGATATACCTTGTTTCTTGAAACAGACTCATTTTAACTTGAATCATGTTGTTACACTAAAACGCCATTAAGAAAATTAATGATAACAGTAATGATGCTACATTTTGTTTTTGTTCTTTTCACCTGATGGGGGTTATTTTTACCCAGCATTTACCCAGAACAGTACCATACCGCCAATCCAAACTGTATGCTAAGTTTCAATTATTTTGACAATAGTGGTCCTGACAGAACTAATATTATTCTCTGCTCATTCAACCATTGTTTCTGCTTTTTGCTCTTCCATGGTGTCCTCTATCTTCATCTTGGGCTGATAGAAGACTGTTAATACAAGACAAAATCTATTAAAATACTTATTTTGGGTACCAGACAATATTGTGTTGATAGGATGTCGGCATATCTGACAGTGCTAAACGTGGCATCCCAGTGCACAGTGAACCACGGAGATGGACATGTCTACTTACATTAAAGCTAAGGTTGACCATTTCTGACTTTAGCTGGAAACCATAGATGCTCAACGAAGCATCAGACCGCATTACAATCTGAGCACAAGCAGACAAAACGCATGCAAACGATGCGGTAACGAGAGAGCATGCGTCTGCCTGGAGCAGAGCAACGCTTGAGAATAAAACAATTCTCTGTGACGCATTCTGGAAAGCACCACTGCTGTGGGTCTTGTTTGGCTTATGTGGCTAATAGATGTTTGAGAAACCACAGCCATAGATTGTTATCTGATCTAATGAACGAGTCACAGTCACATATTGCGTACGAAAAGGTGAAAGACGTGTGATGGTATTAGAGTGAGTCATTTTGCTGGCGTCACTTAACGTGGACTGGAATTAAGCTTTTGGGAATAGATGATAATACACCCACAGTTGTTTCCAACGTGTTTATTTATGTATTCATTTTTTAAATCCTCGTCCCACGTTTATTGGCCCATCTTTAGATTCAGGCGTTCATTTTAGTCACTAGTACTCTGTTAAGGTTGACGTTCAAATGAATAGTGTTTAGGATGTACTTTTTTAATTTTTTGACATTTTCATTTCCACGTCACCGCAATGACAAAATAGCTAAAAATCTTCATACGGCCAATAACACATCATCAAAATGGTTTTTATATTAAAAGAAAATTGGCAGTAAGATGTCGGGTGATGAGAATGAAATGAGAATTAAGAGCGAATACAGGCCTCGCACACAATCATGAGGATGAATGGAGGATTGTAGGTACTCGAGTGCAATTGGCAGGAGGATTCTCATTAATTCCGATCAGTCTAGTAGGTCAACAGGCTGCTGGTCATGTTTGCTTTCTCATATTAATTTGTGCAAACGGGATCAGTAAACAAGTGGTCTGTTACAGTTGGGGAAGAAATATAATTATAAACTGCAATCCCCTATATGTATTGTGTTGGGACGAGAGCTCTATTTTTAAGACATTTGCATTGGCATTGAACTGGAACAAGGTCTGCGTGGTTTATTCGGCTTAATTAAGACCAGGGCTTCGGAGACGTAAAGAAGCCAAGCTTGCGCGGATCTCAGTGTAGAACTCTTTCGAGGTTTGCTTAAGTACGCTCTGCTGTTCTTCAAAGAGATCCGTCTGGAAGAGACGTCTTGAGAGACAGATCACAGGGAAGGGTTTTTCTTGTTTTAATAATGTTTAAGAAAGGTGCAGAAACCGAAAAGATGTCACAAAATATGATTTCTTGGCTTATGCTGACAGAAGAACTATGCAGCATGTTGAGACAGCTTTAGAAAATTAGAAGCCCAAACCTTTTTTAAAAGGAGGAAAGAAAATTAGGGAATTGAATCTCTGATCATGTTCTGAAGAATCCCTAGCTAGACGGTTGTAAGGGAAACAGGTCAATTTAGCTCAAAGGGAATCATTTAAGATTTTAAAGGGAATTTGAACAGAATCACTGTTTCACGGCTGTTCACGGAGACGCGCCTGCGGTTCAGTGAACGAGCTGTTTAACATCAAATCTGCGCTGGATACTAATATCCAAACTATAGTGAAAACACTATCAATTAGCACAGTAACAAGATCGGCAGTTTAAGACATTAACTTGTAAGCACAAAACACAAGATACTTATCTTTTCAATATGAATAAGGCTTTATTAGATAAATCTAAGACATATAAACTAATCTAACACATAAACACACGCACACACACATTCACACAAGTTGCAGGAAGGTCGAAAGTTAGGGAAAGATGAGTTTAAGAGAATGGAAATATGGAATCCCAAGTTAACAGCAATACGTTAAATTGCATAAACATGAACAACCATCAATCACGTAATTAGCGCTCGCCTTGAGTTCCTCAATGAGGTTAAAATTATATTAGATACACCAGTAAAGGTCACAGTCTGGAGGTAAAGTTACTTGCATCTCCTGTGAAGAAGGAGCCTCGGTGAAAGGGCTATCCCGAGGTCGTTGATTGGCTGGAAGTTCAGTCTCTGAAGTGACGTCTTGGGAAGCCCGTGGTTGTTGGGCGTTGGCTGAAAGTGCAGAGTCGTGTTCGCTGGTTGAAGTTGAATGGACGTTACAAAACTTAACTCAGAACACGAAACTCTCAAACGGAAAAGAAAAGAAATAAAGTTTGACGAGACTAGGTTGTGTTCCTTCTCATAGTAGCAGCAGGCAGGCACGCTGGAACCGCGCTCAAAGAACAATGATGACTACCGCATGGCTAGATGCTACAAGCTAAAGCTAGGTAGCAAAGCTACAAGCTAAAAGCTAAGAGCAGGCATGACTGATAGCACGAGCAATGCTAGAACTAAAAGCCGACATGGCTAATAGCAGCAGCTAGACTAGAACTAAAAGCAGACTAAAAGCAAGGCATGACTAAAAGCAAAATTACATCGTGTCCAAAGTATTTAAAACTTCCTGTTGGCCACCCCTCAAATGTTGCCTTGACCAATCAGATATGTTCTTGGGGTGGGTATCATAAATCATTTGTTTATCTTACCAAGCATGTGGTTCTTGCCTCACAGGGTCTAATTTTGGACATGATTCCTATAACATGATTATGATATATTTTACAAATAAATGATTGTCAGGACAATATCAAGCAAGAAAATGCGATCACACACATATCAAACACGACTATGTACCCTTCAGCTATACCATAGTTATTTTAAAAAAAACATACACAATAAGTGATTATAACATGATAGTCAAATGTGTGGGTTACACATAAATGAATATGGAGTGATGCGATGGACTGATTCATTTATGAGTCTTTTTGAGTTCATTCTGGTCCATAGATATGTACAAAAGAAGTTTCTTTGGCATTCTCTGGCAAAGGACTTTTCTGTGAAGATAGAGGTTTAAAGCCCTTCCCCCACCTTAGGAATTTCAGTCTGGTTCTGCTAGGTGGGGGGGGGGGGGGACTCTCTTGTAAGTGTGCAGTACTCTCATGGGTTTTCATGTGATGTCCAGCGTTGCATTTCAATTATGAACAACATAATTTGACAATCTCTTCTTCGAATTGAAATTGTAAATAATTGCTCTAGTGGTGTTCATGTTGAAAGCTGTTGCGTGAACAAGTTGGTTGGTCATCTTGTTTGGTTCTTGTGGCACTCGAACTGAGTTACGACTTCCTGAGGAATTCAGCTCATGTTTCAATGCACACAGCTCTGATAGACTCTTTGATTTGTCTGATTTGACTCATTTCTGCTACATATATCCCCCTTTCGATCGGCGAGGTGTTTAGGTGAAGACATCGTCGATCGCTGGAGAAACAAAGGCAGAAGAAGCAGACAAAACACAGCAAACAGCAAGACAACACCTCCATGACAGTTACTGTACTGGTGCAGGCATCAGGTTATTTAGGTACACGTGGTTAAGTTCAATTAGTCAATGTAGTTTAGCACATTGAGGATAGTTTAGATCGTCTTGGAAATTGTTTTTATTTTGATTCATCAATCAAATTTGTGGTTAACTTTGTTTGGTTCTTCTAGGTTGTCTTACTTTACACATTTACCGTTAGTTTTCTAGTAATTTCATTTTCAATTCAATGAATTGACCTATCATGCATGGAGCTCTCTGGCTTCCATTCAGTTTAGAGTGGCTGGCGGATATTAGGTGTTGCGAGTCAATCCTAATATCAGACCTTCGACCCTCGCAGGGTGTCTAGGCGTTTCACCTACTCAGGAAAGAGGGGAAGGAGAAGGATAGGTAGAAGAAAAACAAAACAAGGCTGCTGTGGGTTTTCCTAGCATGGGTTACAACTACTATTGAGCTAGGATGTCAGGTGCAGCTAGTGTGTCATGAACCTTAACTTAGTGTCAGGTGTTCTACCTATTGTGAGGATGGCTGCACGTTTCTTCATGGTGGGTATGTGTAACTTTGTTACACTAAAAGTTGGATATTCTACCTGTGGGAAGAATATGTTTGTTGACTGTGTTATCAGTAGATGTGTTTACCTCTGGGTGTAGGTAATGTTGTGTGTTACTGGTGTAGTGCATGTGTGGTCAGATCTGTTCAAGTCTGTGTTGTCTCCCCCTTTTTCTAGCATGTCACTGAAGACTGGCTCTCAGCATCCTTGGCTTGGATGAGGGCGTGTCCATGGTCTAATGAGGGGTCAGTCCAGCAAGGCAGGAGGTTCTTTGGCAGACAGTCGGAGGCAGTTTGGCATGGCTGTGTGAAGCTGAGTTGCAAAACTTGTCTCCTATGTTGCATTCTTCTTGTGATGCCTTCTGGCTGTAGCAGACTTTCTGACCTTCTGTGCTCTGGTGGTTGCTGTTGCACAGACAGGGAATTTGGAACTTGGAGTTGGAGTTCATTTGACAGTTTGTTAGTGACTGAGGTGATGTCCTTTAGTACCTCAGATTTTTCATCAACAGTTGGCCGTGAAAGACTTGCTCATTCTGGGTTGTTGTTGAACAGGTGCTTGTCATCTCTGATGCGGTGCACCAGGTGATCACCGGCCTTCCGTTCTGTCGCTGGTCACAGCGAGCATGACTCAACTTTGTGGTCACCTGCATGTAAATTGTCTTGAAGGAACTCTCTTAGTTGTTCCATGACTTGTTCCGTGTCTTCTAATGGTAAGCGGTTATGTTCTTGTGAGTACTCAGCACTGTGCATGTCTGAGTGGTGCTGAGGTGGGTTTTGTTGTCGCTTACCCACACGAGTTGCTCTTGGATGAGTCAGGTGATTACCTTTGGATATCTGGTTAGGTTTCCAGATGTTATCCTTTTGGTTTCTTGAGAAGCGTGGCTGGTCCCATGGATTTTTCCAGCAGTTGGGCTGAAAGCAGTCGTGGATATGGGCGTCATGTTCTCTGTGCTCTTGATGGAAGACTCTGGTGTTGTGATGCCGCTGGGTGTCGTCCAGTGCAAGGCTTGAGTCTTTGTTGACAGAGTTCAAGAGTGTGGATGTTTTGTTACCTTTCTTTGAGGCCAACTTCTGCTTGTTATAGGCCTTCTGTGTTAGGTCACGCAACTGTTGGATGGTCATGGAGTTCGGACAGGCCATGACACCTAGATGGTGACTTACTCCGGGGTGCAGATTCTTTAGGAAGAGGGTTTTGAAGTTCACATCCTCTTCAAGGTCAGGGCTGTTGTGTGCACCAAAGTAGGCTTGTCGGAGTCGGTTGTAATAAGCTTGTGGAGTCTCTTGACGACCTTGTTTGGTTTCCAAGGCAGTTAACAGTCCATGTTCAGACTCTGGGTCTGTAAACTCTTTAATCAGGACCTCACGAAGTCGCTGGTAGTTTGACTTGGTTTGACTGGGCTGTCGATCTAGAAAGTTTCGTACCTCGGAACTGGACGTGGCTCTAAGGAGGTATAACCAGTCTCTGTCAGTCACATGAGGTCTCACTTCCAGGTGAAATTCGATATCTCGCAGATAAGCTTGGATGTCGGGGCTCTCTGTGGAGTTCGGGTTGAACCTGCTGATGTTTTTAGACAGCTTGTTGAGGTCTTTGATGGTCATCCCGTGTGCAGCTTCAAGGCCTTGGACGGGAGGTTTTCTTTCGTTGGCAGGAAAGGGTTGTGTGGCGAAGGCAGGTGAGGTTTTGGGTTGTGGCCCTTCGCTCCTTTCGTCACATGCCAGTTCTTGGACGTGGGACTCTGCTCTGCTCAGCAGTGATGAGGCTAAGAGATGTTTCTCTTTTCTTGGCTCTAGTTTGTGCTTGTAAGCATTTTGGAGTTCTTTTCTGACCATGTAGAGCTCATCGTTGGTATCATCTAGTTGTTGGGTCAGATTGTCCATTTCAGTTCTGTACCTTTCAAGGTGGTCTTTCAAAGCACTGATTTCAGAGTTCTTGTTTCTGATGTCTAGCTTGGCTTTCTCTAGTAGCTGTTCGGCATACTGGAGTCTGTTTACCAGGTCTTTCTGAGCAGCCGTTGCATGTTGCTGGTCGAGCTGAGCTGCTGCCAGGGCTGCTTGGAGCTTCATAACTTGTTCTGTTGTATCCTGCTCCCTCTCGCTGGGTGCTTTGAGTTGATTTTGAACTTTCACTTCCAGCTTGTCTATGCGACGTTGAGCACCTGTCAGCTCCTCTTGAAGGTGGGTGATGTGCTTGTCGCTCAGTTTCAGCTGGGTTGTGAAGGCATAGCTTAGTGAGCTCGTGATCTTGACTAGCTCCTCGTGGTTGTTGTTCTGGCTTGAATCTTGTGTCAGGAATCTTCTCAGGATTAGGATTATTATTAAAAATAATAACAGTTCAAATGTCTTTGGAGTGAGGCTGTCTGTTATGCCTCTCAGCCAAATGTTCACATCTTCCCCATGGGCAATGGGGTCTGCAGTCTGCGGCATGTTGGCACGCTGGGGAGAAGAGAGACTGACACAGATCTGTGTGGAGTAAAAGCCTATGTGTGGTGGGACAACTAAGTGTTGTATCAGTGATTGTGAACCACTAGTGAAATGTGGTGATGACTGTGTTGGTCTCAGGGTGTCTAAGTAGACTAGAGATGCGAAGACTTTGTCACTCTAATGAGGAAGAGGAAAAGAGAGACAGAGGTGAAAAACAAATTCAACTGACAAGCAAAATTTCTGTTTTTCAAATGAGGAAAATTATTTTTTTCCAATTAAATGTTATCAAAAACATAAACAATATTATTATATTTCTTGCTTTGGACAAAAGAATACAATAATAATTCTGATATCTCTTTTCTTAGTCTGACAGGATTGACACCGTACACCTTTCAGTTGGACCGCTCACCAGGGAGTCAGCGAGGCGACAGTTGCTCAACACGTATCTCTATTAAATTGATCTCAACGTTGGATGAGATGCTAAAACTTGGATTGCGTTTCCAAATGTAGGGAGGTTATGAAGAACAAATGAGAGGATGATTACAATCAAATTCATAAGGATGATTCGTCGTCTTTGGCACGATTGTGTATTTACTTCACTTAGAATTGATTGATGGTTCTTACATGTCCTACAAATGTAAAAAGAGAAGAGGAAAGTAAAGGAGAGAGAGGACGGAGATGGTAAGTCTCAGTAGCGGTTATCTCAACTACAAGGAGAGTGTTGTGTTAGTTGCTGCACAACTAATCAAACAAAATAAACTTTAAGTGAAAGAGGGTTGTCTTTCTAATTTATTTGAACTCGTAGTGAGGGATAACAATGTCTCCTTTTAGGGCTCAGGTTTGTCGTTCCCAGGCTAGGATACACAAAAGAAATGGTAAGAAATAGGAAAATTAAAAAATTAATAAATGGGCAAAATATGCAAACATGAAATTAAAAAGAGGAAATCAATACGTAAAACAATAGTGGTTAAGTGTATAACCAAAATAGGAAGAGGGGTAAAACGCATTCAAATAAGTAAAGGTCTGAATAGCATATATTCAGATGGGTAATAAATAAATTAGGAAGAATAAGTTTACTTAACTTCCAAAGTTCAAGGCTTATTCATTCCTAAAATAATTAAGACCAAAAGAGAATACTAGAAATAAAAGATTGAAATGAAATGATCTGAGAGGGAAATTTTAAATGATTCAAAATAAATTTAATGTTTCAATTAAATTTCAATTTGACAATTAATAATTGTGAGTCAGTGTTTCCCTTTCTAGTAAAATGAAAATAAGTGGTCTAGTGAGAAAACAGAGCGATAAAAAGAAAGAGACTAACAAGTGTTAGTTAAGATGTTTAAAATGGTTAAATCACGTCAGCGTTGCCCAAACACACATACCACTGGATGGTAATGCTAACGGCTAACCTTTGAGGCTAGTGGCTTTAGTATAGACTTCAATGTAAATGCAATGGTTTCGTTAGCTTAGCGACACCGCAGAGTTTGTGCGCTGCGCGTGCACAGTTCAGAGTTGCTCCGGAAGTACGTTAGGCTTCCGGGTCACGGTCGTCACTATGGCAACCAAAACACATTCTAGTGGATCAGCACATGAATCGTTGCATTGTTGCAAATACAGTTAAGCATGTTACATGAAATGTCGGCTCATTTCAACACTGTACAAATAACAACACCGCCTTTCAGTTGGTTTTGCGATGTGGCACTTAAACTCTCAGTTTGTATAGAGTTAAATGTATCTTAATTCAAATAGCAGCTTCCTGCTGTAGTTATTATATCAATCTCAGCTATTTGATTCTCCGTGCCAGTTTTTCTGGACACAAACATAAAAGTTTTCCTTCGCTGTTGGTACACAGTTAAAATTTACTTGATCAAGCTTTTAAAACACTCCCATTCAAATTACTCTCGGACACACGCAGTGTTACGCGAGATTGCATTCACTTTGTGAACGGATACAAATGGGCAAACATTGTTCTCTAATGTTTAACGTTAACTTAGGGGAGTCGAATATCAAATTTGATTCGGCAGTGGAACACGCACTGGCAATCAAACTATATGAAATATGAATACGGGGACTTTGATAAATAGATTGAGGAACCCGCTCAAAACTATTCTTTATTCACCGATTTATATCCCTTTTGAAACACTAACAGTTTAGCTCCGTTCAGCAAACAGTGACTGAGATAGCGTTTGAGACACTGGAACACGCAGTGAAATCAAATCAGCTATAAAACAAGGCATTACACAAATGAGGAACACGCTCAATTTCTACCTTATTGTACGATCTCAGATGTTTACTTTTAAGTTCACTTACTGCTGTTAACAAAGGGGAGACGGACTCGAGTTAAAGTCTCCTCTAGCTCCTTTCATTCAAGCGGGAGGGCGCGCGCTGCTTACGTCACACTCTCAAACACACACGTCTCGCAAGCTTCTCATCTTTCATTCCTTTAGCAAAATCAAAGATTAAATAACTTGGTTTATGCTCACAATTTAGATTAAACTGCCCGCATTCTCCACCATTATAAATGTAAGGGAAACAGGTCAATTTAGCTCAAAGGGAATCATTTAAGATTTTAAAGGGAATTTGAACAGAATCACTGTTTCACGGCTGTTCACGGAGACGCGCCTGCGGTTCAGTGAACGAGCTGTTTAACATCAAATCTGCGCTGGATACTAATATCCAAACTATAGTGAAAACACTATCAATTAGCACAGTAACAAGATCGGCAGTTTAAGACATTAACTTGTAAGCACAAAACACAAGATACTTATCTTTTCAATATGAATAAGGCTTTATTAGATAAATCTAAGACACATAAACTAATCTAACACATAAACACACGCACACACACATTCACACAAGTTGCAGGAAGGTCGAAAGTTAGGGAAAGATGAGTTTAAGAGAATGGAAATATGGAATCCCAAGTTAACAGCAATACGTTAAATTGCATAAACATGAACAACCATCAATCACGTAATTAGCGCTCGCCTTGAGTTCCTCAATGAGGTTAAAATTATATTAGATACACCAGTAAAGGTCACAGTCTGGAGGTAAAGTTACTTGCATCTCCTGTGAAGAAGGAGCCTCGGTGAAAGGGCTATCCCGAGGTCGTTGATTGGCTGGAAGTTCAGTCTCTGAAGTGACGTCTTGGGAAGCCCGTGGTTGTTGGGCGTTGGCTGAAAGTGCAGAGTCGTGTTCGCTGGTTGAAGTTGAATGGACGTTACAAAACTTAACTCAGAACACGAAACTCTCAAACGGAAAAGAAAAGAAATAAAGTTTGACGAGACTAGGTTGTGTTCCTTCTCATAGTAGCAGCAGGCAGGCACGCTGGAACCGCGCTCAAAGAACAATGATGACTACCGCATGGCTAGATGCTACAAGCTAAAGCTAGGTAGCAAAGCTACAAGCTAAAAGCTAAGAGCAGGCATGACTGATAGCACGAGCAATGCTAGAACTAAAAGCCGACATGGCTAATAGCAGCAGCTAGACTAGAACTAAAAGCAGACTAAAAGCAAGGCATGACTAAAAGCAAAATTACATCGTGTCCAAAGTATTTAAAACTTCCTGTTGGCCACCCCTCAAATGTTGCCTTGACCAATCAGATATGTTCTTGGGGTGGGTATCATAAATCATTTGTTTATCTTACCAAGCATGTGGTTCTTGCCTCACAGGGTCTAATTTTGGACATGATTCCTATAACATGATTATGATATATTTTACAAATAAATGATTGTCAGGACAATATCAAGCAAGAAAATGCGATCACACACATATCAAACACGACTATGTACCCTTCAGCTATACCATAGTTATTTTAAAAAAAACATACACAATAAGTGATTATAACATGATAGTCAAATGTGTGGGTTACACATAAATGAATATGGAGTGATGCGATGGACTGATTCATTTATGAGTCTTTTTGAGTTCATTCTGGTCCATAGATATGTACAAAAGAAGTTTCTTTGGCATTCTCTGGCAAAGGACTTTTCTGTGAAGATAGAGGTTTAAAGCCCTTCCCCCACCTTAGGAATTTCAGTCTGGTTCTGCTAGGTGGGGGGGGGGGGGGGACTCTCTTGTAAGTGTGCAGTACTCTCATGGGTTTTCATGTGATGTCCAGCGTTGCATTTCAATTATGAACAACATAATTTGACAATCTCTTCTTCGAATTGAAATTGTAAATAATTGCTCTAGTGGTGTTCATGTTGAAAGCTGTTGCGTGAACAAGTTGGTTGGTCATCTTGTTTGGTTCTTGTGGCACTCGAACTGAGTTACGACTTCCTGAGGAATTCAGCTCATGTTTCAATGCACACAGCTCTGATAGACTCTTTGATTTGTCTGATTTGACTCATTTCTGCTACACGGTTGTCATATTTAATGTGGAGAAAGTTTGCAAAATTGACTTTTTCTTTACCTCAAGGTCTATCTTTATGTCATTAATGAATCTGAGATTATTCGCCAGGCTGGCTTGATGGTAAACCTCACACATGAGGGGTGTGTTTTCCTCTGGGTGTCTGAATCATTGATGTAAGGTAGGTTAATTGAGCTGCACACATTTTCATATCACAGGGGTGGAATAATGATATGTATTTCAAGGCAGCAATTTCATTTCATGTCTGCGGAAAGCTCAGGGACTACATTTGGTCTCCCATGTCCTTCGGCCTCTAATAGGAGGGATTTTGGGCGTTTATGGTCGTTCCATCCCAAAAGCATCAAATCCTTTTCCTTTGCTGCACTGATAAAATGTAGTACATTAAAGAACTGTGTGCCAGAGGGGATCAAACCCTTAGTGAGACACAGCAAAGGATTTTCTTCGAATTAGCCCACTTTCAGCCATGTTGTCATAAGTGCTCTATTTGCTTTAAACAGGATCCCAGACAGAGTGATTTAATGCGCTGGGCATTAGGATGGATAATGCATATTACGATATTGTTGATTTTATTAATGTTTCAGCTTAACTTTGTGTAAGAGAATAATGGAATAAGACAGGACTTGACGTCCCTGTTTTAAAGATGTTGTAAATGTTAACGATAAAGCAACTGAAGAGGACACATCGATGCATTTGAAGCCATTTTTAAAATGGACTTGCTATTTTAATATTTTAAAGAAGTTGAAAGTTTAAAGAATGAAAATTGTTCCTTGCTTCTGTGACTTTCTTTCATGTGTGGAACACACAAGAATAATGTATTTGAAAAATATCCTGAATATTATTTTCAGTGTCATGGAAATTAATCAGGACTGGTGCTGTTAAGCTCACAAATGCCAAAAAAACTCCATAAAAGTATCAAAAGTGATGACTGATTCATGAAGAAATCATTCTTTTGATTCAGTTCTTTACAATGGATCAGTTATTCCAGTTTGCGAAACTAATGTGAATCAATTGTTGCAGATGCAGTTTTCAAGTTCAACTGGCTGGTTTAGTGATACGGTTTCAGTGGTCAACAGCACACTAGAGGTGAAAATTATCAGTCATATTTGGTTTATATATCATTTTGTTTGTCAGACAAACCGTTTTATGGCTTTATAGGTCTTGTTCTAATCCCATGAGTCATACAGACTACTTTTATAATATCTGTATGATATTATATGGTGCTCCAGTCAAGATTTATTGAAAGAAAGAGTCACAGAGGCTTGGAACAACATGAATGTGAGTATATTATGACATGATTGTTATTCTGATGTGGGCTATCCATTAACGCAATTTAACGATTTAAAAGACTATTTAATGTGATTTAGAGATTAATCACCACTGAATGCACAAATTCTAATTTAGTGCAGCGAAATGCAGACGGCTGGTCTTGACAAGTATTTACGCTCCTGTTTTTAAGCTGTAAAACACTGACTCTATGTAAGACACACGTATGTGGCCAATTCCAGGGATCGTTATCTGTCACCATGCATCTGCTGTGCACAGCAGCTAGCATCTCTTGCTGTGTTGTTACTGGGAGGATATGTCGAGAAACAAACAAATTACTGCAACGTTGTGATGTACCTCACGGAAACAACATGACTTTTGTGGATTTAATTAAGCTGCCGCACTGGGACCCTCGTAATTGTCCACATTGAGAACAACTAATGGATATTTTTGCATATTAATTGCTTCCTCATGAATGAAGTGTAGAGTTAACCGGGGCTTAGCAGTTTTGGACTGCAGCTGCTAATTAACATGTAACTGAACAGAATTTACCTTCCATTGAAATTAAAAAAGTTTAAACAAAAATGCATATGCTGACTTTCACCGGGCACGCATAACAATCTGCATTTAGAAAACACAAAAACTAAGTGCTTATGTGCAGTACGTCTAGCATAAACTAAAAGTTGTACACTTTCTTCTGCATGAGAGCTGGCAGACAGTTCAGGGGTTAACTGCACGATCCACTGAGACAGAAAAAATACTGTCAGCAACAGGAGTTGCTGCACTACCACAATAAAGACTAATATTTCTCCAGAGTTGTGTTTAGAATCCAATTATATGGAGGTTGGAGGCGGCCGACAGCCGGCTGTGGTGCAGAGGACTGATACGTTTCAGAAGGCCCTGACGAGCCACGTGGGACCAGGATATTACGCGTGGGCAGACGCCGCTATCCCTAAGAGACGGCGGCCTTGATTTATTGAAATGCGCCGCAGCCGTAGTTGAAAGGGCCAAAGCTATGGGAGCCGTATCAAGGCGCTCCTTGGGTAGATGATGCGAGTCCAATCTCCTGGCCACGGTAGTGTATTGAAATGTGAATCGAGTTTCACTTTACTCCAATTTATTTCCTCTTGAGGCGTGATGCCAAATAAAAGTAACAAACAAGGGGTGCTACTGGGAATGGACAAGTTTGCATAACGATAGCAATGGCATTTAGGCTGCATCTAAACAAAGATTCTCCTCTGTACTGCACCTATCACAGAAGTGATTTGGTCAGAAATGTTTGGAAGCACTTTTTGCAGTACTTAAATTCAATGAAGTTTTAATTATATATATATATATATATATATATATATATATATATATATATATATATATATATATATATATATATATATATTAAATATTTATATGATATTTATATTTATATTTAAATGAAACTTGTAAATATCAATACCATTTTCATTTAGAAAATCTACTTTGTATTTGTTCTAATAAATAATAATTTAGAAAATAGTAATATGATTAATATTATTATACATAATTTAGTATTTATTATTTTTAGTATTTTAATATTTACTTATTAATTTAATTACATTTAAATAAAAATATTTGTATATTTTTATTGAAATGGATGAAATGTATATTATCATTAATATTTTTTTTCTTTTTCACCAAATCATTTTCATTTTGAAAATATACTTTGTATAGTTAATCATTTCTCATAAACAATAATTTTGTTTTTATTATTATTATCATACATTATTTAAAGTAATAGCATTTAAATATTTTGTTGTTAATTTGATTAAATTTAATTTGTAAAAAATATATTATATATTTTTAGTGAAATGGTATCATGATAATCTACTTTTTTTACATCGGATAAATTTGTAATGAATAATAATTAGCTATTAATTAATAAAAATAATTATTATTATACATTTTTATATATAATTTGAAAAAAATCAATATATATTTAAAGAAATTAATGAAAATGCACTTAAACCTGATCATTAATAATAATAATAATAATAATAATAGTGTAAATATTTTGTTATTTTGATTACATATGAATAGATTTTGAATATTTTTTTATATATGTTTTTCTTTTAATTGTTATCTCTGGATTTTATACTTTTTTTCTTTCTTTTTCTCTCTATTTATCCTCTGTTCTATAAAGGACATTTCATGCATGGAAGGTGCTGTAAAAATAAAGAATACATTACTATTCATATTTAAAAATAATAATAATAATAATAATAATAATAATGCCTTCTAATGAGGACAGACTCCTCATATATCATCTGATATCTGGTTAATGAAATCAGACTTGTACATGCTGTCTGTGTTCCTGTGCCATTGCTCTGTCTTCTGCCTCTATCATCCAGACATTACCGCATGCACCTCTCTGTCTCCCAAAACCATTTCCATCTCCCCTTCAAATTAAAAAGGCACAATATAATAAAAGACACCACTTTAGATTTAAATCTATAATTGAAACAAACTGCGTATTGCTTTTTAGGTAGGACACAAAGAGGAGTGCTCAGGGAGATAGTTTGTCATAAGGTCCCATGCGACCTTGCCCTCCTCAGCCAGAAAGTGATTAAAGATAAGGTGCAGGACTGTTCCCGTGTAAACAAGAAGATGAACGGTGGCTGTTTGAAAGCTTCAGCGTAAGCTCCTGACGATTATAGTTTGCCATGCAGCACAAAAAAAGAGTCAAGAGTACAAAACAAAATGAAGTGTTCTGGAGTGAGTCCTTGCTGCAAGCAATTTTAGTGCAAAGAGTGAGCAAAGAGAGCTTGGAGAGTCAATAGCCAGGTGAGATACAAAGAGAAAATGAAGATGTACTTCAGTGAAGCAGGCATTAACACATTCGTTCAGCCGCAAGAATAAATCTTTAAAATATTCTGAATGTTAAAATAATGTCTGAATATTACCTTCAAATGTACTTGAAACATATACACAAAAAAAAGAAAATGCCTAAATCTAACATTTTGCCAAACCTGACAGTTTTTTTTTTTTTTTTTTTTTTTTTTTTTTTACCAGAAAATGCTATATCAGATTTACTACTTTAAAATGTCATGTATAATTCAGTGTTTAATTCAGTTTCACTCAAATTGCTAGGAAAATTGTACAAATAATTGCAAAGTATATCCTACACCATTTTTTATCTGTCTGTAGTTGATGTAAAATTTTATCGGTCCATATCAAAGTAATAGCATTTACATATTTATTTATTTACTTCATATGAAAATATGTAGAATATTTTTATAAACTACAATAATCTTATATGAAAAATATCATATAAATCTTATGATAAAATTATTAAATCATACATACAGTATGAATTAATAGTGGTTACATTTTATATATTCATATCAAAGGAATAGTATCTTGATCATATCATATTCATATCAAAGTGTTTTCAAATTAATACATTACTGAAATATTGTCTTTCTCTCTCTCTTTCTCTCTCTCTCTCTGCGCTAAGCCTTTGATGTCCTTTCATCATATAGATACGCCTCTATTATCACTCAGGCCTTTTTCTTGGAGAAAACACGATGTGCGATAAGATGTCAAATGGCTGTCATCAGAGAGGTGGAACTCTCTGAATCATTCTGAAACCGATCTTCTCCCTTCTTATTGATTCAGTTTGTAATACAAGCTGTTCACTCCTTGTACTGCCAAAGTGGAGATAGACACAATAGCATCAAGGCCAGAGAAACCCACAGGAGGGATGAAAGGAGATGATTATCTGAGGACCAGACTCAGCAAACTTTTGTTTTAATGTCTGCTCCTGTCTGCCTCCTTTTTTGAAGCTACATGGAATCATTTGGGGTTAAGGTCACTAAAGCGACTAACTAGATATTTTATTTTATCTTAATTACATAATAAGTGGAGCTTTTATCTTAATAGCTACTGATCACCTCATGAAGATGTTTGAAATACAGGCATGGCTGGAGCACTGTGAATCACACGATTGTGTGGCATTTCAGCTCTATTTCAGATCACCCCCTTAATCAGATAGTAAACCGTGTATTAATAATATATATATTTAGATTACAAAAAAATTAAAAAAAATAATAATAATAAATTGGAAATTGGAATAAATCGCTTATGTTCAGCTTTTGAATATATTTGATAAAAAAATCCAGTAATACAGTGAAATATTATTACAATATAAAATAACTGTTTAATCAATTTAAAAATGCAATTTATGAAGCTGAATTATTAGCATTATTGCTGCAGTCTTCAGTGTCACAAGATCCTTCAGAAATAATTTCAGAAATATTCTTTATATAGTTATCAATGTTTAAATAAATAAATTCTTACTGATCCTAATTTTTTTAACAGTAGTGTAGCATGTTTTGGGATGAAATGCTAATATCTTAAGCATTATAAATGATTTGGCTAAAGATAAGCCATGTATTTTTTAAATCAGCTATAAGGATTTCTTTTCATTTATGTTCATATTTAGTTGAAAATGTAAATCGCACAAGTACTGTATATCCCACGATTAAGCTTACCTAATCTTCTAAAACCTTTTAATATGACATGAGTTGTTCTTCAGATAAATTCATTTAAACTATATAAAAAGCTTTGTTTCTCTAAACATGTTTGTTTGCAAACCTTTTTAGAGCAGGACATGTTTTAGTCAAGCTACAATGACAGACGTTTACAGTATTTCCCGTGTAAGTGAAAAACTCCTCACCTCCTACGAACAAATCAAGGGTGTGATTAGGAACGAATATACGCTACCACACAAGCTATTTCTGATTCACCGTTCTGCTCTACCCTACTGCTGTAAATTATTTCATTGGAAAGTTAATTTAATTAGACCTGTTTGGTTAGCTATCAGACTGTCTCATCCATTCAATTAGCCACCGAAGTGCTACATGCACGCTCTAAACATGAGAGCTGTGATCGCACTGTATTTATATCAGTATTCAAATGCTGTTAAAACCAATCAGACTTTCTTTGCAAAGTTTCGCCAGAATTAGCTGTATTTTTACTCATTATGAAATGAGTTAGAAATGAATTCATTGTGTCCATTCATTATGACATCATTAGTTCTTTTCCCATTGGTTATGACATCATTCATTATTTTCCCACTGATTGTGACATCAGAATGTCTTTCTTCACTGATAATGGCATCATAATTAGTATTTTTTTTTTCTTTTTTACTGATTATGAAAACTTAATTTCCTCTCTTCCCATTGATTATGACATCAGAATTAATTAATAATTTTTTTTCAACTGTTTATGCCAATATAGTTCATTCGATTCCAAGTTATTATGACATTATAATGTTTTTTCACTGATTGTGACATTATAAATAGTCATTTTTCCATGTATGACATCAGAATATCTTTTAAATTAAGAAAACTTTTGTTTTCACTGATTATGACACCACAGTTAGTTATTTTCCCACTGATTATGACATCAGAATAACTTTTTTTCCCACTGATTATGGCACCATAATTATTTCTGTTCCCAATAATTTTGACATGAGAATGTCTTTTTTACTGATTGTGACATCAAAATGAGTTATTTTCCCACTGCTTATGTTGTCTCAATTCTGTTCCCATTGATTATGGCATGAGAAAATAGCTATCTTCCGACTGATTATGACATCATACATGTGCAATGACAATAAAGTTGAATCTAATCTAATCTAATCTAATCAGAATGACTTTTTAACTTCAGAATACTTTTGTTTTAACTGAAAGTGACATCAGAGTTAGCTCGGTTCCCAGTAATTCCCACTAAATCTTGGCATCAAACATTTTGACCATACCAATGTCTTCAATCAAAAACAGGCATAAAAACATGACAGGAGGAACTTCCTAAATCTCAAAGATTATTCCAGAATCAGCACTTTCCTTGGTGCTATGTAATCGATGAGGACTGAGGGGCTCCTGTGAAATGAATGATCTGGCTTCTGTTTGGAGCGTAAATCACACACTGCCTCCTATATCTACAGGATTTACATGCAGACTTTTGGCAGAGGATGCGCTGATCCTGTGCTATGTGCATTTCGACTTTGCTTTACTTGTGCAGAATTTGAAAATATGTCCACCTCAATCTAAAAAGGTGGAAAAAATCAGCAGAATTGTTTCAGCATTGAACCATATTACTATTGAGCACTCAGTGAAAATAAAGAGAAACTAGGCTTCACATGACTTGATAATAGGCTTTCAGCGTTAATGTATTTAAGTCTGTTCTTGTGTTCACACTGCGCTTCTTTCAGTGTTATTAATGAAATGTCCTGTATTGTTCACAAGCTGCTCTCTGACCTCAATTAAATCACCCCGCGAGACAAGCTAACTGAACGAAATGAATCAATAGAAATAGGTAATTTGGGGGGTCTACGGGTCAGCAGCACTAAATTTGTGAAGCTTTTCATCAAGCACCGAGACTATTAAGCTTTTACACCTCAGAAATGTTTATACTTACAAGAAACGCTTCGTATTAAGGCGCAAATTTATGCAAGACTGTCAGCACAGTAATTTCAGGTTAAGAAAAGTGCAATGTATTTGGCGTGCGACCCCTTTTAGATCTTAAAGAGCTTGCTGGTGTCATTTTGCTAAATATGGCTGTTTGAGTCCATTTTTGTGGCATGTTTCATTGAATTCAAAACGAGCGGCTTAAATTTAAGTGGTCACATTTTTGCTGTATTTTGAGATGCAAATGGCAAGAAAAGCCAGTTTTAGTGTCCTTACTGTCAGTGGTGACTGTTGAATCCATTTATTCTTCCACGCAGCTGAATTTGCTTAAAAGCCACATAATGTGATATCAGCTCTTCCTATCAAGTCTTCACCCAACACGTCTGTCAATAGCTCCACCTATTTATAGGAAAAATATAGAGCGGCTAAGCCACATTTTTCAAAGACTCTTTTTTCATTCACTTCACTGGAAACATTACATGCATATGAGCAATGAAGATGTTAAGCTTTGTTTTCTACATCAGTGTGCGACAGCGAGCATTTAGACCAACTCTTCTCAGTTATACTGATAGACAGCTTTTCAAATTATTTCTGCATTCGTTTATGCTCCGTTTGTCATTTGATGCAGAGCATTTTTGATATTAGAAGGCTTTGACTAGACCCTGTGTAATCACATCTCCGAAAAGACCGTGGCTTTCTTTTTTCATAAACATCCTTAGGGTTTTCTGGAATAACCAAATTCAGCTGAACTGGGATGCTGGCCTCTTTTGCTCTGTCACTCTGTAGTTCCCTCCTGCTTTCTGTACCCAGCAGGACACTGGAACGGCTCACCCAGGCTGTCAGTTATCTTTGAGCAGAGCCATGGTAAATATCCTGCATTGATTAAGTAGATTTGCATAGAAAGAGCAGGCCTTGAGGCAAAGAGCTGAATGCTAACCAACATCCACAATGTCACAGGCCCAAAATACCATCTCGCCCTGCAGCTGCAAGGGTATTCTGCCATAAGTAGGCAAAGAACGTAATCAGACTGCTGGCTTTGTGTAGGAAGTGGACTGGAAGTTGCCAAGCCATGCCACATTTGCCAGAACCATTCTTTTATATTGCTAAATATCAGAGATCCTTCAATTACAGGAACTTTTCTGTCCCTTTAAGCTGCACGCTTTAGTCATTTTTATATTTTAATGACTTGTTCCTTCATTTTTTAAGAATGGTTCAATCTGAATATTTCTGGTTTGGACCAGTATTAATTTAGTGTTCATATACTGTTATACCATGTATCTATTAATTAACTTAATTGAAAATTAGCTTTAATTTTATATTTTCAGTTTTCTGTTACGTTTTAGTTTAATCTTTAGCAATTTTCTTTTGTCATTATTATTTTATATATAATATATAAATATATTTCTATTTATCTTTAATATACTGTATATATGTTTAAGTTTAAGTAATTAGTTTAGCACTTCAAATTAAATCTGGCAAAATTTCAGAATATGAGAATAACATATTTTCATTTTTCACTTAATGAAAACTATGGTCTAGTTTTAGTTGGAAGTAACATCACTGTTTTGACCTTTCATAATAAATTTTAGAGTTAAAATGAGGAAATTACACTTTGCACAATTGTATAAAATGGGATTTTCTATTTTACAATTTTATATTTTAATGTGACTGTGCCCAACTGCTGTTGTTAAAAAAATTATTATAAAAACACAATTTGATCATATTATTATATTATATTATATTATATTATATTATATTATATTATATTATATTATATTATATTATATTATTATATTATATTATATTATATTCATAAACTGTATACGAAACATAAAGTGAAATTGAAATTATGAAAATAAAAATACTAGATTTGAGGTTTAGATTGAAATTTGAGAATTCAGAAAAAGTTGTTACTCCCATCTGTGTTTTTCTCTGAATTTTCCAGTCTGATTTAGAGCCACTTATTATGTGAACAGCTATTTCACAAAACTCCAAATGGAATTGTGACAATCTAGGGCTTTTTTTATTTTTATTATTATTGCAGACTAGCCAGCTTTTGATGAAGTCCAGCCTTTGGTAACAGTCACAAATGAGTTTATCTCAGAAGGGCTGCTGTCCACAGTAATCAAAGGAGCAGCTAAATACAGTGACAGCTTTACATGTATATACTGTGTCCAAAATGCTGAGAAAACCAGTGAAAATGCCTCTGTTTTACATTTATTTATAGTTTTACCTTTTTACCTATTAACAACAAATTGTTCAAATTTGTTTCAAATTTCAGTCATTTTCAGTTTTGTTAACATTACAAATGACTCTTATTTTGCACAAACAGGCTCTTTTTGCTCATATCTGCAGTCAGTCCACTCTGATTTCTGTGAATTCACAGAAGCTCCAGGGTGAAAATACAAGCCTGTCTATAATGACCTTTACCTTGTCAAGGTAGAATAATCAGATTTCACTCTTTGCCTCAGCAGGCCAGCAGACAGCTCACTAAAACTCAATACACAGCAGAGCTGCTCACTTTCAACAGGCCAGACGAATAACAGGTCCAAAGGGCCCTGTCATCTGAAGCTATGTAGTCCTCATCCAGTACAGCTGTATAGTCAGCTATTATTCAATATAAAGTGCAAGCAAGCCATAGACTTTAGTCAGAGCAGACACCATATTTAATCTGATGTGAACAGAAGTGAGACTGTGAGAGTTCATTCAATATGTCAAACTGTTGCGTACGTGGAAGTTGATAATTCAATCGATAAAACTGAAATGTCTTTCCACAAGTTTTCAGTGGATTTAAAACTTAAGAAAATATGCATTATGAATATGTGACACGGCTGCACTATTTTAAGGTACACAACAGTGAAGCATACTAAACTTATGTCCCTATCATTTTCATTTGTTGGTCAGTATCATTGTGGTGTTTACTAAATCGGTAGTTTTAACTGGTTTGATTTCAGGATCCAGAATAATTTATACTGCAAAATTAAACAGTAAAATTAATATTCTGCATATTTCCCATACATTTGTTTTTCTAAATGTCTCTTTACTCTCATCAGTGTTATTTACATCTTCTGAAAGCTGAATAAATAAACGTTCCATTGATGTATGGTTTGTTAGGATCAGACAATATGTGGTTGAGATACAACTATTAGAAAATCTGGAAATCTGAGGATGCAAAAAAAAAAAAAAGAAAAAAATATTAAGAAAATCACATTTAAAGTTGTCCAAATGAAGTTCTTAGCGATGCATATTACTAATTAAAAATTAAGTTTTGATATATTTACGGCACAAATTTTACTAAACATCTTCACTGAGCATGATCTAATGATTTTTGGCATGAAATAAAAAATTATAATTTTGACCCATACAATTTTTAGTTTTAAAAATGAGAATAACAAATTAAAATGTGAAATGTTGCATTTGTGCAGAAAAGTTTTTTTTTTTTTTTTTTTTTTTTTTAATAAACATAAACAATTTAATTAACATAAACGTGTTCTGTGGTTTTAGGGTTATTTTTACTTTTAATAATCCTGATTCTCAGAATCTAATAAATTCAATGCACAAAATAAAAATAGTCAATGTAATCTGGGTTATATGATCTTTTACCTTCTTTATGATTATTTTTGAGCAATTTAAAATAGTTAATTAGTGATTATAAATGGTTTAGAACCTATTCAGTTCAGGTGCCAAAGATTGTTGTTGAAATTATAATCATGGCATTTTTTAACACTTTATTGAATGACATAACAAAATATGTTTTTTTATTATTATTATTATTAATTGTCTTTAAATAATGTATAATTTCCTTAAGACTGAAAATAAATTGATCGGATTTAACCGGATTTGCTTATCTGTCAGACACCATGAAGCATTACACTCTCGGCTTTGAGAAGAGTGAAGAACAAGCTAATCTTCCTGGAGTTCAATATTAAGTTCCAGTCACTGTCAGACTGGGCGTGAGAGAAGGAGGGGAAAAGATTAGACTCTTCAGCACAGATGAACGTTAAAGGCTTAAATGCCTCCAAAACACATTCTCACATTGTTAATATATGGATTAGTCCATTTTCTCCTTCCCAACAGAAGTATAAATATATGAGTATCAAATGACATAATGCAGCAGCTCTCCACTGCATTCTAGGCCCGTCTCAACGTTGAGCTCGTGTTTTTGTATAAGAGGATATGAAGAGCGGCTTCTGAGATATTCAGTCCTTCTAAATGATTCCAGGATCTGTACCTGTGCATTAGTCTGCGTGTATTCATAGACATACATATTAAAGGCGGCTATTGTGTCAGTAACGTTTTCATACTGAATACCAACCCCGGGTTCTGTTTCGGAGCGGTTTATGAGATTAAATGCTGTCGTTCAAGGAAGACACCTGAAATAATTTCACATTTTCTCCGCAATCAGTCAATTACGTTTCTCATTGCTTTCTGCATCTGTGATATCCTCCTCCTCTTTCAGTCACGAAGATGAGTTGTTTGCCACACTAAATATAAATTCAATGAATAATTTTCTATTCACATAGAGCGATATTCCACACCCCGCCAGTGTGAAGCACCACCTCTGCCCAGCCTGATGTGCATTTGAATGGAATGGATTTTTCATACCAAAACTAGGAGAAAAAAAGAAGCTCTTTTTTTTTTCTCCAACAAAGTCCACCAAGAATATAGAGTGAAAACATTTTATTATTCCATCAAACCCAATCATATTTATGACCCTGCGCTTTCCATTGCTCCCTTTGTTATTTAAAATCTCCTAAACCTGGTCAACGGCGGTACTTATTTTGCTCCACATTCTAATCTGCTCCTAATAAAGACATGCCAAGCAGAGGGTGTGAAAAACGAGCTCACCGCAGCGGTTGGCATGAGTGAGGGAGAGTGCTGGGGATAAATCAGAGCGGGAGACGTTGGAGACACACAGATAATCTCAGAGTGCCGCTGTGTGTTTGGTCCTCTCCTCTCAGCGGCGGTGATATACAGTGATGGGAAAGCCATGCAGGCTCTCCAAAGGGCGAGATGGAGGTGACTCGTATAAATGTTTGACGTGAGCGGTTTTTCAAAATAAAAGTTTGGAATTAACACCCGAGATGAGCTAAGCAAACTCATTCACTGTCTGTCACCGGTGAATTAATGTTTATTGACGGGGAAATAATGACACTGACTTACGAGCCGGCTTACGTGAGGCTTACTCTGTTCCAGCAGAGCTCCTCGGAAACTTCTGGCATTTATTAAATTCCCTAAATCTCAGACTCATTGCATATTCATTTATGAAATATTGTGGCTAATTTGATTATGCTTTCAGCTGCTAATAAGAGCGTGGTACTCTCATCTCCATTCAGAGGGAATAGTTCTCCCAAAAATTCAACTCCACCATCATTTTGTTCTAAATCTATGTATTATTTATTAATTAACTTACTTATTTTACATACTTATTTCAGTGTTTACTTATTTCTTGAAAAACAAACTTTGTATATTTTGGTCCATATGGAAAGTGTTGTATGGTATTTTTATTTTTTATTTTTTTTATATACATTTAATTAATGTATATAAAACACAATTAAATGTGTGTGTGTGTGTTTGTATTATTTTTTGTTAATTTAAGTTGTTGTAATGGAAATTACGATCCATGTTTTATCTTCATAATGTTTGACAAATAAAATAGTGTTACAAAAATATCTACAAAAGTATTTTTCTGACTATAAGTCGCACCTGAGTATATGTCGCATCAGTCCAAAAATACGTCATGATGAGGAAAAAAAACATATATAAGTCGCACTGGACTATAAGTCACATTTATTTAGAACCAAGAGAAAACATTACCGTCTCCAGCCGCGAGAGGGCGCTCTATGTTTTCAGTGTATGCTATAGGAGCACTGAGCAGCATAGAGCGCCCTCTCGCGGCTGGAGACGGTAATGTTTTCTCTTGGTTCATGTCTCTTAGTTCATTTCTCTTGGTTCATGTCAAATTAATTTTGATAAATAAGTCGCACCTGACTATAAGTTGCAGGACCAGCCAAACTATTAAAAAAGTATTACTTATAGTCCGGAAAATACGGTACTTATTTCTTGTTATTTACAATTTTTATATTTCTTTCAGTCTGTCCTTGTTTTCTTCTTCTTCTTCTTTTGAAGGCCTTCTTGGATGTTTTTGTGCCATGCACACCACATATTTTTGTCAAAATCAGTGCACAAAAATGCATCTGGGCTTATACAATATATTAGAAACTTTATTTAAAAAGGTTCTTTTACATGATGGTGGTGCAGTCTAATGCATTCAAGTCTCTCTTTTGTTTGTCTGTTGTCCTGTTTGTGTGTTTCGCCGTATTATAGACCACAGATGACATGGTCTCCTCCGCCGAATGCTCCAGCGACGACGAGGACTTTGCTGAGTGCGAAGGACATGCAGGTGGGCTAGGTCAGTTGAATTTTGCTTGCCTCTGTGTGGTGGCCTTTCATTTGCAACTGAGGATCAGATCCTCAAAGCATCGCCTCCCCCCATGGATAGAAAAAGTGTAACTTCCTTTTCCAATCCAACCCATGTACACCAATATAGAGACATGAATATATTAGGAAATCTTTAGAAACATTCTAAACAAAACAGAAATAGGAATGGATTTCTAATGCTTAGTCTATTCAGTAGCCTTGAATCAGAGCTAATGTCAAATCATTCCCCTCAAACTTTTATAACGAGCTACACTTGGCCATGGGGTTTTCCGAAGTGGTTAACATGGTCACACTGATTACTAATTTTGTCCCCAGTGCCAATTATGATTGCATATGTACAAAATTAGTACAGAAAAGTGACATGTTCTCTGCATTGATGCTTCAAAATGTATCATACTGAGGTTTCTTTGCCATGTGATAGTGGACTGCATTTTGGCACATGATACATTTTGAGATTTCTCTTGAACTTTGCTTTCGGCCTTATAGTAGAGTGATATCTATCAGATTAATTGCTGTTCAAGCAGTCCTTTCGATTCCTTTCTGTTTCCTCATTTCAAGAGGCTTGATTTAAGTTAACTTGTTGTAATAGAGAACAGATATCATCGAATTTCTGTGTACCAATTTTTGTTTTGTGCCGTTATGCTTATTTTTAACTATATCATTTTGCCTCAGTGTGAACAAGTTGTTCTGCTAATATTTTCCAACCCAAATATGAAAAATACAATTCAGTGATTAGATTGATAGTGAGAAAGAGAGAGATTTGTGAGAAGTTGGGTATTGGCAAAAAAATAAAAATAAATACAAAACCTAATTGTAGCTTTGAGAAAATAGTCTGTCATGTCTTTTGTGAAATATGCAATTTTTTGGATTGGAGTTATAGATAATTGAAAATGTATGATTCCGGCCAGAGAGGTCAAATGAATCTCATTAGAATTTGAGTAAAACCCTACCACTTACAATAATTGGGTGTTTCTTTAACTTTGGGCACTGTTATATCCAAGGGGTTGATTTTTATTAAAATGAACAGATTTCAAAGTTTTTTCGATGGCATGAAGGTCACAATAAAATGTATTACATCAAGTCTTTTTACCATACTTTCAACATTTATTTTGATGCTTTTATAATATATTTTATTGTTTTTCCAAAGTAGCTAAATAATCATAAACATCTAATCAATAAATATCTGCATGAATTATTTACTTAATTATTTAATTGATTGAAGTAAATATTATACCCAAATATGTCTTATTTATTGATTGCACCACAAAATGCTATGAAATGCATTATGTCATATGAAATATCAGGCTATAACTTGGTTACAAATTACTGCAAGTAAACTAGAAAACATATTTAAAAAGCCAGATGTGCCCCTAGTTAAACAAACACCCAATTTCATATTTTCCATGTCGGAAAAGCGACCAGCGCACAACATGAAGAACAGTGTGCCATCAGATGATTTCCAGAGGCCAAAGCCATTTCATGGCCTGTTAGTTTTATCTACTGGCCTGGAATGAGCACGCTGTCTTTCATCACAGAAAGGCGCATGTTTATTGTGCTCCATTCATTGGATGAAAATGCATACGTTTAAGTTTTCATGCAGACATGACAGGCTAGTGATCTGCTCTGTTTGCCTGTTCTGACCCTCTGCAATTCTCTCAAATGTCAATGCCAATTTCTTCCAAATGACATTCATCAGTTCAGCGGTTTGAGAACAATATCCATCTTTCTGGAATCTTTATGTACTCATAAAGAAAGCTATTGGCAGGGTCCCAATCATCCAGTCACGTTTACACAGAAATTCATGCCATTCTAACCTCTACATCAGTTGATGTGAAGCTGCATGAGACATTACCGCTGCAGGGGTGCGTCCTCATATTCGGCGTGTGTTCTGTGCCGCATGCGTGGGGTACTTCCCCTTGATTTGTCCTCTTAATTTCATGAGCTTGTTCGTGGTCGATGTTATTTCTGCTGAAGTCCTCATCTATTTCCCAGCTTTCCAAAAGCAACATTCCTGTCATCTCGCCTCATCTTGTTCCGCATGATATTTTGGTGTTGAAATCGATTTTTTTCCTCCATTTTTCTCAAGCATCTGTACCATCTGAGCTTGACCTTGAACATTGCCATTTTCGATTAACAAAGCGAGTAACAGGCAACAAAATCTTTTCTTGCCATCCAAAGACTTTTTAGAGCTCAAGCATTGATGTAATCTTAAGAAAGTTGTGTTTTTAGAATGTCCAGCATCCTTGAACGCCCCTGTCCTCTCTTCCTCCTCACCTGACTGAGCCGGTCTGCATATGAAGTCGTTTTTTTGAATGCAGATGGCACAGAAAGAGTTTTATTGCCACAAACCAAGCGCTTCTCAATGTCATGCTTTCTTAAGCAGTCATTTGTGGCATGTAATATGGTACTGTAGCTGCCAGTCAGAGACATTTTCCAGACTATTCTCTCATTATTCAGTGCATGGCACCATTTTCACCATCAGACTAACCTCAGTGCTCTGCTGTACTGTATGTATGAGCCAGTTTCAACAAAGCATCATACCGCAAGCTTATGGTTGCAAAGATCTCCGCTGCATTTCCTGTACCAAATTGTGTTCCTGTCTATCAACTTGTCTGTCTTGATGTGTTGTCATGTGATTCTGTTCTCTGTTTGTAAAAAATGGTTGGGTTTTCCCCTTTATCCCCTATCTGGAATTCCATAGGAGGGCTTGTTCTGATTAATGATACGCTTCCGAATCATTCCCTATTCCGTAATCATTCCTTATTTCTCTGCACACAGGCCTCATTATTTTAAAGTTCATGCTTGCATGCAAACCAAAAAAGTTATATTTCCGTTATGTAAAGTTGCGGATGTATTTTTAGAAAGCTGTAAATAAACCCCACACATTTTGTTTATTCTGAAACACTAAATGGGGCTCATTTTCAGAGTGTTCAAATTATTTGTTAGTACAGTATTTCCTTTTGAATAAGACTAAAGGTGAAATGAATTAGGAATCGAGGGCAAGGAGCCTCCAGAGACTCAATTATCTGTTTGACAGAAGCATCTCTCACTCTTATAGTTTATGGTACAGTTTTTATTTGCAGGATTGGGTCAGTGTGATGTATTAATATTAAAGTTTCATTGCAGATTTGTGTTGGCATGTAGTGTAATACTAATCAGTTCTAAAGAGCAAAGTTCTACACTAGAACTTCTACTCTTTCCGAGTGTGGTTTGTTCAGGCTTATCACTGTCTCATATTGAGGCTTTTGATTAAATAATTACGGATAATTAACCAGGAATTAACAAGCTCCAGTTTTGCTTCACAGTGATAGCAATTTATTTGTTTCTGCTAAAAAAAATAAAAAAGTCTCATGATTGTTTATGTCATTAATAAAACATCAGTTCAGCTCAAAACAGATAAAGATGAATATAGAATGAGATGGGTCATTCCTGTAAACAGTACCTTTTGAGCTCTGTAACTTTTGTAATAATAATAATAAAAAAAATAATAATAATATATAAATTCTACTAAAGGGCTTAGCAGACTTTCAGAAATATGGTCAAGCTCAACAAATGTAAACAGAAAATGGAAATAAAAGTTGTTTTTCAGAGAAGGAATTGAGTGTAACTGCTTATAGCTCGAGGGCTTTAACTTTTTAATTATCATTAATGTTTTAAAGTGAGACTAAAACCAAAATCATTATAGAATGAATGTCATTTTGTTAGTTAGGTTATGACTAACATTGACTAATATGATTCCCTTTTTTTTTTTTTTTTAGCTATGATGAGTTCATTGTTGTATCCATTATGTTACAATGAAATATGCACTGCCATTCAAAAGTTTCTGGTCAGTATTTTATTTTATTTTATTTAAAAGAAATTAATACTTTTAATTAGCAAATATGACAGTGAAGACATTTTATAATGGTAAAAAATATTTCTAAACACTGTTCTTTTGAAATTTCATCAAAGATCCGTTTAGATGAAAATGTATCACAGTTTCCACAAAAAAAAAAAAAATTAAGCCCCATGTTCATTAACTGCATTGGAAGAATGACCCAAGAAACATTTTTTCATTCTCTGATCACCTTCATGTTGTTTAAAACCAGTATTAAAGACAAAATTACAACTATTTTCCTTAAAAGTGGTTCATTAGAAGACTTCTAAAGCCATATAATAACTTTTTCTGTAATATATAGATCAAAATGAGACTTAACTAAATATGGCTCCTATGAAGTCAATGTGAAATATGCTGTGTCTCTGAATTGCATTTGTAGGACTCATTTCTCTTCCTAACACGAACACCAGATGGCATTATATACTGCACTCCTGATTCACAATACTTAGAAATTCCCAAAAGATGCATATGTAATGAGCTGAATTTCACTTATTTACCTGATTCATGCAGATATCTACTTTTTAAGAATAACTGTAGCTTGTTTTGTCATGCTGATAAGACAGAGGCGAGCGTCTTTTTAGACTCAAAAGCAATTAGATTCCGTTAGAATGCAGGAAACAAATAAATAACTAAAAAACGGTAGAACAAAGGAAAGAATGGTCCAGATTAGAGAGCCAGTATTGCTTGGCCCCATCCTGTGCCAAGAGAGAGGGAGTTGTTTTTATCACAGGCCTGCAGGTAGCCGTTTAGCATTGGAGCTCCTGTTTAATTACCTATCCATAATAGTGCAACCAGAGATAAGAACACACTAGATACACCTCTTGTGTTAGAAGAGTTTTGAATAGTCTCACTTTGCAGTTAATACTCGATGCGTTACAGTGTTTGCATTCTAACGTGGCACCTTACCGCACAGATGTACGCTTTTGTCAGGAGCCCGTCAGTCGATTTAATGTGTAGATGTGAATTATTAACAGAATGTGTGTCAGTCTGGTTTTACCAAGAACGATGGTGTATTAAAATGATACACCACAACAATAATTTCCAATAGTTTTCATCCACCTATTTTTATGTACATTTCGGATTATCGCATAAAAAATGCTGGATGGAAACACCACCAAGAAATGTGCATAAAAAAGTTATGCACACAACTGGGTAGGATAATTTTTTTTATCCGATAAGAAAAAATGCGCATAAACTATGATGGAAACACATTTAGCGAATAAATTCCACAATGCGCATTGAAAAGGTAATGTGACTTTGCATTATGAGATGATAAACTGACTAACCAGTGGACCAATCTCGTTCAGAGCATCTACATCTTGCTCGTTTTGAAATGTATTTCTGTATAATTACAGTCTTACATGACTGTGTTTCCAAAAAGCAGGCATTCACCGCTAAAAGCAATAACCGCATTTATTGTGTTACGTCTGCTCTCTCTGAAGCGAAATTATTTATTACATATGAAAATTATTATATTCAGTGGATTCCCCTAGGTTTCTTAGAGATATTTAAGATTTAAGATATTTGAAATGTGTCGTTTTTGTTCTCTCGTTGGATGGAAACGGTGCTTTATTCGCAAATGTTTTATGCGATTTTAAGCGCATCTTTGAATGGAAACATAGCTACTGGTATATATTGTTGGATAAAATAAATATTGCCAGTTTCAATATATTGCAAGTAATCATTTAAAGTGTCACATATATTGACACATTGTTCTAATTTATCAATCAAAAGGAAGTCAAACTGACAGTTAAACTGACAAATTACAGTATATAAAGGAGTATTACATATTTTATGAATCTTATACTATCATTCATCACTGCTTTAGCCAATGGTACTAGTCATTGTGTGGTTTCATTGCATTAAAATGTTTTTTTAAGGGGAATTTATTAGTTAATTTCTATTAGAAAGGAATGTATAGATTTTAGATGATTAGGTTATGTTTTAATGTAATATTTCATAAGTTAATACCGTGCGCACTAAAGTTTTCAGAGTTTATTTCTATTTTCTATAGAAGTCATCTATCTTGAACCCTCTTGTGGAATTCCTCAGTCAGTACTCTGCTGCTTTTGAACCAAAGTCTGTGGGTACCGTCCATGAATACGAGATTGAATGACTTTACCGATATAAAAAAAAAAAAAACAAGGAATCTGCTCTGTATTTTCCAACAGTGTGCCACGAAATACAAACAGACAAACATCTGTGACCTACAGGCCCTGGTTAAAAGGCTTCTTTGACCTCGCTTAACCTTTGATGTCTGATTTGACCCCCCAGCTTGCTGTGTTGTTCGTCTACTCTCCCTAAATGCAACTTACTTTACGCATGCGTCAACATCTTGCAGTAAAAAAACTTAACCCATTTTCAGCCAATTTTCCTCTCTCTTTGACATACATCCAGACTGCACGCCTGTTACATGTTTAAAACTAACAATGACAGATATATTTGTCTTTGGGTCACATGACAGAGGAAGCAGTTGTCTGTTAAACTGTCCCTCTCGATTGTGTCTGTTTTATAGTTTGTGCATCTGGTTGTAGTGTGTGAAAATTAGAATTGCTTTGTTCTTTCGTCTCTGGGAATTTTGTCTTTTTAGTTTACACACTCAAATCAATTTCATTTTTTTTTTGTTGGTTACCATTTTTTGACTAGCTGAATTTTTGGGTTCAAAATTAGTGGTGAAATTTTGACTAGATGTGAATATCAAATCACAATTATCATTCATTTGGTAACTTGTTTTGATTTTTGGTCTTCTTTTTTTAGATTTGGAACTAATTCAGTGACAATTCCATGTGCTCACGGTGATAAATCATCAAAATCATTTTCAAATCACAAGAATCACATCAAGAACAAAACTGCACCGCCTCAAATGCAAAAACAACCCAATTTGATTAAAAAAAGCAAATAAATAACAAAAAAGGCACATGATGGTCAATGAAAAGGTTCCAGATCTTGATAGACTTCTTGTTTTTTCAAATTTTGAGAGTTGATCTTGATGAACAATTGACGTTTTAAGAATGTTTCAAAACTGCATGGCGAAGAAGTTGCAGTTTAGGGTTTGTCAGATTGTCAGTGTTAGAGTTTTGTTCTTTTTCGTAGATGGGCATGTATATGCTCATTGTTTGTATATCCCCATCCCTTCCTTACAGCCAAAAACGTTAATGCTGCCCGACCGCTTCGTACTGCCTATACATGGACATGGCAACTGACTTACACAATCACCCCCATCATCATCTCCTATGTAGTATGTTCATAGGTCCAATTCCCTTGTCACAACCCCTCCCCCTTCCTCCCCCCTCTAGCTATGGTAAAATATGTACAGTCATCCATTCACTCAAACCTAAAGATTAAAACCAATCTAAGCAAAAAGTTTAATTACTAGAATGTAGATATTTATTTAACAATAACAAAAAAAAAATGCGATGTAAATCAAAGGCTCAAATATGTACAGTTTTTGTAAGAAAACTGGATTATATATCAAAGTAACAACAAAAGAGAATAATGGTGAAGTTTATTTTTCATGTTATGTGGTGTGGATGTATGTGTTGTTGCCTCCCTGTACTCTCTCATGTGGGAAACAAAAATATATATCTAACCAGAAACACGATGACAGTCATTTTGTTTGCACAAAGAAAAAACCTGTCCAAGAACATTCTTACACAACTTTCTTTTGTACGTTTTTTTTTTCTTCATGCCAAAATCATGCGGGCAATTTGTTGACGTAAGTTGACAACAAAATTATGATATGCTTATGTGTTTATGTTTCTAATATATATGCCATTTATGCTTGTTTAAATTATTAATATAATTAGATAAAAAATTTCTTGTCTCGATTTGCTAAATTATATTGTTGATGTTTATATTGCCTGTTTGTCAGTACTGTATTGTGTGCTATGACTAGTTATTAAGAACTTATGGTATTGGCTTTGGTTTAGTTTTGTTGTAATTAAAGTCTGCCTCTTTTAAGTTCTTTTGGTTTTGAATTTTATTTTTATGCAAGTTTTACTACAAACCTGATGGCAGTTTTATCTTTCATTTGCAATGACAGTCTGAATACCTAGCAGGTGGAAAGCAAAAACAAACCTCTATGAAATTGAACTTTTTTGTTTTTGTTGCATGGCAGATACACCAAATTGTTTTTCTTCTAGTATTAGAATTCCTCCCTCCTTTCTGAATAGCAACACGTTACAACTACACAAAGAACTGGCCGTCTTACTGCTACTGTACTGCAGCATTTTAACATACAGAAAGCAGCATTCATTGTATTCCTTATTACTCAGATTTAGTTATTACTTATTACGGATTAAATTTAGCAATTGCTTACTACTTATATTAAAGCCTTGTATTTGGGAAATCAACCATATTCAATAGATAATTAGAGAAATGATTCAGATGTCATTGCATTATGGAGACAGTAGCTGCCATTAGGAGGTCATTCAAAAGGCAAGAGTCAGTGCACTGCTGGGGAGCCACATCTTCCATCACACACATGTATATATAGAGAGAGAAAGAGAGATGTTTTTCTACAAAAATATGCAAGCTGTTGACATTGTTTCACTTCTTATAAAACAGATGAAACCATCATAAGGTGAGACTTTATAGCTTATATAATGATTTTCTTATATGTTATTTCTTCTGACAATAGGAAATTATTCCTTCATACCCTTTTTTTATTTTTATTATGCAAAAATAATATAATATTTCGTATGTATATTTTTACGATAAGGATGCAATCCAGTAAGTTACAGCATTTATTAGTCTTTGATTCATGTTAATTTGTATATTGTTTATTACTAGTTCATGTTGAAAGACATGAGCTAATCCCAACACATGCAACTTTTACGTTAAAAAGTTTTAAATGTTTTAGTAGAAATGTATATTATATATGGTTTATATTAGTATTGTTAGCTAGAGCTGTGATACTAAATCGATGCATCGCAATTCGTGGATTGATTCTGAGATTTTTTTGAATGCATCGAAATTCTTTCTGAAATCAATTCTGAGCTCAGTTTTTAATTTTTAACCACAAAATTAAATGCTTATGAAGAAGAGTGCTTGTGCACTTTATGACACAAAGATTAATGTAAAAACAGCCCATTGTGAACACCCTTTTAATGTGCTTCACATTTTTGGATTACTTTAGGTTCAAGTGTGTAAGGAATTGGAAGCAAGCGGAGTATGACTGTTTCTAAAGCATGCAGTGCCATTTGTTGTTAAAAACTAAACTCAGGATCGATTAGAGAGAAAATCACAATGCATTCAGAAAATCTCAGAATTGGTGCAGAATGATTTCTAACTTCATCATGCGCCGATTTATTTTCCCAGCCATATTGTTAGCTCATGTTGATTATTCACGCGCAACTTCAAATATCTCGCAAACCAGCTCACCCACAAAGACCTGTCAAGTCCTTTTGATGCCAACTTATATTCATTTATGTTCGATATTGTTTCGCTTTTGTCTTTTATTTTTTAGTTTTTTTTTTTACGTTTTTTTTTTTGTTGTACATTCTGCCTTGTATCCGTTAGTGTTTTTTAACCAGTTTTCGAGACTAACTTGCCTCGTGTCTGTGTTCAATTGTAGGAGGTGAATTAGTTTTCCCAGTACTTGTAAAGGATCCCTTAGAGCTCCCCTCTGTAGCCACTCGTACACCCTCCATCCCCTTTCCCCCAACCCTCCGCCCCCACCTCACCATTATTGAGACCACCAAAGAGTCCCTGTCCATGGCCACTGAGGCGGGGGTACCTTGCTTGTCGGACCGAGGCAGCGATGATTGTGATGATGATGATGATGATGGCTTGATGATATCTGGGTATGGCTCTGGGGAAGCATACGACTCTAACCTGCCCCCTACTGATGATGAAGATTTTTACACCACCTTCTCCTTGGTAACAGATAAGACCTTGTCTTCGTCGACCTTTGAAGGTGGCTACAAAGCTCACGCGCCTAAGTGGGGATCCAAGGACTTTAGACCTAGCAAAGTCTCCGATTCTGGTAGGACTACTACCACGTCTTTTTCCCCCAAGCTGAGCCGCTCCACAACCACGTCCACGCCACCCAAACTGCCCGCGGGCAAAATGAATCACAGGGAGCTAAAGCCCCAGCCCGACATAGTCTTGCTTCCATTGCCCACTTCCTATGAGGTAGACAACACAAAGCTGAAGAGCCCATTAATAACCTCCCCCATGTTCCGTAATGTACCCACAGCAATCCCCACGGAGCCGGGCATCAGGCGGGTTCCGGGGGCCTCCGAGGTGGTCCGTGAATCTAGCAGCACCACCGGAATGGTCGTTGGGATAGTTGCCGCTGCCGCTTTGTGCATCCTAATTCTGCTGTACGCCATGTATAAGTACAGAAACAGGGACGAGGGATCCTACCAAGTGGACGAGACCAGGAATTACATAACCAACTCAGCGCAGAGCAATGGAGCAGTCATGAAGGACAAGCAGCAGAGCACGAAAAGCGGCAACAAGAAACAGAAAAACAAGGACAAGGAGTACTACGTGTGAGAATGTCGCCCGTTGCTTTGACAGAACTTTGAGCTGTTGGGCGCTGCGCCGAGGGCGACAGGAGCCGAACCCCGGCGCCGCGCCGAGAAGGCGAACTCTGATGTAAACTGTACCATAAAGCACACTTACAACTGTAAGCATACCGCAAAGGTAAAATAGCAAACATTAGTGACCTTATTCCTCTATCTGGTCGGAGACGTTATCAGTGTAGAATATTCCACAGCTACATCATAATCCTAAGTGACTTTTAGAGGTATGTGAACCTTGGCGTAAATCTTGTTTTACTTTTCTTTTGTAACTCTGTAAAAAAAAAAAAAAGAAAATTTAAAAAGAGGAGAACGTTTCAAGCATGTAAGAGACACATAGTGCTGACGTCCGTTACGAAAGTGGGACCCAAAAAATGTTGTTCACGCGAAAAAAGGACTCCTGCCAACAAAATAAATAAATGAAGAAATATATATGAATATATATATATATAAATTCTATATATGAGAAATTTGTATTGTTTATATACATTACATGTGGTGTCTTATCATTTTTTGCTCTTTGCAAAAAGAAGAAAAACACGATGTAATAAACGAAGACCGGTCACAGAGGCTCTGACAGCACTGCACTGTTATGATTTCCAGCCGAAACTGATCATACTAATTGTACAACCAACTGTAATATTGCAAATGTGTGAGTTTCCAGAAAGACAGTGAGGTTTCCTTGTCTCAGTAAAGCGACTGATTGTAGTGCATGCCATGCCATCCTTCGCTTTGATCATGTCCGCCCACCGGGCCGATCCGATCACCAGATAGACCTCTCGTCCCTCAAAGCGACTCAACAAGGAAACGGGCCGCAGATTGGAACTGTTTCAACCGTATGTATGTTGGTCCATTTGCTCTCGTCTCTTTTTTATACAGCCGTCTGGTGCAGACTGGCGCAGTGCTATGATACTGTTAAAGGATGTCTATATGAAAATAAATCTAATGTGAAAAGTGTGAAAAAAAAAAATCTATCTGTTGTCACAGTCGACTGTGTCGAATGAGAAATTTGTTTACATATTTTATTACATGATAGCAGTTGTACTTTGTAGGTAGATGATGTACATACGAACCTAAGTTGTATTTTTTTTAGTAATTCTATTGTACAGAGAGATCATTTGATTGATTTATTCAGTGTGTTTCATGCCGAAAAATCTGACACTGTTGACTCATGGGAAGCACGAAAAATATATATACAGTACACACACGTTTTGTAAAGACAAGCAGAGAATACTGTTAGATTAGAGGTCTAAACTTTCTCGCAGATGTTTCTAAGTCTAAGCATGGATATTTGACTTCTTGAAGCTGTCGATGAAATTCAAGACATACTTCTTAAATGTACGAAGGTTTCCTTGTTATCAGTTGTTTTATTTATAGAAGATTTAAAGAAATATGTAATAAAGACAGACTAATATGGATACAGACATGCAGCTCAGATAATTTACGCCGTGTGTTTCTTACCTTAATGTCTTAATACAAGTGGCCTGGACTGCAAGTAAACCCTGTCACATCGACGCAATCTTTTGCCATTTTTATTCTTATCCATGTATATTTTTGCCATTTTTTTTATATGTCTGTTAATCACTGTATCATTAATATGATGTCAAGATGTGCCCACGTTATTTTTTAATCTTCTTTTTCTGTTGAACCTCACATGTGCTTTTATTATTTTCATTTATGACATCATAGTCATGTAGCTTTGCTTCAGGCAATATTTGGCGATGATCTATAATAAAAAATTCCATGGAGGTTGATCATATACGGGTTGTCTTAATGTACTCATATCTAAACTTCCTTCAGTATGTGGGTGGCGATACATATTTTTCTGTAATTCATCACGCTGCACAGCGCATTTTAATTTCCTGTTCTGTTAAGACCTTTTTAATGTGTTCAAGAGACTTGGGTCTGAAATACGCCTTTCCTACCATGCGTTTAATGGATTTAATGCCTCACTTTGTTTTTAGCGCAGCAAAGGTGAGGTTGTCATTTGTTATACAGGAGAAAGACGACTGCATTTCAGTCAGAGAGCAACAATGAATACAATATAATTTTCTTGGGAGACGCAGATTTATATAAGACCTGCCACAATGACCTGTTAACAGCATAAGAGCAGAGATCTTGAGCACAAAATATTTCTTTTTAGTTACCAAGGCAACACAAAGGGTACAAATCAGAGGCTGTGACTTCAGCTGGAGTTTAATTGTTTCATTAGACATGCTAATTAAAGTATGCCTGACTGTAAACGAGGACGTCTAAAATGCTATTGTTCCAGAACAAGTACGATGTTTGAAATCCTGACTAGGAACAAAAGCGTAAACTTCTGTTTGCATGCAACATAAAAACTGCATGTCTGCATGCATGTCGACTAAGAATTATGAGAAGGTGAGAAATGGTGACTTGTTTTAGAGGATAACATTAAAATCCATGTTAATCATTGAAACAGATATGAATGCTTAATTCGGGTTCAGGTTCATCGGATGTTTTCAGTTTAGTTGGATCGCCTAACACTGACAGCCATTTGGAGCAACAAAGTGACCAGAAGTCATTCATTTTCAATGTCAATTTCAGGCTTCATGGGTTACAGTGACTGTTTTGAAGAGATTTGATGCAAAAACAGTTGATAAAAGTTCATGTAATTTAGTTGCAAATACACCCATGGTCACTTTTAACTGATTCACTGTTATTTTATTTTTTTACAGTCGGTACATCTCATTTGTGTTTTGATTTTAAAAATCCTTCGAATACTTAGTGCATACAGGTCATCACTGAAACCATGCAGCAATAGGAACACCTAACTACAGTGACCTCTAGCGATAAAGGCACTATAAACAAGCATTTCTTCTTTCCAGGTGCTGACCGTAAGTCCATATGTATAAAAAAGCTGTTTGATCACACCCACACAATTCTTATGATTTCCAGGTGGTGGAGGTAGCAGTGAAAGAGATTTGCAAGATGCTGCAAGAGCAGGCAACATTCAGATCTTTTTCTTCTGTTTTAACCACTGATGGGTGATTTTACCAAGTCCCACTTTTGTGTGTACTGTGGTATTTAAGCGTCTTTTTCACTAACCATCCAGTCTAACCAGGAGCAAAATGTGCTAAAACAGTGCTGTTAAATTTTCATTGTCATCTGTTTTGTAAAGCAAGCTCACACAATCCTGATACTCTACCGCGATTAATGCATGCTTGTGTGGCAGTGTTTGCATCCTTATCTAATCTGCATAATTTAGTTTCGTAATTTTCCAAGACGATTCGTCCGAGACTTTGCTTTTATTTACTTTTCTGAACAAACTGCCTGACAAGATGATTAATTCCTCCAAAGAGAGTGAAATATCAATACTTGACAATCATTTACTGTGTATCTAAAAAGAATACCAACAGTCTTTATTTATAGTGCAAAAATAATAAAGTGCTTATTGAAATTTAATTTCAACTGTTTAAAACATTCACTCTTTATATAGGATACATACCATACATATCAACATACGTGTACTCAATCAGTCAAAAATCTTAATTGGAAGTGTTTTTGTTTGTTTTTTCCCCAGCAAATATCTTTTTTAATATCTAAATTTGTTCATTAAGGTCATTTCATCACTTCACATCTTGTCATAAAAAAAGGAATACCACAATGTTCAACGATGTTAGAAATGTCTTGCAGAAAGAAGGGCAATTATTTTGACCGGTCCAAAATGTTTGCCCAGTTTTATTACCTTTGACCAAGTATATCTTATATTCCCTTTAGCTTCAAGCCTCACTCTTACCGACAGAGCACAGAAGTTGCTCTAAATAAAAGAGGAGCGTGAAATGTACAATTTTGTAATGAACATCTCATTACATGGGTGGCTGGATTATTGAACCACACTGACTGAAGAAAAACGTCGTTTTCTGGGTAAAGAGAACGTTAATTAAAATTTAACAAAGGCTTAAAATTCAATAATACCTCCTCAACTTCCAGATGAGTTCTGTTGATTGGGACCATTCATCAAAACAGACCTTTTCTGTGGTCGAAATAAGTCCTTCCTTTTCTGCAGGAAAGACTTTTGATTGGGAATCTAATCTAACTGCTTTTGAATTTAGCATTTTAATCCTGTCGTCAGTCAATATAAAGGAATTGTAATGACTTTGCATGTTTAGTATGTTTTATTAGTGGCTCAGCCATAAAATCTAATGATGACACCAGATTGAATCAGATTTTGATTGATCGTCTCAGTGGAAACCAGAAGAACAAAACTACACAACATACCATAATTGTACTATATGTACATATATAAATCTATCTGTTATGCAGTAATATCAGTCAACATATTAACATCCTTATGATGAGATTGACAGGTCATGAAAGGGCATCTGAGATCAGTATCACCTGTTTGCTTCAGAAAACTGACATCAGGTTTTATTCACGAATAAGTGTGCTCTTTCTTACTTCACAGGAGTTTTCCAGAATTTCCATTGAGTTATCTGTTAAAAGATTACGGTGTTTATGTTGCGCAATTATTATGTTAATTGGTACTGCTATTTAATGTATATAATTTTACAAATCCAAAATCATGACGAGCCTTTGGTAAATGTCATACATACACCATGCTGCCAAAACAAAGAAAGTCATCAAAAGCCATGCAGAATACAACAAAATAATGTTTTTGCAAGCAATATGTATTATAAATGACTAATTATGGGGGCCTCTTAAAAGTGAAATTAACTTTATTGTTATGGGTAATTTTCCCTGTCTGCTGTCTTTGAAGGGTTTTGAAATGTTTGTTCTTGTGATGCCAGCAACCTAAGCCAAACTTGCTGTTGTTCCAGAGTGATTAGTGACGTGAAATTTACAGCTCACAGAAAATTGTGCCCATGAGCAAAGACGGCAGAATTCAGCTCACCCCTGGGGAATCATGCACCAGATGAACAACTATCACTGAGATGAGCAGGAATGCTTACACATATATTTTTACAGGTTTTATAGACCTTTTTTGATGATACCAATAAAACATAGAATACACTGTCCCATTCGAGGTCGACATTCTGCACAAGACATCAGTGGGGAGGGGGGGACATTGATTTTTGGAACAAATGTATCGCTGTGATGGTATATAGAGATGTATCTATTACTCAAATAATCCAGAACTCATAATATTGCGATTTATAACATCTAATAAAAGACTTGTAGTAAGTCGGTCTGTGACCCTGGACAACAAAACCAGTCTTAATCATCAATTCTTCAAGAGTTATACTTTTCCATTGATGTATAGTTTATTAGGATCGGACAATATTTGGCCAAGATACAACTATGTGAAAATCTGGAGTCTGAGAGTTTAGACAAATCTAAATATTGAGAAAATTGCCTTTGAAGTTATCCAAATGAAGTCCTTAGCAATGTATATTACTAATCAAAAAAATAAGTTTTGGTATATTTAGGGTAAGAAATGCACAAAATATCTACATGGAACATGATCTTTACTTAATATTCTTTGGCATAAAAGAAAAATGTATCATTTTGATCCATACGGTGTATTTTAGGCGATTGCTAAAAACATACCAGTTCAACTTAAAACTGGTTTTGTGGTCCAAGATCACATCTATTCTTTAATAAAATGGTTTAATCCAATAGTGAATTTATAGATGGTCTATTTCTCTGTCTAGAAGTCTACCTATTGTCCCTCAAAAATTGATAACCTACTGAGGATCATCAAAACCATGGCATTCTAAAACTGCAGTAGGAACCTGATCCACAGAGACTGTGAGAGCATGAGACTGGTAAAAGCCTTGATTCATTATTAATCTAAGCTGCAGAGCACTGGAGATCAGCCACTGCTTTACAGGAATACTAACACACCAGACTGGGACATTGCTGTGTCGGACTGAGGAGGATGTACAGTGTGTTTGTGCAAAATATGCATCATCGCCATCAGGGGATTAGAAAAACGTCTTCTATGTAAGCTGCATATTCAGGCACACAGCAAATTGCAAGAATGTGATTTTCTCTATCCATTTTATTAATATATTTTTTTTTTTTTTTTTTTTTTTTTGTATACAGAAAGAGACAGAAAGCAAACTGGAGGGTAGAACTTAGTTTTCAGTGGTTGAGTGTGTGTGTCCAAGTCCAAATCAGAGATCACATAAATATGGTATCAAAAATTGAATGTTGAGGGAATATCTTTAATTTACCTGTAATATTACAATATTAATCGTAATAATAATTAAGTTGTCAAATTGGAAATAAAAGACATCCAGATCTTACATTTTTAAATAAAACATTTCACTCAAAATATGCTAATATTATTTGTAAGGGGGGAAATAATTATAAAATGGACAATTGGAGCAATTTTCTAGTGCTCGTTTAGTCTTAATGTTCATATAACAAAAATATATAATTGTGCAGAGTTCGTAGCAATTAATACAAAGCTCAGGCATGCAAAATTCAAGTACAAATAGTCCTTCCACTGTTCTCTGTTACTGAATGCACAGCGCCCTCTAGAGACGTAAGTGTGTTTGTGTGTGCGTGCGTGCGTGCGTGCGTGTGTGCGATCACTGGATTCTGAACAGGAGCCTGTGGTCAAATCCGTTTCCTGTTCTGGCCAGCGTGACACAGACAGCAAGATGTACCAATGCTGTATTGTACGAAGACAATGCCACAGTTCTCCCAAACATTCCCTTTCACCAAGCTAGCGGAGAAAAAAGTCGGTCACAGAACAGTAGCCTATGGTTCTTGTAAAGACTTCCTCCCTTTTGTTTGCAAAAGAAAAAGAGAGGAGAAAAAATAATTTGTAAAGTTGAAAGACTACCTTCATGTAACCAAGTCTACTTTATGGCCTTTATTCTCATTCCAATATATTTATATCTTGTTGCATAACTACAGTGGTGTATGAAGTAGGCTACCTGAAAGCCACACTCAAGTAAAAAGTACAGATTTCTTACCATAAAATAATTTTGGTAGAAGCTAAAGTCACCGTTTAGAATATTACCTGAGTAAAAGTCTTAAAGTATTTGATATTTATTGCACTTAGGTATGACAAGTATTTTAAAATGTATTTTTTTTTTTTTTTACAAATGTAGACCCAAAAATGTAAATTACTGTATGCCATAAAACATATGACTTTCTTCTACAGAACACAAAATTTTTTTAAAAAATAAAATAAAATCACTTTTAGAGCATGGACAATTTTTTTAGATGTTTCAAAAACTACATAAAATTCACAATGATATATATATGTCAAAATATGTTGGAAATGATGTTACAAGAACTATCCCAGTTAAATTATAGTAACTGATGGTATGGACCACAAATCAGCATCCTAGCATCCCCATAATGATCGATAACATGTGTTCTTACTCTTACTTTGCCTCCAACCTAATAAGAGGAATAGAAATCAATATAAAGATGATGACAGATAGTAAACACAATATACAATAACAATATAGGGGTATGAATCCAGATCAGACATATATCATAAAAAGAACGAGTTTAGTATTGACATACCGCATTTGCTGAGCACTTCACTGCATTTAAGGAAAGCGCATTTGAAAAAAAAAAAAAAAACACAGAAAACAAATTTTAACAGATTAACCGAATTCACAATGCATGAAGGTGCATACCAGGTTTAGTGGTCCTCGCCTGAAAACCTCAAGATTTTCATAAAAGTGCTAATGTTAGTCAATGAAGGAGAAAAAAACAGGGAATTGCTTAAAAAGAATGTTTGAAATAATCTGTATGGAAGCACTGCTCTTGTTTTAAAACCCAAGGGATGCTTTTAGAATTTAACGGTTTGAGTCAGAAAATAGAAAGAGGCTGATTGATAAAGTAGTTCACTCCAAAATAAAAAAAAGTATGTTACCATTTATTCCCTTTGCTCTTTGACTTTCACTGTATGGGCATTCTTCAGAATACCTTTGTTTTTTTCTTCCACAGAAGAAAGGGTGTCATACAAGTTTGGAATGACATGAAGATGAGTAAATGATGACAGAACTTGAATACAAGTCATGTGGAGAGATAATGTGAATGTAAACCGCTAAAAGCCTAATCTTGCTATGTTTGGTGGCTTTAGCATGAGAGACGAATGAAGAAGCATTTTATTCATCAGTAATGGTCTATGGAGACAAAATGAGAGTAATGAGTGGAGGAGAGGAATCCGGTCAGAAAAATAAGCACGTTTCAGTTGATTTGACAAGTGCATCAGGCCAACATAAATATTAGGTTTCTGTAACAGAACTTTTTCTGCGAATGAGGAGGAGTTCGGCCTGTGTTACTATGGAGGTGCACTGGCAAAACACAATAACATTTGCAAACGTGTGAATAACTGTTTTCCCTCCTCTTATCATGAAAAACAAGAGATGCTTTCGTGCAGACATACTGCGAATAAACGACTGGAAATACAGACTCCTTCCCGGGGCGGCTGTCAGAACGTTGAAATGTTTTGTCAGAGTAATGAGTCGTGTTGGTCTCCCTCCTGCAATAAACTAAGCTTTACCAAAAGACTTTGAGAAGAAGCCACCTGAGATCCTTCATGCTGGAAAAGCTACTGCAATATGCAGTAAATCTTTCTAGAAACGGCATTGAAATTAGCCAACTTGAGATTGTAAGGTGACCCAGTCACTTTAGATGCTCCCTACACAAGATATTGCAGTATTTCATTGCATATTATAAATCTGCATGGGTAATTTCTGTCAACTTAACCGGCAGGGTTTTTCCCCTCTGGCACAGATCATGAGTTAAAGAGAACTCTCTATAAAAAATCTAATATACTATATAAAGCCTAAAAGGGAAAAAATAAAGCTATGCTCAAACAGAAATTTCTCTCTGAATGTTTTTGTTTCAGTTGAAAGATTAGAAACTAGCTGTAATATAACACCTGCTTCTGACAGCATACCTATTTTTGTAAACACTGGATATTTTTTTCATTTAAGTGATATGAAGTTCATTCAGCTGAACAGAGGTGGACCACAACTTGCCTCTCCTTTAACATTTTAAATGTCTGGCCACAAAACCCCAATGCAAATTAAAACCAAATATATTTGGCCTCATGAAATATTACTCATCTTGCACCTCAGAAACCATCTCTACTTAATATAGTTTAGTCTACGCTCAGCTTCTGAGATCGATTGGCTGTCAAGTTTGGCATGAATCTGGATTATTTAATGAGTCTGTAAATTAAATTTAATAGCAACCCAACCAAGTCATCAAAGAGCTTCTGGAATCTGGCCTCACAAGATTTACATCTTTATGGTCTATTAAATTTATTCACATAAAATTCAGCATCTGTGAGCCCAGCTTTTATCAGACGAGCAGACTATATTCTATTGATTTATGACTATTTCAACCTGATTCCTAATAAACTGATAAAAAATAAAAAAAAAACATCTGTGCGGCATCTTAATTCAAGATCCAAAAAATGAAGTGCATGTGAAAGATGGAGAAAGAATGTTTGGAACACATCTTGTCCAATTTGCTGCATCTTTAATCAGCCAAATGGCACAATAAAACAAACTTGGCATTAAACATAGTAGGAAACAAGGCACATGTATCAAGCTGCCAATCAACATTCTTAATAGTTCCTCTCAAAATATATGTAAAATACATTCAGTATTAATTCTTACCAAAAGTTCAGTTTCAGTTGTTAGGCTTTCACAGCATCAGGAAGAAATGAAATGAAGGATTGTGTTAATAGTAGTAACGCTATTATTATTAATAATAATATATTTTCATTTTTGTAATAAATTGATCAGACAGTTTGTACCTTACAGGTCAAGAACGGTTTCAAGCATAAAAGTGAATCTGATTATGAGTTTGAGCATAGCTCTTAGTGATAGTCCCATAGTCTTATCTACTACCAGTAATGTATAGAAACCAGAGTATGTTGATTAGCATAAGTTAAGTTTGCTACATGCATATGCAGATATGACCATATATCAGGCCATAAAACAATCAACTGTAAAACATGATATTTAATGTTATATGAATTCCAGGTTGTACGGTTTTAGCTGAATTACATGTGTTTCGAGCACAGGCTGGTCATCAAGCATCAACAATATTTGTAGCATGTTCAGTTTGAACTCAATTCAAAGTGCAAATACTTGGCTCTACAAGCTAACCTTTATAAGACTTAGATAAAAGCATAATTTTGTCTTATCCATGTGCTGTATCAGTGACTAAGTGCATCTCCAAAAGCTGCTAAGATTCTTACCAGAGTCAAAGAGAGGACAAATGAAAACAAGACATATAAGATTATGTTGTTGATAACATAAGAACTGTTAGGGTGGATTATTGTGACAGTATAGACTGGTGCGTATATGAAAAAGGAAAATGAACTCACATTTACAGTGCAAGAAGGTGTTTGACCAGTTTGATTTGTGATTTGTATGCAATACAGTCAAATCCTTACCGCTTAATATCATACGATTCTCAGAAAGGTTCTTTAAAGGGATAGTTAAGCCAGAAATGAAAATTGTGTCATCATTTACGCACTCATGCCGTTTCAAAACTTTGGACTTATTTTCAAAATAAGATGTTTGGACCCTATTGACTTTTATTTTATTTTATTTTTTTTAAATATACTCCGTTTTGTTTGGAACAACATTAGGCTGAGTACTGTAAATAATGAGAGAATTTTCATTTTTGAGTGCGCTATCCCTTTAAGATCTGATTATCTTTAGGAATTTTTCATTTTCCTCGATTTATACATGTAGGAAAAAAGTGCGTTAAATATGAATAAAATGTTTGGCATCCCTCGGGTTGGACTCTGAGCTGATTTACTGAATATATTGATATTAAAACTAAGATCATTTTTCCGAGAGAGCGGTCAGATCACATCCAAACCAAATAGTCCACTGTCGAAGTATGAACATAAACGGCTTATCTTTTTGAACTGCAGACACATACATTTAAGCGCTTGCATCAACATTTCGTTTAAATGTATACTGGCCGATTTGGCAAACGTCCGCTTTTCTAAGGAGTCACGTTTTGACCTTATCTGAATTAATGGGACCAGGTTTCCCCCCTCCGTCCCGCGTCCTTGTTATGCCCTATAAATGAGAACACTTCTTCACACGCTGCTTAGAATTCTGTTCAGTACCTGTTTACCAAACGCATTCCTTAGAAAGCACACCATGGGACTCTTTCCTGGAGTGGGGCTTGTGTTTGTAGCTGTTGTGTGGCTCTCTTTTCCGATGCCTCCATCTTTAACGTTGGCAACCTCCCTGCTCCATCGTGCAGCACGATTCCTTCCAAGACTGAGACAGTCTGTGAATAACGTCTTAGTGGTCCAAATGGACTAGTTCCGCTCGGATAAGCGATGCCCGGCCACAACAAGGGGTTCTGTTTCATGGTGCTTCCCAGGGACATGTTCTCCCTGAGCCTTTGCTATTTAGTTATTGGCAGCCTCGAAGACGCAGAAGTTCAGCCAGAGACCTCTGCGTCACACGGTTTGATTGTGTTGCACATGTTCAGACCCATCACTATGCAGACACATATTTAATGGGGAGGGAAAAAAAGCACATGTACTCCTCGACCCCTTACGGCTGGTGCATTTCCTTTTCCTTTTTTTTTTTATTGGTCATCATGCAACATTTTCTCCATCTGGAACTTTTTCCCTCCCCTTTTTCAATCCAATCACCCCTCATTGAAATTTCCCAGAATCAAACACAAAAACTGGGGGAAAGTCACAGTCAGCAGCAGTTCAACTTTATTTTCCTTGCCTTTTTCTCATTAAAAGCAAGAGGATGGTTGTAGTACATGAAAACAGTTCTGTGAAACAAAACTCAAAGCCTTCAGACTGATTCAGATTCAGAGTGATTGTTTCAGCATGTTAGCAGTCGCGCTCATTTGGATCAGGACAGAGAGGTGTGGTCTGTCATCCAACCACAGACAGGACAGAAGACCATTTCGTCTGTGATTTTCATGTGCACACCATCGCCGTATTGACCCAAATAAGCGACTGCCAATCTGTCGATGACATTCGAAAACTTTTCTCTAACATTCAGGAGTAAAATAACTTTTCATCAGCTTTCCTGTACACTGCACTGAAGCTAAGTCCGGTGGCTGAGGCCATTCATTTGGTGATTGTTAATTACAATACGGGTCGAATGAGTTAGTCGTTTTCATAATGGGACGCCGGGAATGCTTTTATTACCGGTGCAAATGAACTGAACAGTGTATCAGGGATGTAAAAGCTGATGGTACATGGAATATGTACGATTGTCAGTTGAAAAGGGGAAGGGAAAGCGTTACAAGCGCATAAACAGGCCACATATTAAAAATAAACATTGAATGTCAATAAAAATAAATTATTCTCTTTTCATATAAAAGCCGGGTACTTGTGCTTTCTCTTCTTTTCAGCAATTTGGTTTTCTTTTGTAAGCAATATATGTTATGTCGCATAAAAATATTGCACACTTTAACTCTACATTAAATCGCAAAGGAACAAGTTATTAATAGTGCATCTACAAATTGTTTTGCTGGCAACAATGTAATCTCGAAATTTAAGTGCAAACCACACGGTCAGTATTTAAAGTCTATATTCTTTTCATTCTTTTTGTAAAGTGGTTAGGAATGTAGGACACCTGCTGATCATTTTAGACAATTCAAGAAAATGACCTGGACCCTAGCCCAAGTGTTTCCACCGGAGCCACCGTTAAACAGTTCAGAAAGCACCTAACTCTCGATTTCTCTCCATTATACAAAAATAAAATCTTATAGCATTCACAGAAAATGCTATTTGACCTCTTTTTTTAAAGAAATTATCGCTTCCCGTAGCTCTTCTCGAGCCAGTGCCGAACATTTTTAAGGTTGTAGAAAAATGGACCCTTACCCCCTAGGTAAGCGATTTTATTCTTCTGCACAATGCAAACCCGCTCGTAAGCCACACCGTAGGCTACGTTGGCATTGTTGTCCATGCAATCTGCTACCAATTGGCACTGAGGAGGCAAAGAGAAATGCTCCAGAAGTGTCCGGGCGGCAAACATTCTCTCCTCCAGATTACGGTGTTTCCTCACTTCAAACGAAAAGTTCTCCATGGGAGGAGCCGCCCAGCCGTCTGAGGGGTGAGCCTCATCGATGTAGACAAGCAGGAAGTCTGCCACATCTGAGAATTCCTCCACCATCCGCCGGAAAACCGGCAGTTGGCTTATAAATGGGGGTCAGGTGGCCGAGCCAAAGTTGACCACTAATGGGCGGTCGGGAGACTCGAAGTCCAGCAGATGGCACTCGTTGTGGGTCTTACCGCTGACGCTCCAGCATCTGTTGATGCCAGCAACCTTCACCACCTTGGAGTTTGGAGCAGCTTCGCCCAGCTTCACCTGAACAAAACAGTTCCACATTCAGATGTTAATATTGTTGAGAACATTAGAGTAACATGGGCAAATGAGCCGAAAGAGTAGTCTCATGACTACACTGAAAATTACTTCACTTGGGCTTAGTGGGTTTATTGGCCTCTGTTGTTATGGAGACTTGAGTGATGTCACCAGGCCTGAGATCTCACATTCACAGTTGTATACATTCAAAAAAAACACACACACAAACAAATTCTTTGGAGCTTTGTCACTGCTCTAAATCAATGTTTTGGGCATGCACCTTAATACCATCTGTAAGAACTTTTAAGCATCTTGTAGAAAAAGAGCGAATGATCTCTCTGATCTCACAATAGACTTTTGAGCCAAATATTTGTTAGTATTCAGTCTAAAATGCCATTTCTGTGACTTTATAAGGGCAAATGCATTTTGGCACTGTTAACTCCTGGAAACACACACAAAACTAATCCTCACTCTGCTGCCAAAAAAAAACAAAAAAAAAACATCTGAGTCACTGACGTTATTTTTACACTAAATGATTTCCTCAGCAAGACTTTGAAGCCAAACAATGATATAGTTATTGGTTGAGGTCAATGAATGCACATTAAGCAAGTTCATCTTACCACACTGTGTGATCTGATTGATTTTTTTGTTAAAAAGTAACAGGAATGTGAATCCAGACATTTAATGAATTAAGAGCATTGACCCGAGAGGTCGCTGACTGTCTGGAGGACAAAGTTCACACACCTTTATAAGGATTAGAATTGTGCCAAATGTCACGTTTTGAAGATTGAGCAAATATATATTCAAAATTAGTTAGCGGTTGTACACCACACTGTAAACAAATGCAACAAATGCTTTAAAGAACATACTTTCATCCATTTAGCTTGATGTCACTATATATATATATATATATATATATATATATATATATATATATATATATATATATATATATATATATATATGCCACAATGTTCGTGATACGGTTACTGCATGCAAACTGAAAACTAATTAAAATAATAATAACATAAAACGTACATTGTGCTTATTTTACATAATTTACATCAACGTCTGTTGATTTTAAATGCACTTTAAAGCCAATTTGACATCACTGTGTATAAATTGATATTATGCCGTAGCCTACGAGTAAATATAGAAACTGTAACGTGGACACAAGTCTAAGCAAACAATGCATTATGTCTATTTAACATTAAAACAACAAAGACAAATAATCCCCAAAGCCCTTTGAACTTGTTTGAGTCTTACTGCACAGTGAGCAGACCGAGTCTTGTGCTCTCAGCTTACCTGTTTGTAGGCATCCATCAGAAAGCTGTTCCATATGGAGCGCACGCCGGCTGTGGTTAACATGCGCTGCCACTCACCCGTGGAGCCCGAGCAGCTCAGGAGTGACACCACACGCTTTACCAGCACTATCGAATCATAGAGCACGAAAAACAGGCAGTTGGAGAAGAAACCAGGCAAGATCTGCAAAGTTACCAGGAGATCCACACTAAGCATGCCCATTTCGCGCTGATTTATAACAGGTGGTTGTCGCGCACTTATGATTATTTAAGTTCACCTTTCCGACTCATCCTGGTCAGATATCATCTTCTTTGCTGTCCCCCTTATAGGAAACTTTCATTCACCTAAAGAAAGCAGAGCCGACCTAAGGATGTGGGCGTTTGCGCGCGGTGAGCCCGAATCTGCGTCTGTCCAAACATCAGGCGTCTTTACGCACAGAGGAGCGCTGGTGCCAAACGTCCCCCTCCTTTCCGCTCTACAATTAACTAAAGGCTACCCGTTGGGCAGGTTCCTGAGTCGCTCTGCGTCTTTTTATACCGTAAATCATTTCGTGCTCTGAAATAAAGCCCGCGGGGCTGGTGGGGGCGTGACGACATAAAGAGGGCTTTTTCTCCGGACGGGACATGCAATAAAAGATGAGAACAGATTCAGGGCTTTTTAACATCAGTTGCTGATTACAAAAGGAGATTACGTGTCCCTGCATGAAAAGACACGATTGCATGAATCGAATGCCTGATTTGCATGATATCAATTTTCTGTTGATAAATGTGTTTTGTAATAATATAGCAAGTCTAAAGGTTATTGAACACTGTCAGTTGGTTGGTATTTAAAACAGACAGACAGATAGACAGATAGACAGACAGATAGACATAAAGATAGATAGATAGATAGATAGATAGATAGATAGATAGATAGATAGATAGATAGATAGATAGATAGATAGATAGATAGATAGATAGATAGAAAAGTCATATTTTTACAAACAATATCTGTAAATGAACTTGACCGTTTTAAGGTACTTTATAATTAAAGACAAATGACAGTAATTTTCATGTTTTATACAGGAAAATTACTGTATTGTGTATACAATATTTCTTCCTGTTTTCTTAAGGGGGGGGGGGGGATGCTATTTCATGCATACTGAGTTTTTTACACTGTTAAAGAGTTGGATTCCCATGCTAAACATGGTTGCATACAAAGTTGTACGTTTGAAGGAGTATTTTTGTTCCAAAAATACTCCTTCCGGTTGTTCACAAGTTTTGGAAAGTTTTTTTCGAGTATGGCTCTGAGTGACGTTAGATGGAGCGGAATTTCCTTATATGGGTCCTGACGCACTTCTGCCGGAAGAACGCGCGCTCTCGTATAGCAGAGCACTGAGAGCACAACAGGCATTCACTGATCAGAGCGAGAGCGTCGCAAAATGGCACAAAAGGAGTGTGTTTTTGGTTGCCAGGGCAAGACAACCCTGCACAGATTACCAAAAAAAAAAAACAGCATTAAGGGACCAGTGGATGGAGTTTATTTTTACAGAGCATCAACGGAGTTGTGCAAGTGTTTTTGTTTGTTCCCTGCATTTTGAAGATGCTTGTTTTACAAACAAGGCCCAGTTTGACGCCGGATTTGCAGATCGTTTATTTCTTAAGGATAATGCAGTCCCAACGAAAAAGGGTCACGATCGTGTGTTGGAACCGCAGGCGGTGAGTAAAACTGCTTCAAATATCTCTGTGTTGTTAACTTAGCTATCGGCGCGTAAGCACATCAAGTAAACAACATGCGATGTTGTCATCAAACTGCACTTTCCACATGTACAGCTAAAAAAAATATAAAAAAAAGACGACATAAAGTGGAAAACCACTAAGCAAATATATACAGTTTCAGTACATACCACATAGAGACGTCGTTGCTGATGCTGCTCTTGTTAAATTTCAGCCTCTGGATCTGATTCTGGATCATAAATAAACGGCTGAATCTGACTGTTAGCCATGGTTTTTTTTTGAATGTTTTTTTCCTCACAGTAATGTCACAGCTTCCAAACGGTCTCAACGCAAAAGCCTACTGGCGCTCGTGATTCTTTAGCTCCGCCCACACGTCACGCCTCCAGCTGGTCGTGTTTTTCCAGGAAAAATTGGTACAGACTATTTTTCTCTTATGAATATAATAAAACTAAAGACTTTTTGTAGTTATGAAGGATGCAGTACTACTCTATAGGTACTCAAGATTAACAGGAGATTGAGTGAAAACGAGCATTTCACCCCCCCTTTAAATTATGAACAAATTTGCATAAAATTACAACAATAATCTGTAATAAAAAATGTAGCTCACTGTATTAAATATTTTGTCAATACTAACAATTTGAAGTTCTTCTTTCTGATTTTAAAGTAAAGTTTTATATTTAGGTGAAATTTTACATTCAAACTCTGAGCACAAATATTGCAAACTTAAAGAGTACAAAGCTGCACTGCTCTCCAGGTTGAAACTTACAGACCTTTACTCACACATCAGCTGATCCAAAATGCTTTACAAAGGAAATTGTGAATAGAGATGAGAAAAAGCACACATATTTTTTTAACAAGCTCAAACTCCCCAAATTTGCATTTGGAGTGTGTGAGAGCCTAGAGACATTTGAATATTAGAAAAGGGTGTGAAAGTGCAGGAATCTATCCCAGCATGCAATATATGTCAAAGGTGGACCATTTAAAATCCTCAATTTGTCAAATGTGCATGTCTTTGTGAGGTGACTGGACTAAGCATCATCTTGCTGCAAGCATAGTGTTGAAATGAATTACAATACATGCATTAGTCGGACAGCAAGGATAACATGTTCATGAAAGAAGATTGCTCTGGCTTAGAGCCAATACATTGTCTTTACTTATGAATAACTAAACCACTGTCACTTTCTGTTGAAAAGATCAACATTTTCCATTTACATTGTCTCATATCACAAAGGCTATAACAATTTACTGCCATTAGCAGACGCTGTGATTTTGCCAAGTAAGACATGTTCCTGGATCAACATTTTTTGATGATCCTGGATTTACATTATTGTCTAAAAATATCAACTTAACCCAATCCCTAAACCTAACCCTACCCATATTTTATTCCTAAAATCAGTGGGAAATGATAGCTTATTAACAAGGGTGTAGAAGCACCTAACCCTGATTGTAAACCTAAAACAGATATTTCCTGAAAATATATATGGTTGATTGTAATGTTGTTTCCCGGATCAACAAGGATGTTGATGAAATCACACTCGCCTGGAATCAACAGCTTGAAATAACTATGCTGTTGAATACAAGTTTGTAGACAATTTTTGTAACCTGTATGCAAATGCAATTATGGCAATATTTTAACTAAGGGTTAACCAACAGGATGTGTAACACTGCAGAAGAGTAAAGGACCAAAAAAATGCCACTGCTGAACAAGGTTTGAAAGGAAAGATCATGGATTTGTTAAAATAAAAAAGAGTTATTGGTCATGTAAGTGTAACTGCACAAGCATACAAACATGTACACACACACACACACACACACACACACAGCTGCCATGATTTTGCCAAGTAAGACCTGTTCCTGAATCAACATATTTTGTTTATCTTGTCTGAAAACATAGGCCTAAACCTAACCCTAACTTAACCCTAAAATCTGAGGTAAATGATGGATGAACAGTGAATAGCACAGATGAACCTAACCCTGGTTGTAAGCATATGTGAAAAATGAAAGAAAAACAAAAAAACAACTTTTAACCAAATAGACCAATTAATCAAATGTAACAAATACAAATATTTGAAATCTGTAATCTTTCATTTAAAACAAGTTTTATTTCCATAGTTGCAAAACTATTTGCTATAGAATAACATTTGTATGTTTAAGAATAATTTTATATTAGTTCATAAAATTTCATACAGAAAGACAACTCAGTGTCATTTTTACTTTAGTATTTAATTCATGTTAAATAAAATTACTGTATCTGAAAAACTTGATTTCATTTGTATCTCTGTTCTATTGCATTTTTCCTATTGTTTGTGATTTGGAACTTTTATTTTTTTTAAATACAATATAATAATAAAAAAACTATATTGTAATGTATTAATTATGTAATAAAATGTCCTGTCCTGTATTGTGAAATAATATGGTCACATCATCCACCTCTACTGTCAGCTAGTTTTAAGATCAAACTCATGAAAAGTGACAGAATTTTGGATTGAGTAATTTGAGAACACTGTCATGTAAACTCATTTAACAGAGAGGACCTGAAAGCACGCTCCTTGGACTCTGAAGAACAGTAGTATATACAAACCATGATTTTGGATCTAATGTGAAAGTTTTGTATGCACTGTAAGAAAAAATACACCATATCTACTCAATAAAAATGAGGCAACAGATTACAAGCAATATTATTAATTAAATTTCACAAGGTTTAGTATTGAGTAAATATTAATTAAATGAGATTCTTAATAGTTATTCATTTAATATGAGTAGATTTGAATAGAAAACAGCACAGAATTAAGTATAACCCAAATAAAAATATTGAGTTGTTTTGAAAAAGATAAACTCCCTAATGTGTAAATAGTACTAATAAATATTAATTAGATTTTACATATCATAATTGAGTAATCATCATCTACATCAATCTGCACATTGATTTGAATTTAATCAATGCAATTAATTAAATCGAAATATTTCTTTCTTATGAATAATATGGCCCAGGAAGTACAGAAGTTAAATACTCAAATAAGAATTTTATTAACAATTCACTTTTGTGCTTTAGAAACATTGTAGCTAATCATTGTACACTGCAACCACAGTCTCATTTCAAGCCAGAAGTTTGAAAAGGACAGAATGCTGACTTTAAACTATTTTGTAAAAACAAAAATAAATTACATAAAGAATGATGTGATGTGTCTATAAACCTGTTTCCATGCTTTCTCATCTCACATCCCACTAAATTGGGTCAATAATGATCTTAAAGGAAAATCCTCCAGAGGTGCATGTACCAAAAAAAGCAGAAAAGTGTAATTTGTACAGAGCAATAAACATTTCGTACTTTGAACTAGAAATATCACTGACATTCGTGGGATAAGAGTCCAAATCAGTGCTAACTTACAAACATAACACTTTCAGATGTGTAATTCCCAAGCTCTGTAGAAGCTAAACATTGTGTAGCAAATCATGTACACTGCAACTACTACTGTCTCTTTTTTAAAGCCAGAAGTTTGCTCAAGCATTTCAAACTTTTTCAGAACTTTGAAAAGGACAAAATGCTGACTTCAACTTAAAATTGCAATTCCCAAGCTCTGTAGAAGATGAACATTGTGTAGCACAAAAGTCTGCACTGCAATACAGTCCCATTTCAAGCCTGAAGTTTGTTCTTGAGGGACTGGACTTTGTTAGAAAGCTTTGAATCATCCAGTTCCAAGAAAAAAAATTGGAACACCTCAAAGGTGTACTTCAGTAGTCTGGGATAATCAAGATTCAGCGCGTAGGTCAAGCCAAAGAGGACTATGCAAGCCCTTGAAATATCTCCAAGTCCTGTGATGACTTCCACGCCCTTAATGAGGATCCCAATGTTCTTTGGGCAGTTGCTTGTAGAAGCTCCACGCTTTGGGGTCACATTAATGGCCATTATGAGCTGTTCAAGTTCCTCCAAGTTCTCAGTGTCCTGCAACATGAAATTGTCATTGTCTTAGTATAAAACTGTCAGAAATATTTTGCAAGCATATCAAATTACTAGAAAATACATTCATTATTGTTTTCATAGCTTATGAATCTATTTTAGTAGATATTATTTTCTTGCAGGCCTTGGTGTCAAATTGTTATTTGTTGTGTTTTCTTCTCTATTTTGATGTTTTTGTACAGTGTTCATGTAGGTTACAATAAGTCAAATTTTAGACCTTAAGACCTACACGATGCATTACCAAAAAAATTTCAAATCAAAGAAATTCTGAAAAAAAAAATCATTAATTTAATTTACATGTAAAGGTCACATTTCTAGATTAATCAACAAATTGAGGAATTAAGTTAAATTTATATTAAGTTCACCTACGTTGAATTCTTTGATAAGATGTCCCCCTTGTTCTCCAAGGTATTTTTTGTAAGATACCGAGGAACAATCTCTCTGGTCCTCTCAATCGAAGAGTGCTGGGGAGGAAGTCAATCACTAAAAACAAAAAAACAAAAAACTGGATGTTTCTGTAATTTAGAAAAGTAAACACATGACACCTATCAATTCTGATCATACTTTACATGTCTGCTTTACTTAATGTATAAAGCTTCGTCAGACCATAAGGCAGAGCTTCATAATGCTTTAAAGTAGAAAATACTGTTTATGATTTCATGATAATCCATTAGCCCCTTCCACACATGCACTGCAAGCCTGAAATTACAAAGACATCACCTGAAGGAGAATGTTCGAATCTGATATTAAATGGATTTAACCCGGTCAGCTCTATAGTACAAAGTCTGTGTCATTTCTGAATTACCCCATGTGTGAATACAACAGGGAATTATCCGAAGGATTCACAGTGAGCAATTGAAGGTATTAAAAAGGGTTTCTTGGGAGTTTTTCCTCGGTCAGTGTGAGGGTCTAAGGGCAGAGGCTGTTGTCATGATGCTATGCAAAGCCCTTTGAGACAAAATGTTTGTAAAATGGGCTATACATATAAAATAACCTTGTCTCTGATCAATTTGTAAGGCAAAAAACAGCATCTTAAAGGCATGAGCTATTATTAGTTTTTCCTTTTCTAAAATAGTACAGCATCTCTGGAGGACAATTGTCTATCATTCAGTTTGATGTCCTTATTGATATAATTTGGAAATCTTATGGAACAAAGCTACTTCTAATTTAGAAAACTACTGTACCTGCAGCATTTCCATTATGATCTCCAGTCTTCTTCCAAGTGCTCCATCGTTGGCACAAAATGGCGTCAGTAGCTTGGGAGTGTGACAGTCAAACACAGACATAAATTTCGGTACCTGAAGTACAGTAGTTGTTCTTTGAAATTCTGCATTGATCTGAAACACAAAGGCGACAAAGATATCACATCAGTTCTTAGCCTTTTAAACCTCTTTCATATAAACTGTCTAACATTCAATACTTTTTGCCACTGTCAGAGTACTGAAGTCCTCCTCCACAATATTTTCCAATTTAATCATTCTGGAATTGTAAATGAGGAAGAGTTAATGTAATTTTAAAGATTTTAATGACATTATTGAAACTTTGTGGGAGAAAAAAACGTGTTAGACTAATTATTAATCAAAGTATGAATATTTTTTTTCAATTTTTAGTGTAGGGTTTAGCTGTAAAATTATAGAGTTTGTGCCAATGTAAGATTACCACATTAAAATTAACAGATTTATGCATGAAAATAAATAAAATTGTGGCTCTTAAACATAACACTGTTAATAGACTGACTACACGTGGATTTAGCTAAGTTAACTTACAAAACAGTGAAACAAAGAGAGAAGTTAAGTTACCTGCCTCTGGAAGACGAGCTCCACACACGAGAAGTAAAGCCAACGGAACTGCGTCAAGTGCCGTCTGAAATATAAGATCCTCATCCAGCGAAAACCCCAAATATTGCGCTTTATGGAACCTTAAAATTAAACGCGATGTACTTATTTACGCAATTTCATACAAAACATACTTAGGATATGATATTAACACACAAAAGACCTAGGAACCATGATAGAGAAAAAGGTAACCCACATCCTTCAAAATAAACGTTTGACTTCGATACATAAGAATTCTTCCAAAATGTATGATGCTGTGTCAATATTATAGCGCAACAACATCACATAGCCTTCCAACAGAAGCCAACTTTGTGTTGCTGCTGAGTCTCTTTTTCTGTGATAACTCATTTTATATTGTAATATACTACTACATGCGTTTTTCTTAGTAGCCCAGTGATAACAAAATAAGTTTTCTTACCTAAGTCAACCAGTCAAATTTTGCAAGATGAGCAATGTGGAAGAAAACGAACATTCACTGTCTGTAGCCTACTCTCTTCAAATGCCTTGTAGGCCTGCTGCATTTTTTAAATAAAAAGGCTCACTTCGACAGGAAGTGCTTTTCAATTAAAATTAGCCGATTACATTAATTTGAATTAACTCAATATTCTCTCCATTTGGGATTAGATAAATATAATGCTTACATTTTATTTAACTACAATGGGTAGATTTTATTCCAACCATTTTTATTTGAAATTTAATTAAATATTTGCCTCAAAATCAAAAACACAATTATATTGAATACATTTTAATCAAAAACATTCATTCAAATCTACATGACCACAGAATCATTTCTTACAGTGTGGAGCTAGGGAGTACATTTTTGCAAGACCATGTCTCTGCCAGTTAGTCTATAGTATTTTTTATTAAATAAATTAATATTAATTTGTGTGTGTGCTTTCCTCTCATGATCCAGAAGTTTTAGGAATAAAAATATTCTGCTACATGATCTTCAGAGGAAGTGAGTATCCATGTCATACGAACATTAATACTTATATTTAATGGAATAATCACACAATTGTTTTTTATTTGTTCGTTTGTTTTGTTTTCATTCACATTTGCATTTAGACATTTATCAGATGCTTTTAACCAAAGCGGCTTACAAATGAGGACAATGGAAGTGATCAAAATCAACAAAAGAGCAATTATATGCAAGTGCTATAACAAGTCTCAGTTAGCTTAATGCAGAACATGTAGCAAGGTTTTTTTAATCATATGATAAATAAAAAGAAAACAGATAGAATAGAAAAAAGAATAGAGCAAGCTAGTGTTGGAGGACTTTTTTGCTTTTGTTAATTGTATATTAGATTGAAAGAAAACAGATAGAATACATTAAAGATTAGAGAAGCTATAGGTTTTCGTTTGTTTTTTTAATAAAGAATAGAATTAGAATAGAGAGTGCTAGAGCAGGGGTAACCAAAATCAGCCCAGGAGGGCTGTGTCCTGCAGAGTTTATCTCCAACTTGCCTCAACACACATACCAGGAAGTTTCTCGTATGCTTATAAGAGCTTGATTAGCTGGTTCAGGTGTGTTTAATTGGGGTTGGATCTAAACTCTGCAAGACGCTGGCCCTCCAGGGCCGAGTTTGGGCACCCCCCCCAACCCCCCACCGCTATCCTGCAGAGGTTAGCTCCAACCCTGAAAAAAATGCACCTGCCTTTAGACTTATGCTGAGTCCCAATTCGCATACTATCCGTCCTAAATAGTATGCGAAACTAGAATTAGTACGTCCCAAATCGTAGTATGTTGAAAATAGTATTCCAAAGATACCCGGATGGTCTACTATTTCCGGTTAGAATTCGAAGTGCAGATCAATGCACACTCTAAGTGCTAATATTGCCCACAACCCATTGCGTACGGGAGGGAGGAGCTTTGCGATGGCTTTGTGGTGATGTAAACATGGCAGCCGGGTGCAGCAGCGGAGATGCGCCCTCAGCTTTTAAGTGTAAGAATTCAAATGTTTAACCCTAATTAAAGTTATATTTTATTTCGTTACACACATTGCACATGAACGTCAGAACCAGCCGCCTCACAAACGACCTGCGTTTGGTTCTAAGACGCAGCCTTGCTTCCTCACTCCTCAACTTGGTAGAAGCACACATAGAAATATGTATTGTGAAAAAAAATGATGAGAAAAAATGATGGGAATAGTAAATAAAATTTTATTGGACATAAAGAATGAATGAAACGTTAACAGTTGTGGTGTGCGTAACTAGTCAACCACGTTGTCGTTCATGTTGCATGACGTCATCGAAGTATGTCCCAGAGCGTGCATACTCTTTTGCTACACACTCAAAAGTATGTACTGTTCCCTCACAAAAAAAGTACATACTTTTAGGTCGTAGTATAAGTAGGCGAATTGGGACTCAGCATTAGTAATCCTGAAGACACTGATTAGCTTGTTCAGGTGTTTCATTAGGGTTGGATTGAAACTCTGCAGGACATCAGCAATTTAATAACATTAACCCTTAGTTAGGGGCTCAAACAAAGATGGAAGAGATGTGTTTTTAGCCAATTCTTAACGATGGCGAAGGATTCAACTGCTCGGACTGTATGTGGCAGGTCATTCCACCAGGAGGGAACATTTAATTTAAAAGTCTGTGAAATTGATTTTGTGCCCATTTGGGATGGCATAATAACTAGGTGAAGAGCCGGTGGTGGTTTTGTAGGCAAACATTAATGCCTTGAATTTTATGTGAGCAACTATTGGTAGCCAGTGCCAGTTGATAAACAGGGGTGTGACATGCATTCTTTTTGGCTCACTAAAAAATGTATTCTGGTTTAATTGTAAAGGTTTGATAGAATTGGCTGAAAGACCTGCCAAGAGAGCATTGCAGTGTTCCAACCTGGACAGAACAAGAGCTTGAATAAAGAGTTGTGCAGAATGTTTCGAAAGAAAGGGCCTGATCTTCTTGATGTTGAATAAAGCAAATCTGCAGGTCGGGCAGTTTTAGCAGTGGTTTGAGAAAGTTAGCTGATCATCAGTCGTAACTCCAAGGTTTCTGACTGTTTTTGAATGAGTTATGGTTGATGTGCCTAACTGGATGGTGAAATTGTGATGAAACGATGTGTTTGATCCACAAGCAGTTCTGTCTTGACAAGGTTGAGTTGAAGACGATGGTCCTTCATCCAGCAAGAAATATGTGGTAGACAAGCTGAGATGCGAGCAGCTATCGTTGGATCAGGATGGAATGAGAGGTAGAGTTGAGTGTCATCAGCATACTGTAGCAGTGATATGAAAAGCCATGTTTCTGAATGACAGAACCCACGGTAGTTATGCCATGTTTACAGAGCAGAGAAGTGGTCCAAGGACTAAGCTCTGAGGCACCCCAGTAGTTAGATGGTGTGGAAATGGAAATATTTTCTATGCTCTAAATTTGTTTTAAAACCATATAAAACGTGTCTTGTGGCAAAAATAAATAAATAAAATAAAACAAGAAAAAAAAAAAAAAAAACAGTCAAATTGCTGGCAGCAACAGCTGCCAAACAAAAACCATAGAATTAAAGTAAAATATTGTAATTCAAACAGGGAAAAATCCATAAAGTAACAGCACTGTAACATTTTTTTAAATGGTCAAATGACTGGCAACTATGGCTGCCAAACAAAAACTGTAAAATTAAAGAAAAATATCTTAATTCAAACAAGGAAAAACCTGTAAAATTAAATGTAAAATTTACAATGTGTGTTTTTTTTTTAATAAAGATATTTTACTGTAATTTTATGGTTTTTGTTTGGCAGCCATAGCTGTCAGTCATTTAACCAATTTTATTTATTTATTTTTTACAAGATTTTACATTTTGATAGATATATCAATATATAGATAGATAGCTAGATAGATAGATAGATAGATAGATAGATAGATAGATAGATAGATAGATAGATAGATAGATAGATAGATAGATAGATAGATAGATAGATAGATAGATAGACAGACAGACAGACAGCTGTGGAAGATGTTTGCCTCACATTTCTAATAAAAGGCCAAGCGTGTCAGGACAAGGCAGGATATGTTTGTTTATTAAGATTAGATAATCATTGTAGATTCTGCAGATAAGTGGATGCTTATCATTGCTGCAGTTGGAGGAGGATAATTCTGAGTTCTGACGCACGACACTTAACGCAATACTCTCTCACCCATTGAAAGTGAGTCAAAGGCTGTGGCCTCTACCACAAATATTTCTCCATTGTCATTGACAGCATGAAGCCATCCTCAACACTGTTTGCTCTTGTTTATCACTAAGGTTCCAGATTCCTTGCCAAAGTGGTTCAACCGAATTCTTTACGTCTAATGACCGAGTTCATCAGGAGGCAGCGATCAAAGCTCTTGAATCTCAGGGTGATGACCCCCAGCGTGGATCCAGATATGCGGCAAAGCGATTACGGCAGCACTGTCTCTTATCCCATTGACCCAGAAACTTCATCCAGGCCAGTGAAGGTCAGCAACACAAGGATTCCTTTGTCCAGTGGTCATTTGCATCTCAAACACACATATCAATCTCTACTTGTGTACACAGTGTTTACATGAAAGGCTGCATATAGTCATTTTCACCTTAGATCTTTGTCCAAAAGAAATCATGGAGGATAGCAGGGGATGGGGAAATTATGAAAACCTGTTTATCTTATACATCAGCGATTCCCAAATGAATAGTGCTGTAACAATAGCAGGATTGATGAATATTGCTTTCCCTTTCATGACCAGCTCTTGGCGGGTCCCTCAGACTTGACGTTCAACTTAAAGACTTTTCCACGGGTCGACAGGTTCGTCGTCTTTCCTTATAGAACAATTTTGCCCGTGTTTGGGTGTCCGCTCTTTAGTGTATGCTACTATAGTTCAACATATTTCTAACTAAGTCCAGGACAGAGCCAAAAAAGTGTCGCAATTATGCTTTTCAGCTCAGTCTAGTTCATGTGGTATGATGGATTGTTGTTTTTGGAAATGAAGTCGTCAAAGAACTTCAGGCAACAGGACATTACAAAAATATGCAGAGCCATAAAGTCTATAATATGCTATGCAGTTTATGTTTACAGGGACATAAATATGTATATTGGCAAAAGTTGCCAGGAGATCCTTGCCAGAGCAGAATAATCATTCATTTTTTGAAGATTATTTTGAGACGGCAGTTTTTATTTATTCCTCAAATCAATTATTTCCTGCTTTAGCTGTGGTTGTGGAGAGTTTGTAATTGTTATGACGTCTCAGATTTTTTTCAGATGGAAAATTTAACTTTTCATACATAAACATGTGCCATCTAATTTTTGACTTTAGGGTCCCTCCGCAGTGCATACAATATGAACTCATAGCCCTTCATGTCCAACTTCTATGACAAGATTGCTATAAATGAAAGAAAAAACTGCATTTATGAAAATGCTACATCTGAAATTCTCCTGATAACACCAGTGCCAGATAAAACTTGTTCCAAATGAGTTAATATTGCAAGATAAGGCTAATTTAACATTAGATGAATGATGAGATGTGTAATGCTAAACCTGACCATGACTTCACCGAAGGTGGGGCTGCATACTTTACGATTGCCAAAAACTCAGCAAACTCTATTCAGAAACATACCTCGTTTTATCAGCCATCGCATAAAGCAAACCCCTGGAATGTCAGAATTGTAATTAGCATTAGTAAAACTAGTGTTGAATGCTGAATTAATAGTGGAGTAGGGCTGGAAACATTATACAAACCATTAAAGACTCTTTTACTTAGTGGCAGCAGTAAAACGAACACATGCTATGATCTCAGCAGCACACCAGTTGGCTACATCCTCATCCGTTTTAGTCATTCAGTGAGTCAAGGTGGATTGTATGTTTGTGTAATTGTTGTAGCTTGGAATTGTAAACTGCCTCCACTGATTCATATGTTCCCCACAAATATTTACTCCCATCTGTGCACTGTGTACAAGCAGGAATTAAGCCAACAGACAATGAGCTTTAGAATGCAAACTTGGCTTGCAACGTCTTTATCCACAACAATGTATAACAGGATTGTAGCCAAAAATTCAATTACTACCTCTGCATCGAGTGTAAATGGAGAGATGGTGACCCATCATAAATGCACTCTCTGTGCACCATGTCAACCTGTCTTTCCTGGACATATAAGAGGTTTAAGCTGTCTCATAAAGTGCATGACTGTGTGCTGCTTGGCTCAGAGCGCTGTAAATGTAAGGATAGTTTAATGTGGGCATTTCAGCGAACTTTCCAATCATTTGAAAATTGTTTTGTTGGTTTCTCGCCCCGGGCAACCACTCCAATCAACAGCTCTGGGAGCACTAATGAAAATGTCTGCTATGCAGACTTTTTTATTTTGTATGCTTTCTTTAAAAATTCTATCAGCATCATTTTGAAAAGAAAAATAGGTGATATGAAAAATTAACAAGTATTTCAGACAGTCTGATTCTAATAGAAAATAAGAAATTAGTAAATAATAAATAAGATATGCCTCATTCAGTAAAAATACAGTAGTGTGTGTGTGTGTGTGTGTTTGTGACCCTGGACCACAAAACCAGTCTTAAGTGTCAAGTTTTCCTTTCCGTTCCTTCATCTGAAAGCTGAATAAATAATGTTAGGATTAGACAATATTTGGCTGAGATACAACTATGAAAACCTGGAATTTAAGGGTGTAAAAAATCTAAATATGGAGAAAATCACCTTTTAAAGTTGTCCAAATGAAGTTCTTAGCAATGTATATTCCAATCAAAAATTAAGTTTTACATCAATTTGATGTAAAATCTGAATTTTTCAGTCATTAGTGTCACATGATACTTTAGAAATCATTTTAATATGCTGAATTGCTTCTCAAAAATGTCTTTGTTTCAATGTTTAAAACAGCTTTTCCTGGAAAACGTGACACACTACAATTCAAATGTTTGGAGTATATACAATTTAAATATATACTTTTACCAAGGATGGATTAAACTGATCAAACATTACAGTAAATACATGTATAATGTTACATCTATTTTAAATTAAATCTCTTCAAGGTACTTTCTGTATATCAAAAAATCCTGATTTTGTGTGTTTGAACTTCAGTTCAACCTTCTCATCCTGACACACAGAACAGGATTAACAGTCTCTCTCACACACCACAGAATCTGAGAGCCAGCGCATACTTATATAACAGCACAAACAGTGGGGTCTGCAGACTGGGCTTATGTTTTGACTGCAAATGTAATGCAGAACTGTCAAGTGGGTCAGCAGCGGGTTTCGCTGGCAGGAATCAGATGCATGTGCAGGGATTACATCTAAAGGCTTATGGGTTCTCCGAATGCCTGCCCAGCTGCGACAGAAGCAGCATTGCTTCAAACTGCCACTTCATCAAATCATCACAAGTGCGTGACTGAAAAATGATAGTAATTTACCGTTGACAATCATTTGCATTTTAGGTTTAAGCAAATAAAAAGTTGAGCAAGCAAATGATGAGGGTGGTGCAGGACATATGTTGCAATAACCTGTTGTATTTATATTACATGAATTTTAAATATTTAGAATGAAATACTAAAACATATTACATTTATCTGAGCCAGGGGCGATTGCTAGGATTTTCATTTTTAGGGGGTTTAGCCCCCATTGAGGGTATAAAAATAATAATATAGCCTAATATATATAAGATTTAAAAAAATGATTAATAGGGGTCGTATGCTAAACTTACTGCATCTGTATTGCATAGATAGGTATAACATCTGAGTACTGAATAACCCAAATTCAAGTCTTCATGATCTCACACACACAACCCGTTTACTGTACAAACACAAAATTTGACTGTTTGCATTTCTAGAACAACCCTATTTCCTTAGTTCAAGTTTGCAAACCTCTTTGCCACATGCACTGGAATATGTATTATATTGGAAGTCAAAATTTAAAATGAAAATGGCAACATGATCATTTTATACTGTTCATATTTTCTTCGTTTTTGGTGGAGGAAACAGCTGTGATGTGATGGCGGGTGAACGCAGTGAAAACTCTAGGCTATAGTAGATGGGGAACCGATTATAGCTCCCCCATGATATTTTATAAACTGGATTTATGACAAAGAAGTGCACAGATGCAGATATTATAACAATCTATTGATAAACACACACCTTGCCCTCTGTTTCTCGCTCTGCGCTGTCTGAGAATTTAAAAAGAATGCACTGAAAGACGGGGAGGAGCCGATCAAAGTCTGCCAGCATTTTCATCTGAAATTTAAAGGGGACTGAAGTGAACACAAATTTGTATACAGTTTATGGAGCTAATAGCAAAATTTTAGGGTGGCTGGGTAGCTATAGCCCCCCTAAAAATGGACTAGTGACGCTCATGATCTGAGCACCTCGGGAAAACTGTGAAAACCATATACAACAAACAGAAAAAATAAGCACCACAAAGAGAGCCTTTCTATGAGTCAAATAAATATCCACCAAAATACTTAGAAATCGCCCAGAGATCTTGGAAGCACTGCAAGCTATTTTTCTCATGCAGAATTATTTAGCTCCAAAAATCAACAACACACGGCATCGATTAGCTCATTCTTAAACAACGGTTTGCACACAAAGCAGCATTCAAAAGTCAGTTGTTCAGTACAAACCCTGTGAAAACAACAAACCCTCCTCACATCACCACCTCTGAATTATAATCTTAATGCCCAAAAATATTAGTGCAATAATCAGCTTTATTCACTGAAACTGCACGAGAAACCATGTGCCAAAACGGTCAAAGCCTCCAGAAGCATTATTAGGAATTTATCTGCTAACTTCAAGAAAAGAAAAAAGTGTTGATGTTTTACAGCCTACTTGAGGAAACAGGCACCAGATTCATCCTTTTCCTCAAGTTGTGAACTGTGGACAGTCAAGGACTTTGGCCTTCCATAAGCCCAGTGTGGCTCCATTCTTTCGAATGAGAGACCTCCTGCAAATTTCCTAGAAATGCTGGCGTAGAGTTTCTTTACGCTCATGTGTACAGTATTTTGTTTTGTTTGTCTTGTCCGTGCCAACTGTATTGTTTGCTAGACAGTCTGTGTAAACTGTACAGTCTGAACATGAGGTAAGCAGGATCTCCAGTTTGGGCTCTAAAACCTGGTTTTCTGAATGTATGTTCAGAAAGACATTCAATTATAATTAGGGGATTTCTGCTCTTTGCGTTAAAATTCTACATTTGATATTTCATCCTCAAAGGGAATAACTTTGAAACAAGAAAGATGCTTGAAAAAGAATAAGCTCTTAAACCGGGATAAAGAATTAAGCTTTGATTCCAGCCGTGCAAAAGTTATAAACACATCCTGGACTTCTGGCAAACCTGAGTCATGGTGTGTAACACTAGATTGTTTCTGCATGGCTCTCACCATTATCAAGGGAAAATGCACTGGAAAGGTGTTCTGGGATCTTCTTAGAAACAGTCCATAACTCAAAAAAATATTTTACCGTTGTAAACTTTACCTGGCGTAGTGATCAGTTTCCTGTGAGAACTGTCGATTCTACTCCAGGGGGATTCGCAACCAGCACCTGTCGACAAAGCCAGTATGCTTAATATTCATTACTTTGAAAGGTCAGTGACGTACAAAAAAATGAAATAAACACATTTTCTGGCATCCTGGCTGATTTTATCATTGGTTTTACGTACCACTTGCACATTAGCTGTATTAGTACTTAAGCTAATTGTGTCATTATTCAAAAGTAAAAAATAACAGGATTGAGGATGATTGGATTAATACTTTAAATCTCCATAATCTCTGTAGCACTGACGTAAATTAATCAGCAAAATTGACTTTTTTTCTGCAAACAACTTTAAAGAGATTAGCCTGCTGCAATTATTTTACTGACGTGTGTATACAGTATGTCCATTTATCCTAATTGAACCATTGTTGAGCTTTAAAGACTATTTCACCATTTTAAATGATAGATTTTGTCATAATTTACTCATCCTCGTGCTATTCCAAATCTGTATGACTTTGTTCTGTGGGGGAAAAAACTCTTTGTCATGCAGTTCTTTATACTGGGCCTGGTTACCTGAATGATCAACTACTGTTACTTTTCTTTATTGAAAGTTGTTCATGAGTTTGTTCTGAATAGTTAAACTGAGCACTGTTCTTCAGAAAAATCTTTACGTACCCATTACGTCCCACAAAATCTTCAGTTTTCCAGCATCTTTTGCATTTTTGAAACCTTTCAAGCTGTGACTGTATGATTATGAGATCCATCTCTTCACACTGAGGGCACTGAGGCGTGAAACTTTTCAGTCTCCAGATAAAAAAATAATAAAAAAATAATTTGCAGAAAACATCTCTAAATTTCTTTGAATGCACAAACTACAAACCATGAAACATGGAATTCCCCAAAATTATACATTGGAAATTTAGACTTGCAAAGCACGTTCCATACAGCTTTATTGTATCTCTCTAGATGGAATAAAAGACAAAATGATACTCATGCATGAGCAAGAGAAAGACTGATTAGGATTTAGAGAGAATGGAAAGAAAGCTAAAGCTGTGGCTGCTTTTTGTCTCAATGCATTTCTTTATGAAATGAGACAGAATCTCTTACTAATGATACTGAATCCCTAACTAATGATGTTTAGGAGCTGTCTGATATCCCACTTTTCTTATCCAGGCCTCATTAACGGACCTGGGAGAAATACTGCACGGGAGAGATGATTACAATCATTACTTCCCTCTGTCTGTTTCAGACACGTTATATTTTCCTGATTAAAATCCAAGTCACTATCTTGGAAATGATTAATTGCAAGTTTGGCAGGTGCAGGAATGTTTCTGCAGATGTTTTGCTGGTAAGCACATTGAAATGATTCGGAAGCTCCGTAAATGGAACCATGCATGAGACTGAAAAACACAAATTGTTGAGTAATTCAGTACTACATGGGGCAGTAATTTGCATTTAATCAATGTGTAAACTGATCACAGAAAAAAAAAATGATAATTTGTCTTTGACCAAAAATAAAGTCAATGTAAAATAATTTATTCGATGTGATCTTTGTGCACTTGTGCATTCAAATATGGCAAAACATTTCACCCTATAAGCTTGTTGTCAAAGATGCAAATTGTCACTGATCCTTGTGTGTCTTGTAACCATCCATGACTCTCTAAATATGAAAGTATGTGTATACACATTGCACCAATGAAATTTGAGAGCTACGGCAAAGATAAGACTATGAGCAATTGACTTAAATATCATTCTATTTCTAACCAAATCAGTCATATGTCATCTATATGTTCAAAAGTCTTCAAATATAACGCATGGATCATTTGGACCAATGTCATGTTATGCTTGTTTTGTGTGTGTGTGTGTGTGTGCGTGTGTGTGTGTGTGTGTGTGTGTTTTAAGCTTGGAATTTCATGAAAATCAGCAGCACAGACATTCTGCCAAATGTCTTCTTTTTGTGATATACAGGGGGGAATAAAAGTCAAATAGGTTTGAAAGTTTGTCTCTTTTTTTTTTTTTTTTTTTTTGTGAGCTAGCCTAATTTTTGTTTGAGTTAAAATGTCTGACCGCAAGTTATATTCACTGAAAGGAAACACCAAACACATGCAGAGAAATATAGGCTTTTATATAGGTCTGAAATGGAAAATGAAAATTCCCGGGAACCCTGCTGTCTTTGAGTAACGTTTGCATAGTCTCATGTATAAACAGTTTGAACTGTTTCCTGTATTTTGGCTGCCTTTGAGGGGGGTGGAATGCACAGGGTGGAGAGACGGCTGGGGGTGGAATAGTGTCTCTATGAGAAAAAACAAAATGCATCTGGGCCTTCTTTCCACCGAGAATAAACACTGTCTAGTCACCACATAATCATAAAAAATGAAACATACAGCCTGTAAAGCCCTTGCTATCATAACTGATGTATATGCATGTCATCTTTGTCCATTACAAATCCAGTATCACACAAAAACTCCAACACAGAGTGCTGCTTGAGAATAATGGCTTTTGTACAACCGCTCTATTGTTAAACGTGTTACCAGGTCCAGCACTTATGATTCAACATTTAGCCATATGCAATCCATATGCACAAGTTTACAATGTGTAATATTAAACCAGGTGCAGGATGTTATTCTAATGCTTTCTATACGTTAAAAAAATCCTGAAAAAAAAAAGTGCCACACTTTACACAAAACTATTAAGCAGCACAACTTCTTTCAAAATTTTATAATAATAATGAGAAATGTTTTTTGAGCAGCAAATCGGCATGATTTGTGAAGAATCATGTGACACTGAAGACTGCAGGAATGACAGCTGAAAACTCAGCTTTACCATCACAGGAATACATTTCATTTTAAGTTATAATTTGATGAAAAACTATTCTTTCAAATGGTAATATTTTACATTATTATTTGTAGTAGTAGTAATAAATGCAGCCTTGGTGAGCATGTAGTGTACATACAGGCCAAAAAAAAGTATGCTTATTACAAAGAAATCATAATAATCTGCAGATTTGTATGCTGTGCCGTTTTTAGACTGAACTGCAGGACTGTGAAAAAATCAAAAGGCAAATTAAAAGGAAATTCTTTAGAGAGCGCAAAGAAAGAGTAAGAAAATGAATCTCCTTTCACCACACCAATCTGAACTCAATCACCTCAAGGGTTGAAGATGCAGAATTCCTGGATGTACCGTGTTTTTCGTGGGATATTTATTTACAAAAACTTTGTACAATTATGTTTCTATAAACAAGTGGAATAAATGGCTTTCTGATTTGTGTTAGTGGGCATAAATTACACAATGTTTTTATTCTGCGGTCTTTGAGTCATAGCTAAAATAAAAACAAATAGTGTGCCCAACAGGACTTTTTTTTTTTTTTTTTAATGCCATGACAGATTCCTGAATTGAGGAAAGTATTTTAGTCCAAAATAAATAACAATTTCCATAAATTCATATATTTTCACTTTTCTAAATCCATAAATCCATCAATATTTTAATCAGCTTTTTTATATTTATTTTTATATCCAAAGTTGAAAACTGTAATAGTAAAAGCTATATGGAACTGCTCAGGGTGTGTGTGTGTGTGTGTGTGTGTGTGCACTTGGATGGGTTAAATGCAGAGCACAAATTCTGAGTATGGGTCAGCATACTTGGCCACACGTCACTTCACTTTCACTTTCAATCACAGTACAGTGTCAATAAGAAAACCAGTCTACAAAACAACATGTCTATCAGGGATTATTGATTCATATTTTAGCTAGAAGCAATGGTTTTAAGGTTAAAACTCTTTAATAATGGATTTGTTTCTTATAAGCAGCCAGCTTTTCACTTCACCAGACATTAACTGATGTGGATTCCTTGTGAATTATTTTGATGTTTTTATCAGCTGTTTGAAATCTCATTCTGACGGCACCCATTCACTGCAGAGGATGAGCTAAATTTCTCCAAATCTGTTCTGATGAAGAAACAAACTCATCTACATCTTAGACGGCCTAAAGGTGAGTGAATTTTCATCCGATTTTCATTTAGAGGTGAACTATTTCTTTAATCTGATGCGCTAAGGGTGGTATGGCCGTAAGAAAATATTAAAAATACAAATTTTTAGCTTTGGTAAAACAGACTTTACTATATTTTAGACTGTACCAATTCAAGCACTGAATTACCACAAAAATTGTGAAATGGCTTTGTTGGACAGTGTTGAATGAGTGATTTGGATATTTATACAAATATTTAGAATTTCACGTTTTATTTTTGTGTTATTTACAGTTTGTTGCTATGCGATTCTTTAATGTTCTGGGTGCTTTTTAGGGCATTATCTCCTTCAATGTAAGTTTATGGGTTTTTCACCTTATCAGCTGTCATGAGAATTTTGCCTTATATCTTAGAAGAGTACCAGCACACCTCTTCTTGACAAGTTGTGTGATATGAGGTGTCATTCAGGACCGTAGCACGAATGGTGCAGGATGAGTTATGCAGTGAAGTTTAATACCTTGAATATAAGCAACATTAATAGTGATGCTTGCCCTGCAAAACTCACCGCCACGATGCTAGTCCACACGTTCTGAACAGTTTCCACAGTGCTGCACCATGACCCCGCACCCAATTCAGATCAGTGTCTGTCTAGACTTGTTTTCAAGCCCTTAATGCATCAAAATAATCTGAGCTTTCCACGAACAGCTATTTCGCAGGAATTCATTGGTTTCTGTGAAAAGATTTAAGTTTAACAGGAGTGTTCGCTGCATGCTGTGTACTGAGCAAACATAAAGTCTCACCGCACCAACACGGACTCAGTTACAAAAAAGGCCCACAAAAATGTGTTGAGTGGGAGGAGCTGACATTGTCCGCCATTCAAGTTTGTGTTATCAGGAGTCCATAGAATTACTAAAAACCATATGCTTTTAAAGACCATCACATAAATTATCACAGCATTCGTTATGTAACAGCATCATGAACCCCAATTGTGAGCAATAAAAACATGGTTTTATTCCACAAGAACTTTAATAGTAACGCTTCATTGATTTTGTACCTACTCCAAACGGTGAAACGGAGGACAGACGGTGCTTCCAAGTGTCAAGTCTTAGTGTTTCACCACGAATAGAGGAGAAAGCATGCATGCAAGCAACGTTAGCTACAGTACTATATGAAACCACAGGAGACACTTTAACATGACACGCTTAACTGTAACTAGCCTTACATAACTTTCAAAACCACTTTGGCAGAGAGGAAAGTGCACCGTACCAAAACAAAGAAGATCATAACCTTACATAATAATAAGAAACAGCTCAAGAAAATGACCGCCACTGAAGAAATAGGATCCGAGCAATTACGAAACATTTGACTTTTCCCTTCATTTTTTCGCAGCATGCATGCGACAGAGATCTACCCCCTCCACCCCCAACGATTTCCAAGAAATCATTGATCGGTTACATTAATCTCTCAGTAATCAAGATGATCCTCCACCTCTCATACAACCCCTGAACCTATGAGCTAGCGTGCTATAGTAATGAGCTGGCGTTGGCACCTAAACCAGAACAATGTCTCCCCTTTGCCTCCAGCCAGACATCAGATCTTCCTCTGCGATCCAGACAGTCTGCACTCATGCCAGGTTTATGGATTATCCATCCATAGAAATATAACTCTCCTCTCCTCTCATTATCATTGACTTGATGACGGGTAAAATATAAACAGAACCCGTGATTCAGGGTCCTTTCTTTTCTATAAAGGCCTTCATTAACACCAAAAAACATTGATTGTGTACAAAAGGCTTTGTCCGTGTGGGCAGAGCCTGCGTGACAATGAACAGAATGTCCTTTCCTGGTTTAGCTGTTATAGAAAAACAAGCCGCCTGAAAGTTTGGAAGGTAGTGAATTGTATTTACCCCCCCACATCAACCCACATTCTCATGTCCTTTTTTTCCCATTTAATCCACACTGAAAAGAAATTAACATGAAGTTCTGGTTAATGAAGGGCTGAGGGCTACGTTGTTCCAGTTTGACCAAGGGAAATTAAGAAACAGAAAAGAAAAGAAAAGAAAAGAAAAGAAAAGAAAAGAAAAGAAAAGAAAAGAAAAGGTGCAGCACATAAATAAATGTAGATGATACTGTATTAACAAAGAGCCATCACATGGCTAGCAAAGATGAAGATGAGTTTGTTTCTCTATAAGAAAAGATTTGGAGATGATCTCATCACTTGCTCACCAATGTGAATGGGTGCCGTCAGAATGAGAGTCCAGACAGCTGATAAAAACATCACAATAATCCACAAGTGATCCACACAGCTTCAGCCTGACAATTAATGTGTCATGAAGCAAAACACTGTACATTTGTATGAATCCAGAATCAAGGCATTTTCACTTCAAACTGTTGTTTCTGGCCAAAATCAAGTCCATAATCAATATGATTATAAATACTTCCTCCAGTGAAACAAGTACATCATCTGTTGTCCTCTCACATAATACACAGACTTATCGGTTTATAACTGTTCCTGACTGCTTTTACTTGTAAACAGTGCTTGATCTGTGTATATTTCTCTCCTAATTCAGACAAGAACTTAACGGACACTATTTTTAATGGATAAATATTATGGATCAAGAACTTGTATTTTAGCTAGTTTGAAGTTAAAAACACCTTAAAATGGATTTGTTTATTACAGACATGCAGCTTTTCACTGCACAAGATTGGTGGACTGGAGTCGTGTGCAATCAATGTGGATTATTGTGATGTCTCATTCTGATGGCACCCATTTACTGCAAATCTCTCTAAATCTGTTCCAATGAATAGAAAACTCAACTCATCTCGCATGGTCTGAAGATGAGTACATTCTCAACGATTTACATTTATTGCTTTAATAAACAAATAGAAATTAAACACAGCAAATTACAGCTACAACATGAATTCTTGCAACAATAACTAGTTCAAGTAATGGTTTGAATTAAAACAAAACTTTTCACTTTCTATTTGTGCTTTTCCAGATTCATACATAGTCAGACTTCTCTAACATAAATGAACATTAGAATTTAAGGTTTATGTAATAAAATGTTAAAAATCATTATCTAATATATATTTTACAGATGCATGCTGGGCTAAAGGAAGCAACAAAATCAAGAATCTCCACAAGTGCAGGTCATTGAGGGCACTGAGTGTATCCTCCAGACGTGGCATGACTTTCAAAGGGTGAGTAAGTTCAGATCTATGTAACACATATGGCTTAAATAAGTTCCATGAAGGGTTTTTTGCACCATACCATACCTCAACCCATGCGTTGGACTATTCAGAGTTAATTTAGCTTTAGATCTCACCCAAGTCACCTCAAAAAATACAATTTTTCTAGTACAGCTGCAGGAAAATGAATGTGACTTTAATAAAAAGCATTGTTTTTCCTAAAACAGTTGGTGCACAAAGTATGATATCATGTTTAACATTCATCAAATCTGGACTGGAACAAAGTCTTTCAGAATAATACTTGGACTCGAAAAAGAACAGATTTTGAGAGAGAAAGGGTGTATGTAAAGACATAGTTTGTCAGTTACTGTAGGATGTTGTGGTAGACACTTGGGCATCAAATGGCAATTCAACTAATGAACAGCTCTTTACTCCACAGACTGGCATGCCTGACACCTGGAGGTCGCAGGTTCACTTTTCCTGGAACAAAGCAAATGAAAAGGAGAATATCAGAGACTGTCGATCACAGTGTGAAGCCCTTGTTTATGTCCCAACAAAACTGACAGCAGAGCATCACTACAAACATGAACCTGGGTCAGCCAAACTATAAATAGCAGTCTGTGTGATAAGACAGCCTGAATGTCTGGCCAGATTTGATATTAACTGGTTTAATGTCTCATCCCTATAGAGATGGGTAAATCTCTGTGGGTCAGCAGCAAAATATTTTTCATCCCAAATGATAAAAAAAAAAAAAACACTGAAATCCTTCTAACATGCTAACAATCTAAGATTGGGTGCTTTTTTAATTATCAGTTTGAATTTTAAAAAATGCATGCCATTATAAAATTATACATTACGTGTAACACTTCCCAATTAACTGAAGAATACACATGATATTAAAGATTCAACAGCCTTCTAAAAAACAAACAAACTAAAAAAAAACAACAACAAAAAATGTTACTTCATTAACTGTTCAGTGTGTGAAACTCATCATGTTCTCTCCTGCTCTTCTGCTGCTCTGGGTCTCTGTTTTTCTCATCATGAGAACTGGCCTGCTCTTGTGTAAAGAGGAAACAATTGATGCACTGAGGGAGCAAACGTGGCGGGTTCAACCATAGGCCTTGCTAATGTCATGAGGATCTTTAATACATGTAATAAATTCTATGTTTAACCTCAGTTAAAACTGATGCAGTTAGACATCCATCCATACAAACACACACATGTTTATTATGCTCCAGTATCCCCAAGAACCCAAATATATATCCATCCATTTTTCAAGCCGCTTGTCCTCGTGGGACTGATATCCATTCATTTTCCAAGCCTCGTGGGGATACTGGAGTACATATTTGAAATATTGCTATCTCATTCTAAGATGACATGCTTCTGTTATCATTGCTACTTGGCCTGCTATAACATGTCTCTCTGGTTTCTACAATAATATGTTGCTATCATTGGTATTGCATAAATGCTAATACCTGAAACCTGTATATAAAGTATTAAAAAGGTGTTCATAATATACAATGCAAACCACATCAGGCAATATAAATGCACTGCTTTGCATGTTACTGCATGCATTACTGCACAAATCCATTCTGCTTTTGAAGTGTTTTTTTTATTGTAAAAATAAATGAATGCATTACAGTATAGTATACTAATTTCAAATGGAAAATAAATTTGCTTTAAGAACTTTGCAATAACAATGGGCGTGTAGCATTAGTCATGCCTGTGCCGATATAAAATCTTGTTACCAAATGAACTACGTAAATGGGAATTCCACCCAGTTTCAATGTTTTTAATAGTGAGTTCTTTATCCTACAGCTGTTCATGGGACGTAGGCAAATATACTCTGCTCTGCCAAAAGCAGGAATCAAGAGATCCATCCATAACACCTTTTGGCTGTAATGCTAAAGCCTCCCAGCTTGAGAGAAATGGCTAGTTAGGAGTGTTGGTACAAGGCCAAACACATCTCTGGACAAGACAGCTGTATCAGGCTGAAAGTTGGAGTTTGAGAGTCAGTAAATGTGTATTTTTTACCCTAAAAAGATGAAGAGTTAATTGTATCTGTAAGGTGGTGACGTGTTGCCACATATTCTTAACTGTAGGTCAGCGATACACTTTTAAAAAATAAAGGTTCCCGGGTGGGTTTTTGCAGTCTGGAGTTGCTATACAGTTCTTTGGAGATTAGAAAAGTTAAAGGTTTTTCAGCTCAACATAATGGTTTTTGGGGTCTTAAAAGCACCAGTAGTGCCTTCGCTTATGTTTTTCTTACAAACTAGAGAATACCCTAAAATTATTTCCCCACTCAGGCCAAGATGTAGACATGTTTGTTTCTTTATCGTTACCAATTTGGAGAAATTTAGTATTAAAACTCTTGCTCACCTATGGATCCTCTGCAGTGAATGGGTGCCGTCAGAATGAGAATCCAAGCAGCCATAAAAAAACATCACAATAATCCACATAGCTGTGTGTTTGTTAGAAACCTATCCATCATTAAGACAATTTATCTTTATCTTAATTTTTTTTTTTTTACTTTAACCGTAGTTTTTTATTGGTGAACTATTCCTTTAATAGTGATGGTTGATATTTTTTCCCATTGTCTGTGGGAATGCAATATTGTGTGAGTTATCCCTCTTGCCCTATGTGGCTGACATTTTTGCCTTTTATTGGACAACTGAGTCTATAAATCCAAATCCATATTAAGGCTATTTTTCTGTTTAGATATAATCAGTCGCCACAGTATTGAAGGGATTACCTATTTACACCTTTGAACAACATTGTGTTCTCAACCAAAACTTACCTAAAGGCGCAGGCAGGGTCTTTTTGTCCAAGACTGGATCATGTTGTGAGTGACATCAACAGTTAAGAGATTAAATGCGGCTTCAGTCTGTCCTTCACTTCTTGGCATCCCAGTGTCCTCCTGGAGAATAACACTGAGGGCTTGTATCAAATCCAAATGGTTTGGTCTGGAAGTCAGTATTATGTCATACGAAGTTCATTTTCTTCTCTTCTATTTCTGTAAAACCAAAACAACATAAAAATTAATATAGAACAGTTGTATTGGATTGTAAGTGGTTTCAGAGTCACTCATGGGTCATTATTAATAATATGCTATTATTTGGTTTTCCAGTATTTTTGTAAGAGGACAAGAGGAAGACAGTTAGAGAGCAAGAGAGTTGGTAATGTTGCATAAAAGAGGTGTCGGGCTTAAAAAACCTTTCCGTCCAAACAGTCAGTGTGATGTTGACTTTGACCCCTCTTAGACAGACGCTAGCTATTAAAAGTCAATATCAGTAGTGCTGACACTGAAACATTGGAAATACAAGCAACACCACAGCTGCTGAAAGACTAAGTGTACCAAGGGACTGAATTTTCTCTTTACGTGCATTTGCAATCTAATTACATTCAATTTGAATAAATCGTAAGTACTGCACCTAACCACAATGTTTCATTAAACTACATTTCAGTATTACATCAAGAATGGTATTACTACATCAGTGGTTCTCAAAGTCAATGATCAAAAGCCCCCATTATAAGAAACTAGAACTGTAAAATAAAACTGAATAGCCATGAATAACAAAAAATGAAATGAATGCTTTAAAGCACTGTTCCTTTGTTAAAACAAAATACATGTTTTATTGATGCTATTAACTTATTTAACTTCTAGCTTATTTGGCATTGTAATTTTAGCATTTCAATACATTTTCTTTTAAATAATTATCATCTTGTGGTTTAAGAATCACTGGTCTAAACATAGTCCCCTCCAAAAGCACCCTATGATGTTGTACCCATGAGCTGAGCTTCCAGAGAACGTCGGAGTACTTTTCAAGAGCAACAATTAAAAATTCCACGTTCAGTGAAACTGTATCTGTATATCGCATCTTTGTTCATCAATTAAAGGCAATAAATAGGCCACTGTCATAAGAAAATCTGTGTCAGGACAACATTTGACACAAATCCTGAGAGAAACGAGGAAATGAATAGAAAGGCTGAAACAGAAAGATTTAATTAAAGAGTTTACAACAATTAATTTCTCCCACTTGAATGGCATGACAGCAGGAGAGTGAGTGGACAGGAATTGTGGGCGATTATATCGTGCCGCATGAAGCTGTAATACAATAGAGACACTGTTTTGTCTCTCTATTGAACTAAATCGTGCAAGCGCCCACAAAGGCAACACTTGCTTTCTGATTGGACATCTGTAATCTGAATCGTTGATGCACTTCATTTACCATTCTGAACAAATCAAAGAGTCCCATCCACCTGGAGGTTATGTGCAAAAGCTCTCATACTCAGTAACACAAGGCTGGCTGACGTGCCAAAACTCTTCAAAGTTTCATATCTCAGGGCAATTGGGAATCCTATCATTATAATACAAATCACTTGCAGTGCAACAGAAATACTGCTTGTAGAGTATAGGATACAGAACAGCTTTGCAAACATTCAATCAATGCTACACTCAAAATGAGTGCTTGTAAGATAGCAGCTGAATGAAACAAAATATGAATTTTTGAACAGATACAGAAAGGATGTGAAACAATAAAAAGGAGTTGAATGAGTGCAAACCCTCAGTATGAACCTATTGTTCCTATTATTACACAGTGATCTAAGTTTATATCTTACAGTTCCGACACAATGAAGTCCAAATTATGAGATAAAAAGTTAAAATTGCCTTTTTTGTTTTTCCGGCAGAAAAAAAATCTAGTAAAAAAAAAAAAAAAAAAAAAATAGTTTGAGATGCAAACTCAGAAATCAGAGGCGTGGAACAATGAAAAACCTTTCTTTGAATCTTGGAATTCAGATTTATTTTTAATTAAGATAAAAAAAAAAAACTATTCTATTAACTCAAATCAATATTTAATGTTCACCTTATTTAATGCTCACAGTTAACCTGTGAGCAGAGATTTGATCGGGGGGGATGGACCATGAGTCAAGAGGCATAGCAGAGGAGACAAAATGAGAGGAGGGAGCCAAGAGCCAAGGGGATTGGAAGGAAGTTGTTCATCCAAGGAATGGAAACATATTGGACACTAAAATGGCCATAAACTCCCTAAGAGAGGTCAGGGTTACAGAAAACGGCTGGGGAGATTCAAAGAGGCAAGGAGGCTGTCAGCACAGCAGTGGGGAACCAAGGTGCAACAGGTTCAGCAGAACCCAGAGAGAAGGGTGAGTCTGCTAAAGAGATGTGGTTTATTATATGCACACACACACACACACACATAGGCCCAGAGGAAGAGAATATGGATATAGAATGAATACATTTAACACTGCTTTTTAATAAAGTTAGCATATCTTCTTGATATGTTCTGTCATATTACATTACTTCGGTACGATTTCTATTAGGGGCATAAATGATGACAGATCACATGACTTTTTTAAACAATCCAGCTTACAACTCCATATACGTATATACAAGAATCAGAGACTTGAGCAGGACATTTTTCTACTTTGCTCAGTAATTCTAGTAACCACCATCAATGCCCCATTCACCACTAATGTTCTTTCTACATTTATTCAGAATCCAAATTCAGAGTAAATTGTCATATCTAGATGAGAGTTTCCAATAACAAGACCATGCAGCTCATCAATGCCTCCTTAGCCGCGAATAGATTAAAATATTTTTCCTTCTTGATTTTCCACGAAAGAAGATAAACCCTGACCTCTTCAGAGAGGGTCTGAAGCCTCTTAGATTACCTAGCTCACCACTAAAACTCAATCAAAGAAGCTTTTGTCAGGCTGTAGTGCCTGGCGTGAGTGAGCGTGCACCACAGTGACCTTTCTACAATAGCCACTGTTCTACAGCGTGAACTATGGACCTTAACAGCAGCGAATAAGGCCAGTCCATTCCGAGGAGACAATTGCATTCTCTAGGAAAGCAAGAGCCTTCTCTGCTGCCAACCATCAAATACGTGAGCTTTTCTGGATTAAAGCAGTCTATCTAGCCATTGCGGGGTCATCAGCTTTAGGGAGACGGAGCAGCGAAGACAAACAGCAGAGCCATTGTAAAATTCTCATGGCATCAGAGCTATCACAACAAGCACAGAGCTGCACAGACACGGGGCCAAAATCAACAGGCTCTCGATTCCTCTGGAACGATCCAACGTGATATTTACATTGGAGGAACACAAAGTAATGCACTTTGTGAACAAGATCACAGGGATGAGTAAAGGTTTCAGATTTAGGTTGATTCAGAGCGCGTCCCTTTTTCTGAGACATACGCTGTGCGGCTGCATACAATGGACGATGTGTTTGACGGATCATTTTGGCCGTCTGTCTAGGCCACACACCCGAGAGAAATAATCCACTACGGAGCTAGCCTGAATAAATGATGTGTGAATGTCTAACTTAGTCGACATACGCACAGTATGGACCTCCGTGCAGTCCCAGAATGGGGAGTAACTGGTGGGTGGGACGGGAGGGCACACGTACAAATGCATTAAAGTGGTGAGGGGGTGTGGGTCACAGGCCAGATTAAAAGACCTATAAGAGGATTGCTTCTGACTCAGGAGGGCAGACTGCTTCCTTGTGTTGTCGAGATCTGTCATGGTATTAACATGCCTTCAGGGGCTCCTTCAGATTAACTCCCTGGGAAAATCAAGGATGTCTCTTAACATTTATGTGGGTTTTTTAAAAAAAGAATGAGAATTCCATCATTACATCTTCCTGTCATCAAAACACATATGACTCATATCTGAAATGGCACAAAAAAATTATAATAATATTAATTAAAGTGGTCCAAGACTTTAAAAAGATCTCTGTTACAGAAACAGATAGATATTGAAGTCAGTATTCACTCTGATAAATGAATGAATCTATCTTACGTTTCAAATCTCTAATGAATTGGTCGATACAGTTCGCAAAACGTATCTGAATGATTGTCCTACAAATCATTTGTTAAAGGGATTGTTTAGGGAAATGGGTTTAATGGTCACACTTTATTTTAGGATCCATTTTATCACCAATAACAAACCATCAACTATGAATTTTGTCTCAATAAATTCCTAATTTGCTTAATAGTAAGGTACTTGTGAAATGTAGTTATTAGGGCTGTAGAATATGGTCAAGCAGAATATGTGCTTTATAAATTCTAATAAATAGCCAATACCTTAATAATAGCATGCTTATAAGCAACTAGTTAATAGTGAGAACTGGTCTCTATACTGAAGTGTAATTTAGACATTTGCTTACATCCAAACAATGATAGAGATGCAATAATAAAGCACATATGACTGAAAACCAATCAGATTACTTCTTGCTCATGATGCACACACAAACCTGTTTCCCATAAGTGATGCTCTTCAGGTATATAAATAAAAGCCTAAATTAAACCTGTTCATCATATAAAGCAATCGTAACTGGTCATGAGACTTGGATTAAACCATTCAACTCACATTTGTTTTATAATGCCTTTGTGATGAATCTGTGGTGAAGTGGTAATGAAGTTTTGGTTACCTGGACTTTTAAAGGAGGGACAGATACCGCTCATGGTTTCATAAAAAATTCTCTTCATTTGTTCAGTTTTGAAGATTAAGTCTTGGTTTAAAACATGAAGGCAAGTAAATGATGACAGAATTGTATTTTTTTGTGTGAATAATTCCTTTAACAGTTCTCTGGATTTTTCAGTGAATAATAATTAACAACACAAGTTATTGTATAGCTTCAGAAGATTTGGAAATTCAGATTATGAGTGAAGTACTTTAACAATATTTTATGGTGCTTTTATGCCATTTTTTAAGTTTAAAATCTTCAATCATGCATTCATTTTAATAGCATTGAAACAAGGCACCAGCAAATTATAAATAAACAAAAAATAATAAAATCATGCTCAGATGGGTTCGGAACAACATAAGAGTGAATAAATGATGAATGAATTTTCATATTAAATTAACGGAGGTATGCCTGACATTGTGCGAAAAGCATGATGCAACACAGTAATCTTTGATCTGTGATCTGGGTTTTAGCTCTCGCACTTAATTGGTCAACAGGGTCATTTTGGAGGTTTGGCAGTCTTCCCTGACCTTCTTCTGTTCCCAGACAGACAGCAAATTGACAAATGAAAAGACTGATAAACAAACATGCAGACGGCTTGATAGGACATCTGAACACGCTAAGATCCGCTACAGTGCCCTCGCTCTGCAGGCCAGCCGGCCGTGCCAACCATCCTGGCAGCGCACACTGTTTGCCACCCACACCGGCAGAACCCTAACCCACCCAGAACTCAATAATGTGGATTCATCACATCCATTGCACACCACGTCAATGTGGCGTAAACTGACAAATTTGACAATTTTCCATAAAGAACAGAGAGGAGAACAAAGTTCAGTTTTCTTACTCCATCGTCTATAGGAGTTATGGCAAAAGTTGAGCCAAGTTGTGTTTGAAAGCACCTTATTGAGCATATGGAAACATTATATCCCGATGACATACTGCAGATGAATACAAACCACTTCTAAAATGTAGGCCAAGAAAAGCATCTCTGTCAGTGTGTGGAGGACTAGGGTGAAGCAGCTGTTGTTGACTCATCTCTCTTCGTTTTTAAAGTTTGTTTTTGGCGCCCTCTGTTGGGTAAAATGATACTGAATCACACTACCTTTACTCCAAATATTTTTTTTTATCATAAAAATTGAAATTTACAGCTTCAGGTGGGATATAAATTGAAAATAATTGTAATTGGGTGAAAAAAAACCCAACTATATATATAGGCTACCTATAAAACAGCCCTTGTGAGATTTGGAGGTACTGAATTCCAATGACTTTCTAGTTCAACTGCATCTCCTGGAGAAGTCACACCCTATCACATTTATGCATGTGCAGACAGAGGATGAATTATTAAGAATTCTTAAGAATTTGAGAATCCTCACAGGTGCTGTCCCTGCTGCTGAGAAACCTCTGCTAGATCAATATCTGCTTCACCTAAGTGTCATTCGACAAGTGCTGGGAAATTGCTGCTCTGAACAAAAAAGTCCCGATTTCTCTCTAGGTCAAAGCTATTACTTTTCCAAAATATCATGGCTCAGAACGCTCGAGCCTATCCAGGATTTTCTCTGTATTGCCAGTGTAGGAATATACAACAAAGTTGCAGGTCTAGTCTCAAGTGGACCTTTCCTTCAAATTTGCCGCATTTCAGTTTTCGAGACGGTAACTGGAAACTCATGAAATGTTGACTATGATGATTTGAGGGGCTAATACTTTCTTCACATTTTATACTTGGGTTATAGATGGGAAGGTACAAGTTAATGATATTTCTCACTAACCTAATGGACATCTGTAAATTATAGCAGCAGCAAAGCATTTACGAAAAGATCAATTAAGGACAAAAGTTGAAAAGTGGGAAAGGGGGCATATAAAGGCAAAAAAAAAAAAAAAGGATATTTGTAAAATTGCCTGAAAGTATAGACATTTATGATAAGTAAAACCCTAGTTCTGTTACTTTTTAATGCAAAATGATGACTGAATAGTCGAGCATTCAAACCTGCTTTCTCTTAAATCATTATCCCAGCAAAATGTTGAATCACGCCTTTAAAATAACACTGTGCAAAAGCAAGAAAATAAGTTATTTGGGACATCTGTCTGCCATAGAGAAAATTAGATGGTAACATAAATCACACTGTTGCAATGTAAGCACATGTAAAATTGTACTATACACATGTTTTTTTTTTCTATTCCAATTCATAGGTAGAAAAAAACTTTGGTGAAGCACTTGACAGGTTTTTTGAGAGCCATCCACCTAAGTACAAAAACAAGATATGAATATTTAATGTCTATACTAACATGTGGGTTTCTGCTCCTGTGACGTGTAACCTGTTTTGTGGGTCATGCATTTCATTAAAATGTTCATGTTTGTTCATATAACCCAATTAAATTGTGATGTATAGGAAATATCTTTTCAAAGTCTTAAAACAAAAGGCATAGGCATCCACAAAATCAAAATACAAGTGAGAACTTTTTTCTGTATTAAATAACAAGATTATTTTTCCCCCAAATCAAATATACTTTATTATATGCATGCCATCCAGCTGATAAATGATTACTGACTGAGTGATTGATGCTAGTGGAATTACAATTATGTGGAAGACAGGAAAACTTATAAAACTATATTATATGAACAGATATTCCTAAAAATGAACAAAGAAATCCAACCCAGAACCAACAAAATAATCAACCAATCCTGCAACAAACAAAAACCTCTTTAAGACACAGTAAATGAAATTGAAGACACTATTGCGAAATATGTATTTGCCCAATATCAAAGTGTCAGTATTAACAGAAGCATTCAAATATTGCAGAACTGCATTTATAAAAAAAAAAATAAAAAAAAAAGTCAAATAATTAAACAAAAAGCAGACAAGATTATCCTTTTTTTGTTTAACAGTGTGAGATCCCATCATCAGGCAATTTATAGTTCTATTAAATGTTTTCCTCTGCATTATAGGACAAAACAGATCAATCTTAAATCGTCATCATGTTAAATTACAATAAAAAAAAAATGTCATTTGTCATTTTCTAATTAATTCTTGATTAATACAAGGTTTGTGCAATGAACAATCAAATCAACTGTGACTCCCAAAACCAAAACAACAACATATGAAATAAAAATGTAACAAAAAATAATGGACAAATATTATTTGGGAAATGTAAACTTAAATATTATTTTTTTTAAACATGTATTTCTTATCAGTAAAAGTTCAACAACAATTGGTTAAATCAACAGAACATAAACCTGACAAGAAATGTGAAGAAAAATGACAGTAGTAGTTGCTAGTTTTACAAAGTTCAAGCTTTCTTTAGTCATTATGACAGCTTTTGAACCTACTTAAAGTGCCCCTATTATGGATTTTTGAAAATGACCTTTCATACAGTGTGTAACACACTCTAATTGAATGAAAACATCCTGCAAAGTTTTAAATCTCAAAGTGCACTGTGTATAAAGTTAACTGGCCGTGTCCCAAATGGAACACTTCATGTGCACTTTCGGTCTTACAAATGTCCACCGAATGCGCATCACTGTTAAGTCCACGAGACCGTAGTGTGTCACATTCGTCATTTCAGTATTCAAACGGGTGCTTGCGAGCGCCCCCCTTTGCTGTCGTTATGCACCCTCTAACCGCACTATTCCTGAGCCCGCAAAATATAATCAAAATATAATCCTTTCATTAACCATAATGGGGGCACTTTAATGGTTAAACTCAGTTAAAAAAATAAAATAAAAAAACTCATTAGCTCATCAAGAAATGCAAAGTAGTACATTCGCAATATTTTCCCTCACTGAAGTACTATGATTAAAGACTTGAACACATTTGCAGCTACTCAGATTTGATTCTATGTGTGTGTGCGCGTGTGTGTGTGGCAAACAAAACCCAAAGAAAAAAAGTGAACAAATTAACTGAATCTGAATCATATTTTCATTTGGAATTTTCATTGCTTCTATTAAATATTCATTAAAAAAAAGAGACGGATAAACAAATCTAAGGTAAACAATTCTTACTGGTTCCTTTAATTTTCCTAAAATGTATTTGTAATTAGAATTTAGTGAGGTTTACTTGTTTGTTTTCTAATTAAAATAAAATAAAAACCCCTGAAATGTGTTAGTTAACTAGTCCCTAGTTATCCTCTGTACAAAGTTAACTGAAAAGAAACTCACTTGGTAACACTACACAAAATGACTCTTCATAGGCCAAAATATACAGAAAAATGTACACAACATTTATGTGATATCTGCAGCTAAAACAAACCATAACCGCTGCATCGTTTAATGCAAAGTAGATTACTTTATGAGATGATTGAGAGTTACTCGCCTTGTAGACAAAGCCCGATTTCCATGTCAATAAAATACAATTAATAGCAATAGCAAATCATATTCTTGAAATATTTGGACATGCAATGCTTTCAGAGATCTGGGAATATACTGTAGTGTTGCAAGGGATCCCTTTTTGCATATCAAATCTTACTTCTAATCTTATGTCAATATTACACGTAATCTTTGCAAAAAGGAAACTAAAAACTGTAAACGAAAACTACCCCAGTTTAGGGTTGAACTTTCTGTCGTTCAACAAGTGCAAGCCTTAAACCGCCCTCTCTTCCTGGTTCCTCACTGTTGAGCACACCTGCCTGGTTGCTCCTTCTCAGGACTGTCCGATGTGCCCTCATTCTTCTGCTCCACTGCCACCTACAGGACAACAAAGGCAAGTGCAAGTAAGAAGTCGAGTAGGAGCAAACATTAGCCAGAAGGAGGCAGTCGCTCACAAGAAAAGGAAGTCGGGACTAATAACCTAGTGTAAACATAACAACTTAATTTCAAGCATCACCTGCTCTCATCTGCCCATGACTGACCTCACCGGGGTTTCAGACACCTGCTGCCTCTGTCCTGCCCCACAGCTATGCTGCATTTATCATATACAGCGAGATGCTTCATCAGCAGGTTTCTCTGTCATTCCTATACTGAGGTTATAGGCAGAGTTTTACATCTTGTTCCTGCCGTCCTGCTGTTTGTTGCACACCTCTGCTCAGTGATAAATCACTCCGTGTGGCTGCTGAACAGTAATGGGAACAGATGTTTGTAGAAAACAGCTTCAGCCACCTTAATGACATGTTTGGAATGCAGTAGGGAAAACAAGCTCTGGCAGCTGACACAGCAGGTTGCTTGAGGGTGACAACTTGTCTTTCAGTGGCTTTGTCACAGGGTACATGACATTTAGCTCAGGCTAAATCAGATAGCCCGAAGGGTTTGAAAATCACCACTTAATATCCAAATTAAATTCCTGGTTTTCTAAAGTGTAATACTTAGGGTGAGGAAAGGTGTATAACAAAACCTGGTTTAAACAGCTTTAATCACTACTACACTAACAATTTAAATAAATACAAAATTTTAATAAAATTAAATTAAAAGACTTTGCCTTGGGAACTAGTTGAATTAAAACATAGTTTGTTGATTTCGGTTAATGTTTATTTCATTTCTAATAATAAAAATCCCTTGTTGGCAAGCACAGAAGTTTGACCTTTTTTTTAGTTGGTCACCAGGTTTGCACAAATCTCAGGAGGGATTTACAGATCCTCTCTAAAGCCTTGAGGTTTCTTGGCTGTTGTTTGGCAACTTGAAGTTTCAGTTCTTCTATAGGACTGAGGTCTGGAGACTGGCTAGGCCACTCCATGACCTTAATGTGCTTCTTCTTGAGCCATTCTTTTGTTGCCTTGTAGGTATGTATGTTTCGGATTATTGTCATGCTGGAAGACCCATCTATGACCCATCTTCAGTGTTCTGGCTGACGGAATGAGGATCTTCTCCAAGATATTACAGTACATGGCCCTATCCATTTGCCCTTCGATGCATTGAAGCACTTAGCAGAATAACAGCCCCAAAGCATAATGTTTCCACCTCTGTGCTTGACTGTAGGGATGGTGTTCTTGGGGTCATAGTCAGCTTTTCTCGCCCTCCTAACATGGCGAGTCGAGTTAATGAATCATGTTCTTTGGCAAACTGTTGGTAGGAGATCAAATACTTATTTCACTGAAATAAAAATCAATTTCTAACCTCTATATAATGTGTGTTTTTTTTTTTTTTTGGTTGGTATTCTATCTGTTAAGATAAACCTACCAGAAATATTACAGACCCTTCATTTTGTTTGTAAGTGGGCTAACTTACAAAATCAGCAGGGGTTCAAATAAATATTTCCCACTGTATGTTTATAGTTTCATTTGGAATTTACTATGGACACTAATTAAGGCGACAATTTATTTATTTATTTATTTTAGTTTATTTAAATTTTTACGACACTTTCAGTTGATAGCAGATAACCAAAATATAGTAGTGTGTTAGTTTGACCTCATTCCTCCTTGCCTGGAGGACAAGTTGAGCAAAAGGTGGCACAGCTACTTCACCCTCCCCCCTAACACACACACACACAGACAGAATACCTGATAGGAGAAATGTGATTTGTAGGTGATCCATTTCTTCAAGTCAGTTCTGTCCCCCACGGACAGAGAGCGAACGGTGGTTTTGGACGCAGAAGCAGAGGGCATGTCAAACTCAACCTCCACTAGGCACTCAAACTTAGGAGGCACCTCCCAATCTGATCCCAGCTCCAAATGACAGTAGAAAGTATGAGGATGTCCCAGTGCTGCAAAAAATACCATCCACAACCATATTAATGTAATGTATGCAATATTAACACTAATAATTAATTAATGCAAGTCACTAGAGGAATTTTTAGATGACGTAAACCACTGGAGCTGACCAGTGTAGATATGTATAATTAACATTAGCATAGAATTGTCCTCAATTCTGCTCAAATGAACTGAGGAAAGTGATGAAAAATGATTTTCTTCAGATGAATGATGCCAAACAGCATTGGTTTGTGTTCGTCTTAATGGCAAAACTTGAATATGCAAAGAAAATGCAAATTTTTAACTTGAACCTAATTATGATGTAAATAACTTGCAAAAAGTAGCTCACAAGTCATATGAACTACTTCTGAAATACATAGTGCCTTTGTGTCCTTTTGAGAATTTGAGATTCTCCTTTTGTGTTCTATAGAAGAAAAAGTATTATGGGTGAGGAAATGATTTATTAAATTATTTTTCTCTATATTTTTTGCATATCATTCTTTGAAACATGGTTTTACAGAAGAGTGTATTTTAGAGAAAGAAAAAATCGTTTGAGGAAAAAGCTGAATTGCAAAGCTTAAAGGATGTCAGACTGTGAGGCTGTGAATTAACAGATGATGACAGCGTGAGTTTTGTCTAACCAATCAGACTCATGCAGGAGGAGGGGATCCCTGCTGATATACTATTGAAAAGCCTAAAGCACTGGCCATTGACAGAAAAAAAAAGATGCAAATGCTATGACAAAAGAAAATCTACAAACAGGATAAGAGAGTTTTACACTACTGCACTAGCTTTGGGAGTCAATACTGCATTAAGAGGCATGGCTTTTACCACAACATTGTGATTTGGAAGTTGTTATGATTTATTCAGCAGCACCAAAATATAAAAATATTTAACTACTATCTATACTGATATTATTATCATGACTATAGTGAAAGACAAACACTTAAATAATAGTATAATTTTCCAAATATTAGCATTATTTCAAAATCTTTTTATACAAGGCACCATTATACCGTAAGACTAAGAAAAAGTTACATTTGTTGGTTAATTTACTGACTAGACCTACATTATCTACATCCATGTGATGAAATGACTAGATAAAATAAAACAGTTCTTAAACAACTATTTGCATATGCAATTGCATAAGAGTTACTGGGAAAAACAAGGTAGTTTGACCTGAATGTAGAGACTGTATCATGGCTATTGCTACACTAATGCCATATCTAAATATTTCAATTTGTAGGTCACTAAACTGACAAAAAAACATGTGACATTAGGGATGTGCATGAGTACTCAAAAGTGACAGCAATTATTGGTTACTATTTGACTTCAAAATAACCTGTAAACTTTAGAACAACACAGGACAGTATTTTTGCATTCAAAAACTCTTAAAGGGATAGTTCACCCAAAAATGAAAATTGTCCAATTATTCCCTACATATTGTTCCAAACCCCTAAGACCTTTGTTCATTTTTCAGAACACAAATTAAGATATTTTTGATGCATTTCGAGAGCTCTCTGACCCTCCCATAGAGACCAAGTATCCTTACACGATCAAGGCATCATTACATCATTAAAATATTCAATGTAACATCAGTGGTTTAAACATAATTTTATGAAGCTACAATAATACTTTTTGTGCACAAAGAAAAAAAAAATTACTTTTTTTCAACACTTTGTCTCCTCCGCGTCACCCTTTAGTGGCATTTTGGAGAGTATCACATACGTAATGTACACAACGTATGTACGTGGATGCATTGTTTACATTCAGATCTAAGCGAAACAATGTAAACCATGTATCTACATACGTTGCAGCTGACACAGAGCAGCATACGTTATGTATGTGATACTCTCCAAAATGGAGCCAGGGTGATACGGAGAACACAAATTGTTGAATAAAGCCGTTATTTTTTGTTTTCTTTGTGCACAAAAAGTATTCTTGTAGCTTTGTAAAATTACGGTTGAACTACTGATGTCACATGGATTATTTTAACAATCTCCTTACTACGTTTCTGAGCCTTGTTCATGAAAGGATACTTGCTGAGAGCTTTCAGAGTGCATCAAAAATATCTTAATTTTGCTTGGAATTACATGAGGAGGAGTAATTAATGACAGAGTTTTCATCTTCGGTAACTATCCCTTTAAGTTAATTCCTGTTGTTCCACAATATGACATTTTGACCACCTCCAAGTTCCCACCTGAGTTCTTGTCTGGCAGGCGACTGATCCTCCACACCACAGACCTGAAGGCCTGTTCGTATTTCGCTGTGCCGAGCGTGACCCTCATGGCGGGTTCGGACCCTGAAGTGCTGGTCGAACCAAAACTGGCTCCTTTATTGAAGCGAGCCTTCAGGGACTTCTCTCCCGTCACACTCTCTCGTTTAAAGTTTTTTGCCCAAATTTCCGGTATGGGGTAACGGATAGCAACATTCTCACATGGTATTAATGTTAAAGGATCCCGATTGGATGAAAACCCAGTTGACATCACCAGCCAGGACTGCACCTCCACTTCCGCACCCTTGACAGAAGCGACTGTTCTCAGAGTGAAGGGAAGGGTTTTTTCAGCAAACGGTGTTCGGAAACGCAAAAGCTCAAAGCGGCGACCAACCGGTGGGCTAAACGTAATAGCATGGGACTCTGCAAACTCTAACTGGTCTGCACACTCATGCAGTCGACAATCCCGCAGTTGAATCCAACGTGACGTTGTGTTGGAAATTATGTCATGCCGGGAAACCACCTCTTTACCTTTGACCTGGACATCATTGAGGCCAATACTGCAAGGTGGAGATCCATTCAAGAAGGCTAGCATGCTCACTCGGGTCAAAACTAGCTGCTCTAAGATACGGCTGTCCCCTTTGGAGACAATCCCATAGAAGTTATCCCTCACCTCTATGTGGATCTCCTCCTCAGTGTAAGTCGTTGGCCAATTAAGACCTTCTTGATCCACAGAGAGGCCCACAAGGCTCTCCTGCAGAGCATGTTGAAAGCTCAAGAAGTCTTCATAGTTGGTTGTCCCAAGCTTCACCGCTTGCTCTCTCACAGGCATATGAACCACTGTGACCTTGGGCTGAATCTTCCTCTTCTCTTTGTAGACCACATGGTCTACACTGATGGTATGAACACGGCCATTCTCGTCGTAGTTCTGGAGCTTGGGTTCAGATATCTCATGCTGGGAGTTTAGCTGGAACTCTTTGAAGGGCTTTTCCAGCCCTTTCTCATAGAAAAGTCGCAGCTTGCCACTGTTCGTCAACCTGACAAATATTGGTCCCCAGTGACGTGAGGACATAATGTTCTTCTTCTCCGGGATGCGCAGCAGCATGGGCCAGCCATCCTTGGGCGTCATATGGTCTGGTTTGTAGGTAGAATCATCAGAGTAAACTTCCTCCACTGGACTATCTGGTAGAGTAGAACTACCATCATGGTCAGGGTCAGAAATGTGAATATTCCTGAGCTGATCCAGACCATCTATAGGAGAGCCTGGTGAGATACTATCTTTTCCAAAAACAGAGTCTTTCTTAGATGAGAAAAACATAATGGATTCCCTTTTGATATCAGCATCTTGATCCTCAAAAAACGGTGAGCTGAATGTGGACACATCTGGTATCTCCTGACACAAGCCAATGCCTTGGGACGTTTTGCGGTCTGTTTTGTCAAAATAGGCACTGAAAGGGTTAATAGGAGAAGGTTGTAGGTTCAAGAGCTCATCATCCAGGAAAGGGTTCTTCTTGTTGTAAGGGACGTTGCTGTTTGATAGTGTGTTATTAAACTCAAAGATGGAATTGGTGCCATCAGGGGTCAGGTCCAGAATGTGTCTCTCTGTCATCTGGCCACAAAAGGAAGAGGAAATCAGGTTGCTGTTGGCATCCTGCAGAGGAGAATTGTTGAGGTTATCCAGTTTTATATTAGACTGTTTCCCTGGAGGTTGGAAAACTGAGTCCTCATCATCATCAAAGGTAACCCAGCTGGCAAAGCGGTTGGAGGTGACATAAGATTGGCCATTAGTGTGTTGGTTGTTTGCTGTCCAGTTGAATGAATCCATGTTCATTCCTTCATCCTCTTGGCACACAGAAGAATCTATCAATAAAAAAAAGAATACAGAGCTATTTCAACACTTTTAGATGAAATTTGAGCAGGAAAAAAGCATGTCATATCTAAGAGGCAGACATAATCTTATAAACAAGAAAACAGATAACCTCCTTGGATTTTCCAGTGTCCGTTGAGCCTATTTCTGAAACCTAATGAGAGTCACAATGGTTGGATTATTTTGGTCCAAACCAAGAAACGACTGAAAGACATTTCCACTAACAGGAAGAAGGCAGATTCCTATCAACCACAATTCATAAGCATGCATTTGAATACTTTCTCTCTCCTTCAACATGCTATTTATTAATTTCAATATAGATATACTAATATTTTATAAGAAGAGGTTTGATTGACTACAGAATAATGAAGTTTTCATTCTTGTTCAGTCAGTTTCACTAGGACAAAATGGATCTATAACAATGGGATAATTGAGTAATCAATTTCTTTTTAGTCACACCAAGGTCATCTGTCCCACTAAAACAGTAAAACTGTTTTTTAAATGTCACATAAACACTTTTCATCTGAAACTGGGACGTTCAATAATTATGAATGAACCTGCAAAAAAGCATAAGCAAGAATGATAGCTAAAGAAAAGAAACAAATCATTAATTAATGAATCCTTCTGCTCTTTTGAACCAAGCTCAAACTCTTATATGTTCTAGTTCTCCCATGCCAAATTAGAGAGACAGTTTTTACCTGTTGCTAGGCACCAGCATTCCCCACCTCAGACCTACTTTCTCTGCCAATGCAACAAAGCACTGAATGGTCTGTCTCACATGCTGAAACTGGAATGACTGCACTATGCAACAAGAGCATGCATAAACACACTCTGACACACTAACTCACAAACAACAATTTTATAGAAACTAAAATCCAATAAACAACTAATAAAGCTATGGGCCTTATTTATACTTGAATTGTTCAGGCCAACCTCTTTCCAGTCTCTTAAAACATTGCTTATTAAATGTGTGAGAGTGTTTGCACTATGGCTTGTGGCTTTGTTAATCCTCTCATATTAGTTCAACAGGGTTCATCACACTACAAATCAGCTGAAACAATTACTATAACAGAAAATATTAAAAGACTACAATACAAGACATTTGCACACACAGAAGCAGCCAAAAACATAAAAAGACTCTGATTTCAAGGCTCATATCTTATCAGCCCTGGAGGGAGAAGGTTAAAAGATTATCCCAGCTCAGAAGAAAAATGCAATGCCCTAAATATGAATACTTATGAACATCGTCTGCGCACCTCCAAAGCATGTTTGTTCATGTTCTTACAAGGGATACATCAAATCAGCCAGAGGGTAAGATAAAATTGCAACCATCAGAACAAATGTTCAAGGTTCACTTAAGTTAAAGTTAAATTAGCATTTCTATATATTTTTCCTACTTATCTCTATTTTTTATTCCAACAAAGAGACAGTTTAATTGCAGAACACTAGCATTCACTGCAACACGTATTAATCAGCATTTAATTGTTTTTGAATAAAGTAAACATTCTTAAAACAAGAATGATTGATATGCATATGCATACATTGTTTTGTTTTTTCAAATATATTTTAAATAAAAAAAAATGACATTCTGACATTTTACAATTACAAGCATAAATCAGTAACAGTTTAGTGAGGTTTATGCTTTTAACAAAAAACATCTAACACAACTTTGCTTATGAAGAAAATGTATCTTATATTTGGACGAGAACTATAATGGGACGAGAAAAAAGGAAGAAAGAAGCAATTTTTGGCATTCTAGAGAGTCTGTTTTACGGAGTAAATCGTGAAAGCAAAATCTTGTTGCCAAGCATCAACTTACTGGTATTTCGTACCAAGTAAAACTCAGCATGGATAGAGCGCTGATCCTGAGGCTATACAAGCAATGCCAAGTGAGACTCCAACAAATGCTCTCACCCAGCTCTTTTTTAAAAACCCTTTTAAACACTACCCAGTTTTAAAATACAGAACTGAAAGACAAATATATGCATAATCAGCATAAAAAGATAACATATTTCTTAAAAGAGGAAGAAAGAATGGCTAAATGAAAACTCAGCAACTACCACAAGCATTTATAAGTCAAAACTCTGTGCAATGTCTGTCACAATGCAACAATGTGAAGAAAAAGACTCACCAGTACAGCAGATTCAAGAGTCCAGGTGCTAAAGAGAGGAAACAGATGGGACACCAATTGTAAGGCTTCTCTACGGCACCATGCATTAAAAAAAGCAGGTCACATGACCTCGTTCTCTCCATGAAGTGCCCGCACAGACATGTAGATGCCTGTTGGTCTGCCTCCCAGCCTGCCTCCTTCACAGGAGGAGTCTACATTTTTTGACAGGTAGCTGTCTTTACAGAAACCACATCTCAACACTCGCAGAGAAAGGCATTCTTGGAAATATAATTGGTCGAAAACAAGTTCAGAAACATTTTGTGTGTTGTCTCATGTTTGTCTGTAACCATGTGGAGAAGTGATTCTGTCCTTTGAATATCCCAATCATCTACCATATAAAAGAGAAGACGAGAGAATATGACACAGAAACTGACAATAGCATGATGCATCAATAGCATGATGGTGTGCAACAAACAACTACTTTTTACAGCTACAAAATGTGCAAGACAACTGCCATCTGACTGCAAACTTAGGAGCCGAGACAAATGGTTGACAGGTTGTGTTTGCACTGAAGTCTTGATCTGCTTTGAGATCTCTCAATCCTTTCAGCACTAAGCTACTGACCTTTATTTTGCTGGTTTCAGGTCAGTCCTTCTAAAACAGAGCATTAACTGGGGATAACTTTACTGGAGTTACTGTGCACCCATTCATTTTCCCTTACATTCTCATCAAATTGAGAGTCTTACTGTAATATTAACGTTAAATGATCATATTTTACCATTACTCTAAACCTTAAAGTCACCAAATGATGTGTTATTTTAGACAATGTTGTCTGTTTTGCTCAATTTTCCAATGGAAACAAAGACAAATCAGAACTATAAGTCCTTGAGCAACACACAGTGGCATTTTATTTCTTAATGCACGTTTTGAATGAATTGGGTGACCATTTGGTTCGTTGAACCACTTGCCATAGATACGTTGGGTTTGAAGCGGAGCATCAAAGTACTGAAGTAACAATTCAAAAGCATGCAGAGTCGTCGCTTGTGGTACCAATCAATGGTGATGATCCGCTTCTAGTCGAACAAGCTTAATGATTAAATGGACCAATCATAAAGAATCATTTACTTCACTCTTGAATGAATCAGCCATTTGAACGAATCAAATGAATGAATAAATGACTATATGGCTTAATCATAAAGACATTTACCACCACCTACTAGCAGTTTTAGTTTATTATTTAGAGTATCATATCAATAAAGTAATAATGTATTATTTACATAGTAATAATAATAAAATGTATTATTAAATTTGAATCCCTTACCAGCCCTACAAAAAATAAAAAAACATGATTCTTTATTTTAGAACATGTTGGCTTTTAGACAGCTTTCTGTAAATGCAAACTATATATTTTAAACCCTAAAGACATGCTGTTTTCCATGATGTGTCCCATTTGAAACTCACCAAACCATGTTGGTGAGAAAACACACAGTGGAAGTGTCATCTCTGACAGGCAGAGCTTTCCCATAATGTGAAGCGGAGTGATAGCTGCAGGTGTGAGTCACAGGAGGCGGGTTTTTTCACGAGGACATTTGCAGGGGTCAAAGGTCACAGACGGTGAGGAAGCATGTGAGAATCCCAGCAGGATGTGCTCTTAAACAAGCTGTTGCTCTACTCTATAAACTCTGCTGATCTGAGATTACAGTAACTTCTGCTGTTCTCTGTAGAGATTTGCTAACTAATGACAATGGCCTTCTGTGTGGGTGCATTTGGATATGACAAAACCACATTCACACATGCTTTCTGTTCCTCTATTGACCGCACGCACACACACACACACACCCATTACATCACTATGGAAAACAGCATTCTTATGCATCACTGGAAATGGAATGAGAAGGAACTTAAAATGTGCATTGTATATCAAATGCACTGCACATCCTCATAAAGAACATCATTAGCCATCTGTGCCTGTAAATTAGCCTGACGAAGCTTTCGTAAAGACCTGGCTTGCACCATACAGCTGCATAAACACTCGTATTCATTCGTTACCAATAGTCTCGACTTACAATGACACATTCATAACTATAATGTTTCATTCATGAACATAAGATATAAGTCACATAAAGGGCGAGATTTAACAAATAGAGCTTAAAGCTGACACAAGTCAATGTGTGCAGATAGACACAAGCCATGTGCAATGTATACAAACAGTGAATGCAGCTCAAACAAATTACAGCAGAGAAGAACTATGTACACAAATAATCAGCAATTACACACAAATTTGCACTCAGTTCAGCTGTAAATAAACAATCATGGAACAACACCCAAGGGTCACATGCTGAAAGGAAAACAAACAGAACGGCGCCCTACTGCCAGGTTTTAGCAGCGTACCCTTCAACGCACTAAGGGAAGGAGCAAAGGCCACTGGGTAGGGTGAGAATGGGTAGGGTTAGCAGAGTTTCAAACAGTTTGACGTCTAATGGTATCTCGCACAGACAGATCATAGGGAAAATAAAAAAAACAAATGCTGCTACAGAAACTTATTGATAATGATTGCTATTGCTCAAACATACTCCTCAATATTAAAAACTCACATGTAACTAGACCTTTTGTACTACAGGCATGAATGAATCTCAGATCTCCAGGTTTGATGAAGACAAGGGCACTACTACTTTTCAGTGTCATCCGACTTTTTTTATTTATTTCACCTAGAGGCCAATACAATGGATGAAAATAGCAAAATCAAAAGAACAGAGACATGAGAATAGTATCTTTTGAGTAAGTAAGCAGTAACCAATATCCATCAAACCACATTCTAACAAAATCATCATAGCAAAACATTTTTTTAAATGATTAATTATTCATTCCCTTATGCTGCTATTCAAGTGTGCTCACTACGGCTGTACTGATTCGATCAAAAATGCAGTAAAAAAAAACAGTAATATTGTAAAGTATTAATACAATTTAATCTAATTCTATATTATATTTTAATAATTTTACTGCAGTCTTCAGTGTTACATGATCCTTCAGAAATCATTCTAATATGCTGATCTGCTGCTAATTTTTGTTTAATTATTAATGCTGAAATCAGCTGTGCTACTTAATATTTTTGTTGCTTTTATATTTTCTTTTCTTAATTTAAGAAAAAAAGTTTTTTGCATCTCTGTATTCCTTTTCTTACAAGCTCAAACATGACCAAACTCCAGTGTAGCTCGGCATAATTACACACTTGACTATTTACTGTAACATTTGCTTTAACTAACACTCAATATGCACTTCTATTCACTCCTGCCTGGAGTGAAAATTCTCTTGCAGTGACTCCATCTTCCCACAGCCTGAGAAATGAAGCATGCTGCATTTTAATAAATAAAACCGTCTTAAGCACCTCACCCTCTCTTGTTTCCATAGAAACCCTGGTCTGAGTGAGCTATTGCTGGAGGGCCGAGGCGAGAGGCCTGAGATGGATCGTGCAGGAGCGCTAACCGCTCTGCCACAAATTACCTGCGAGAGAGAGCGTCCTGCCTCAAATCAGCACAGCGTTCCTTCAGAGCCACCATCACTCACACGAGAGGAGCGTCTGAGGAGCAGCTGTCAAAGAGCGTGTGAATTTATTTGTCCAGATTCCTCCATCATTTACTACGCCACAAAAAGACGCCGTCTTTTCATTCCACCTGCGTTCTGCGTTCCTGGATTCGACCCCGAAGGCTGTGCTGAGCAACGGAAGGGATTTATTGATGGATAATTCAGCGTGTGAAGCATTTCCTGTGCAATTCTCACTACCTTCTGTCTTCTCACGAGGGGACAGACTTTAATTACTGTTTGAGGCACTGGGTGGATATAAAACCGCCACTTACAGATGTTCGACTGATGAGAGTTTATCATTTATTCATTTATTAACTTGGCAGGTCTGACTCTGTGTGTGTGGTACTCACTGGTAGAGGTGGGACAGGAGGGTGTTTGACTGGGTGGCTCTTCGGTGTTAAGTGAGGGCAGGTCACAGGAAGACGCCCCCATGCTCACGGAGCTCTGCTCCTCTGATTGGGTGGTCCAGCTGCTCTCTGATGGGGGAACGGCACTCCAGAAACTGGCCGAAGAGCAAATGCTGTGCCTCGGACCTTCAATAAAACAACTGTCTTTAGAGATATAGATTTAGGATATACAGGCATAAAACAACTGCTATCTTCACAAACAGGTAAAAATTCTGCATTTAAAAAGAAAAAGTTCACAAAGAAATTTGTGTTAAAGGATTTCTCTCATGCAGGTCTAATATATATATATATATATATATATATATATATATATATATATATATATATATATATATATTAGACACACACACACACACATAATCCACGTGTATGCCATTTCTTTTTTATAATAAATATATTTACATACATTAATTTTAAACAATTTGTGGTTGGTAAGATTTTTTATATATTTCTCACTAAGGAAGCATTTATCATATTGTAATATTGTACGATGTGAATTATTATTACACTTTAAAGTCACTGTTCTATATTTTAAGAGCTTTTATATTGTCATTTATTCCTATGATGAAAAGCAAAATTTTCAGCAGCCATTACTCCAGTCTTTAGTGTCACATTATATTTCAGAAATCATTCTAATATGCTTATTTGGTGCTCAAGAAACATTTCTTATTATTATCAATTCTGAGAACAGTTGAGCTGCTTAATATTTTTGTGAAAACCATGACAAAGAACAATATTAAATTATTAAAAATAATATATATATAAATATTTATAATAGAAATCATTAAGCTTTTGATCAATTTAATGCATCCTTGCCTTATTGTATGCAATAATTTGTATATATATTTTTTTAAATAAAATAAAATCTTAATGCGCCCCCCCCCCCCAAACTTTTGAATGATAGTGTCGATAAATATTTCCATTAATTTATTTGCATTTCACTCCATTTTAATTTCCTGAAATTAAACGACTGTAATTCATGAGTTGAGTTGGAATCTGAAGGCATTGTCATTTTTGATTCTAAATGGTGCACAACTCTGTTATGTGTGTGTGAATACCGTAAATGTGTGTCGCTAATGAACAGGTGTTATCACTGAATTAGGAACGAGAGACTATTAAATATTCACAGTGGGAAAAGTGCTTTAGTAAAAGGATTAAACATCAAGGGTGAGGCGAGATAACATAGCATACTGATTTATATCAGCCTCGTCAAACAATCGAATCAGTCTACTCAATGATTTTAATTAACACTGCTGTAATTACTATCAGAGGACATATTACTTACGTTATAAAATACTGTGTAGTAGAACGCTTTGAAACAATGATAGAGAGAATACAGTAGTACTACACAAATGATGTTTTAGATTCAGGTTGGAGTAAATATGTAAACTCAGATGACATACTTCCAGTTATTTAAATACATGTAGGCACTGCTGATGCTTAATTAAACAATTGGGATTCAAAAACATCCCAAACACAGGATGTGTTCACTGCCTAGCAACAAATCCAGCCGCGTGCTTTTTTTTCTGGAGCTCAGTTAAAAATTCACAAATGTAGTTATTTAAAACTATGACCTACTTAAAAAAAGTACAACATAAAGACGAACTTGAACATTTTACAAGGTTACAGGTTGAAATGGATGCAGAGGTACATAAGATTTATCATGCAAGTCATTACAGCGATGAATTTAGAATGTATATAGATCATCTAAGTATCACAAAAACAAAAAAAGATGATGTCTAAGCATGACACTACTGCATCATCAGGTTGTTCACATAAAAGTACAGTCAGCTAAGGAATAATGCCGTGCATGATAAAAAAATATCACTTGCCAAGTGATTAAAACTCTTCCCTCAAAATAATAAACTGAATTTGAACTGATTCCAAAAACTCAAATCTCTATATTTTCATATAGCTGTCTTGCCACTGATGAGTGGAATCTCAGTCATTCAAATAAATAGTTTTAAAGATTTTAATAAAACTCTCAGTCTATAAGAAAAGAAAACAAGTGTGCATGTGGGATTACTCCACCTAACACTCCTTTTCCTGAGAGTTCCCAAACCTCTGATTTCACCACAAACAACTTTAGATGGATCCATATGTGCTCTGATTGTTTTTTTTTTAACACATTATGTTCACAATATACTTATTTCTTATTAGGTTTCTGCTGCATTAGCATAAAAAAAACATTGCTTTCACTACTCATCTTTGTTGTTTTATAAAATAATTCAAGTAATAATTAATTAAGTATTCAGTCAATCCAAAGTGATATGAATCTGGATGCCTTTGAATATAAATAATGTAAGACACTGTGGTTGGATAAACCCTACATCAGACACTGGCTTTCTGGCTGCTAAAGCTTCCCCTAGACCACACATGGGAATTAAGGCATCAAACCTGAAATCATGTTGGACAGCCCCTGTAATCGGACTAAATAAGAAGTACTTTAACAAACCCAGGCTTGATCTCTTAGTGAACACATTATGGAGGAATGATAGACTGGCTGCACCCTTGACTTCATCCTAAGGCAGATTTCATGCAAGAGCAACAACAGCTGAGATGAAAACTCTGCTTATGGCTTTAATTAGGGTTTGAAGGGTTTGGCCATTTGCATGTTGCTGCACTCGGCCTCTCACAGGAGATTTCCTGGGAAAGAGTTGCTGGCAAAGTTGCTGGGTTTCGACAAGAGTGGGGGTGGGTGAGTCAATGTGTGCAAAAAGAAGACAGACAGAGATAAACACAGAGACCGACAAGACTAGACCAAGCACCGGGCCTAAAGGAAGTGACACAGACCATTTTAAGTCCAACTCAACTGAGTCAACTTGTTGTAGAAATCAGTGAAATAATGTTTCTCTTGAATACTGGAAGCATTGGGAAATTCTTACTGAAATGGGTGTGGTTTAATTGTCCGAAGCTCAAGGCTGGCACAGCAAGGTTGCTATTGTGCCTTTAAGCAACGTATAATCCCAGGCTGCGCCAGGAGATTTGTCAATATCATAAATCACATGACTATACATTCATTTGTTGAGGAAACATCTGTCACCCAGTACTTTGAGTTTATTTTGAGTATCATTATGAAACTATTTTGACTATTGTTATGAAACAGAGGAAATGCACTTCAAGGTTTAAAAGCAGAAATGTGGAAGTCATACATGCACTTACATTAACTCTTCCATGAACTCAAATATGTGTACGTTTGTGAGCCTTTTGGAATGTCTATATTTCTACATAAATATGACCCAAGTCCTGAAAGTAGACAGTGAGACCCCATCAAAACCATCTATAAAGTGTTTGAACACCACAAATCCACCGTCAGACAGATGGTGTACAAATGGAGGAAATTCGAAACCACTCTTTCCCTCCCCAGGATTTATCCACCAACAAAGATCACTCCAAGAGCAAGACTTGTAATAGTCCACGAGGACTTCTAAGCAACTAAGCGCCTTTCTCACATTGGCTGATGTTCAAGTTCACGAGACCACCATCAGTGATGTTTCCTGAAGAGCATGTGGACAAACACAGGACTACTGGAGACATGTGTTGTGGATGGATGAGAGCAAAATAGAACTTTAAGTTTTAAATGAATGAGAAGCGATATGTTTGGAAAAAAGAACACACTGCATTCCAGCAGAAGAACCTTATCTCATCTGTGAAACATAGTGGTGGTAATATCATGGTTTGGCCCTGTTTTACTTCATCTGGGCCAGGACAGCTGAAGCTAGTTGTTCATAGGAGGACACTATCATCATAGAGTAGAAGGGGTTTTTGTACTGAGAAACAGGCTAATATTCCTACAAGTCATTGTGTTGTACTGATCAGCAGTTACAAGAAATGTTAAACTGCAGTTACTGCAGCAAAGGGGGGCCACACCAGATACTGAAAGCAATAATTCACATCCTTTTGCAAACACAGATATGTAACACTGGATAATTGTAGTAAATATTAAAAAGTAAATATTTTCATCTAATTTGTTTGATTGGTTTTTCTTTGTTTACTTTCACTTGTGCGAAAATCTGATGATGTTTTGGGTCATATTTATGCAGAAATATTGAAAACTGTAAAGGGTTTGCAAACTTTCATGCAGCACTGTGTGTGTGTGTGTGTGTGTGTTAACCTTAGAGTACTTTAAGCTCTTTTCTCAGACGATTTTGCTCTGCTTTTCTGATTTTGTTTGTTTCCTTATGATATGACCCCTTTTGAAACTGTGTGCATTGCACTGCTCTGTTTTCTTGTATTGTCAGGCTTTTTTAATGAACTGAGGGATGATGGATTGTATTGTACTGTACTGAACCCTGAACATGCATTTGGGAGCACAGTATGTGCATCTCACGGTTAGATTCCAACTTCCATGCAATAAAAAACATATTTAAGTTGTTCTCATACCTTTTACCTGTGATGGCGGGGGAGGAGAGGGTGACCATGGTTTGTCATCAAACTGAATCCAGGAATTCAGCTGTTCTGCTTTCTGACCAGACACACATGGTACTTCTGTCCAAGCAGCAGAGTCCTGCACAGGCTGATCTGAAGAGGGCTGGAGGTGGTCCTCATCTTTGGACCAGAATAAGAAACACAGTTAGAGAAATACAGCCTCTTCTCAGTAAAAAGGTCACAGTTAAATGTTAAATCTAGCAGGGTGCAAGAACTGTGGACTGTTCCCGCAGTAATCACTATGGAGCAATGACCTCAGGATGCAGGAATCTCACAGAAAGGTCTGAACACAAACTCAGACACTCAGCAAAAAAGGTTACACGTCTTTATAATTCCTTACAAATGGTGCACATAAAGTCCTGAGTTTCTATTTCAATTAGACACAAGAACTTCTAGAGCTTTTTCTTTGCCATCTAAAGCATCATTCAACCATCCAACATCGGGCATGACATTTGTCAGGGTAGCACCATATTAAATTTTTACAAAAATGATACAAGGCTATGAGGGATATGTGGAATTATACTGTTGTTTAACATCATGCCAATAGTGCAGCTGCCAAACATCTTTCCCTAGACAAAAACTCCATAACACTTGTTTTGAAAGTAGCGAGTTTTCATATTAGTACTTTTATACTGTATACACTATATAGTCTATCCCTCACAGCCTGCACATGCATAAGATTCAGTATGGCTTCTGCCCTGACTATGATCTGTCACTGACTGGTCAAATAGAAAACTTTGCAGACATTCATCAACAGAGGATTCAAGGTACACATTCTAATAGTTACTGTAGGTTTGATCCATGAGAATTAAACTCAGAAAACAACTTGTAACTCTAAGTAAAGACTATGTTTGCACTGACCTGCCTGTGACTCCTCATCTGAAAAAGCAACCCAGCCTGGTCTGGGATCAGTTCTGCCACTGGCTGTAGCAGCCATGGGAGTTGTCCTGTCCTGTGTTTTGTACCTTGTAACGTCGTCTCACTCCCCCCAAATCTTGGACTCCATGCCCACCTAGAAAGGCTTAAGAAGAGAGAACCATTAGGATTTCCATTCATTAGGATTTGATCTAATTTGATAAAGGTACCACAAAATTAATTTTAATTTAAAAGGGACCTTTTGACCTTTGACCAAACAGTTAGAACGGACAAACAAAAATTAAAACAAGAAGCAAAATGAAATGTTTTTGAAACATCAATGAATCTTAAAAACCTGTAATATTTTAAATATTAGTTAAAAAAAAATAATTACACCTGAATATATTTTAAAATGGAGTTTATTCCTGTGATGGGAAAGCTGAATTTTCAGCAGTCTTTAGTGACATATGACCATTCAGTATTCATTTAAATATGCTGATTTGGTGCAGATGTGAATCAGTGTGAATGGCAAAAAAATCAGTTTCAGGAATCAGTATGAGTTTCAGGAATCAGTGGTGTAACCACAGTTGACATAACAAAAAGTAAAACATAACTCATCCCGTGAAGCCAGAGGAGAACTAACTCAATCAGTCAGTTCTTCTCCGGCTTTACAGGATGAGTTATGTTCTTTTGTGGAGTAGTGCTTGTTGTTGAGAACACAAAAAGACTGCAAATTTGAGGCTGTGATACCACAAATAAACAACCATTGCTACAGGAATAAAATAAGAGACAGAGAATGGAAAACTCAAGGACGACATGTATTGTCTAGGCAAAATAAATATCTCCACAGCAAGTAATGACAGCAGTAAACACAGAAGGCTTGTGTAAGTGTTTTTGACTGCCAAACAGAAAACAACATGCCTCAACAGGGCCCTTTAAAACAGGATGGAGGCAGTGCAAAGCCACAGGAAGGACTACTGATAAATGTCTGACAACTGAAAACCATTTATAACCCAAATAGCTACTACAGCCCCTCTGGCTACTCCGATCAAACATCATACAAAGAGGAGACATAAAAGCAGTGCGTTTAAAAAAAAAAAAAAAAAATTCAAAATCAAAGCTTCAAGAGTCAAGGATCACAGCTCCCTAATGTATTATTAAGTGTGCACCACCAAAAAGTCACAAATGCCCTTCAAATGTCACAAAAGAGGAAAAGCACAGTGACAAAGCTCATAGGCCATTGTGATCAGGATTTTTCCACATCAGAGAGGGGCGATTTTCTAACCTAAATCCAGACCCTGCAGGAAGCACACTTTCATAGAGGAAACACACTTGGATGTGCTGAACAATCTGGTAAATTGGGGCCAATTCTGTAACATGTTTTTGTTCTGGTAAATCTCTCCTTTGCATTCACAATCCGGCTGCATGCTAGCTACCCTTTCTCAGCCCCCTATTTCACACCAAACAAAGCAAGCACCTCCCTCCAACTAGATTCATTCAACATTGCACAACACCCACTGTTTATTGAAAAACTCAATAGTTTGGATGCAATAAGCTCCATATCTTCAGCCATCACTTGGCCAGTCATTTGACTATTAAAAAATGATATCATTGAGTATTTGAATTTTTTTTTTGAATGTATTGTTACTAAAAAAATTATTTTTTTATATTTATATATATATATATATATATATATATATATATATATATATATATATATATATATATATATATATATATATGTTAATTATATATATATATATATATATATATATATATATATATATATATATATATATATACATATATATACACATATATATATATATACATTTGTTGTAAAATGGCCTGAAAACTTGCATTAAAAACTTAAAAACTTCTAATTATAAATGGGTCTTTTTGAAAATAATGATTTAAAATATAATTTTTTTATTATTTTACACTATGCTATAACTTTTTTTCCAATTTAATAATTTTTTTTTTTTTTTTTATACAAACCTGTAATTATAAATTTTTAACTAAACAAACAGACAAATTACCTAATGTAAACATCACAGTAATTGTTATTAGTTCCTGGTTTATCTTGAGTCAGATATGAACAGAAAAATAAAAAGCTGTAAAAAAAAAAAAAAAAAGTCTACTCAGTCATTTAAAGAGTCAAACCATTTACTCACTGATGAGTCTGGGTCTGTGAGATTTGTGAACCTGTTTGATATATTCAAATCTTTACAAAATCACACATACAAATAAAGTTGCCCCATCTGACTTTATTTAAATTTTTTTCTGAAATATTTTCATTCTGGCCATTTCCACTCTGTCTGAAGCCTTTAGAGTGTATAGCCAGAATTTTAAAAGCAACACTGATGTTTGCAGCTGCAAAATCTTACAAAACTCCCATCCACTTCTCAGACTCCAACGGGCTTGGGCTCTGGCGCTCTGTCAGTTATGTCAGTGGTGCATGCAGGCGTCCACAAGATATGTGCACAATATTGGGACGTTTGGCAGAACTGGTCTGCAAATCTCTCTCTCGCACAGCCATCCGAGAGCTCATGATCATGCATGGCATCATCATTCGGACTGTGCTTTCAGACACTGCATAATTTCCTGCTGTCAGCGCTCACAGTCACAGTGAGTTTGCCTCACACAGTCCAAGTTTTAACACTTTATAAAAAAAAAAAAAGGTGGCTAGGAGTAAAGACAAACAGATCAAACAGGAAAAACTGTGTCCAAAGTGTCCAGAGATGTAGGAACAAACAGTTGTTATCTATGTGGTAGATCTGCTATTTCAAGTCACAGCTAGACCTCAAAAATACATAGTGGTCACCATCTAGACACCGAGTCAACAGGGCTCAGTTCAGCCTCCTATTGGGCCAAAAGCAATGATCCAAAGTATTTATATATATATATATATATATACATATATACAATCTCCTGCCTCACTAACCATGGCATTAACGATTCCTGGCTTTAAGACCAACAAGTTTAAGGGGCCAGTGAGGAGTCAGATCATCCACTAGCACAGAAAAGAAGTTCCTTAGCTCCTGCAGTGTCCCCTACTGTGCCTAGCAGGACAGACCCCGTCATTCCCTAAAGCCTCACCTCATGGAGTGGGCTTACTGAGATGCCACACTAAAACTCAGCCCTGCACCAAAAGACAACAAAAAGTTATTTAAAAAAGTGCCTACATCCCTTGCTTCCCAAAAGTGATCAGCTTCATGCCAAATTCACACGAAAAAAAAAACTATTTACAGAGTAGTGAAGCTCACATGAATAACACCATAGTTTCCAGACGCTCTACCAGAAAATCCTGCTGCGCTCAGTCTTCAAAGACATGGCCATCAGCTCCAAAACAAGCAGAATGAGTAAAAACAAATATCAGTAACTAAATCCATGTATAGGTAAAGAGGTCAATCCACCACCTGGGACAGATGAATGCAGATAATGAAGAACATTTCCCCTCGGATAATACACCAAATGCCCTGCGGTAACACTGCCCGTATACGAAGATGAACACTGACAACTACAAACTTTCTTTTCTATACATAGTGAGCGAGACTATAATTGAGTTAATGTAGACAGGTAAAATATACATTTATCATTGCCATACGCAAACCTTCACAATGAGCCAGTGAATAAGAGTATTTTCACAGAGGTGGAATTGTGGGCAGGTTTTGCAATGTAGGACAAAGGATAATATTACATTATGTCTTGATTCATTTCTGAGTGATGCTTTGTAGTCTGGTAAATCCCAACAAGGACATGGATATTTAAGGTGTGCGTTTTTACGTAGACAAAAGCAAACTGTACAAGCCCAGATCTAGCCATGACTCACAGCAAGAGAAAAGCTCCATGTTATTCACATACCTGTACAAAACATCAAAAACACTGCCGCCACCTCCACATGCTTTTCACAGCAGTTGGATTTATCATCCCCTGAGGAACTGAACACCTCTTACAAACATTTACCATGGTAAGCACAGTTTCTGCCAAAGTACCTTAGTTACTAGTTATTGCAATTACAAAAAGCACAAGCACAATTCCTATTTCAAATGGTGCATTCCCTTTTAAATTCATGAATTGATAGCAAGTGTTTGATTGGACACAAACCTATGCAGTGCAGCATGAGTCTTCAAAATTTTAAGATCCATTTTTTTCCACTAAAACTGAACTGAAGATTGCTTTAAAACTAACACTAAAAATTACTCTAATTCTGATTTCATAGGTTTGGGGGGTGATAAAAGATATCAAAAAATTACGAAAGATGATAAAACTATCTCATATTAGTTCAAGAAAGTCCCATATTGAGCAGCTTGTGTATTATTTGTTGAAAACTGGTTTTGTTGTTAAAATAAGTGACTGCAGATTCTTTAAAATCACTGGTGAACCCTTCTTGTGAATATGCAGAAGTGGGGGCATACATGTATACAATAATAGATAACCATGCATTATGTAAATGCACCAGATTGCAGAGAGTGAAACAACAAAAGTACTGAGAGTTATTATTATAGATCTAATTAAAATTATTTTTCACGAACACCAAGTAAGAATATAAAAGGTTTGCATATCACAACAGTATATACTGATATGATCGTTTCCTTTCATTGTCAACTCAGATTCATATGCTGAACATACAACAATAATCTGCTGTGATGTTATCAAATGAGTAAAACAGGCTTCAACACGTAACAATGGCACAAAAACAACTAGAAAGGTCTCTTTATCACATTAGCTTCACATAAAAACTTCTTCGATCAGTGTATTCGGACATTTGATAACTTTTTGCCATGTATTACATATATAATGCTACCTATATAAACAAAGCACACGCGCTTACAACAACCTGTTGCAACACTGGGAGACGAATAGTTTCACGTTAACTAATGTAACTTAAACATTTAACCCTGAATATATATCTGTGAATATATTACAAAGATTGATAGGCAAATTAAGTCGACGGTCCTGTGTTTAACCCAGCGACGAGCCCAAAAAAACAAGTGCACGGGATTATTTACATACCGATATCGTGTTGTTGAGTCCAAGCAGATTGTCGCTCTCACTCGCTCCCGGTGAATCTGGTCTAATGCCCCACCTTACTCGCAGCTGATTGGACAGTGAAAGCAGCGCTGTTCGATGCCGCACCTTATTGTCATATGATTGGACAGTTAAAGCAGCGCTGCTTCAAATGTCCAATCAGGTGCTTACCAGGTGAAGAACTAAAGAAAGTTTCCCCAAAACCAGTCTACCCAAAACGCATCACACCAGAAAACAAAAAGTGCGTCTAATTAAAGGTTTTAAATATTATGTATATTATATTATATTATATTATATATTTCACTTAAACATCAGTGTAATAATATAATTTATATTATTTATTATTATTAATAATAATATTATGTCCTCATTTGTAAGTCGCTTTGGATAAACGCGTCTGCTAAATTAATTCTTGATAATTCTTGTTTTTGTGTTGTGGCATGTCTGTGTGTGGCAGCTTTTCTATTTTAGACATTTCTGCACACTATGTGGGAATGATAAAATAAAACATTTATTATTTCAAAGTTAAAATGCACGACTTTTAAATAATTCTGAATAAAGTGAGTGAGGTATCCATAGTTTATTTAAAACATAAATATCTCCTACAGGGGGCGCCAACGTTCTGATAAAGCCTGACATTAGATATCAATTTAGATAAACTGTACGAGACAGTTTTTTTTATTTTATTTTTTTATTAACGAAATGATTATAGATTGACTTTTTTAAACCATTTAATATGAAATAAAGTATTAAATAAAAATACAATGACAACAATCAGGTTCGATGCATATCTTCTAATCGCCAAAATGTTTGTTTTTACCTGAGGAATGACTCTTATTATATGAAACAGGCTACCTGACTCTTGTTTTCAGTCCACATGTATCTGCCTGTATGATCAGGAAAACCTCAGACAGCTGTGTGTTAAGGTTACAGACTCTTTGAACCCATTCCTGTCTATCAGCCTGTCAAGCTTTGAAAAAGCCAGGGACCTTTTCCCAGGAACCCCGAGAGGGGAAAGAATAAGAAGGTGAAAAAAGTAAACACAAAACAACTTTCAAGTCACCACATCCGTCAGTGAAAGGAAAGCTTTATTTTTAGCATTAGCAGCGGGGTGATTTCTGGCGCTCTGTACGTGAAATGGCAGAGACCCTGCTGAGCTCTCGGAGTTCTTAATGAAAGCGCTCGCTCAGTCTCTCACGCGCCCGGCTGTCTGCGTGTTAGCAGCGCGTTGCATAACTACTGGTGACGCCTGTGCCGTTGCTCACTGTTGCCAGGGACGGCGGGCATCTGCCCTCCTGCTTCACAGTCATGCATCTAAGACCCCTCAAGTCAAATGTATTAACAAAGAAGTGTGTTCTCAAAGTATGCAGCTCTAAATAAAAACATGATCAGAAGTAGGCTACTTTCTTTTATAGCTAAGCTTTTATTTGTGCTTTATTTATTCAGTTGTGTTTTACTTCATTTATTCAGTTGTGTTTTTATAACATTATTTAGTTTTTTCTAAACTTAGAAGAAAAAATATAGATGCAAACAGGACAATTAATAACTAATACGGATACTCATTATAATGAAAACATAACAAATATGCTAAATGTTGTATCTTTTTGAAGACAATAGTTTTGTAATTTGAAGTATAGTATTATAACATAATAGCATTATCGATATGTCACATATCATTTCAGACTTTCCGAGGGGCAGAAAAAACACTAAAGAATGTTTTTCCAAACGGTTCTAAAAACACTTTTTTTGTATAAAGTGCTTCATTTTTTTATGCAAATGGCACTTGGATGAGCCATGTTGTAAGAGCAGACCCAGAATAGTCAGTCTGCTCTCTGGCACATGTGTCTTGGGAGTCAAGGTGAGAGGGAGGACTGTTCACATGCTTCCTAGTCTCCCATCCATTCCACATGCTGGTGATTTATCCCCTCTGGTTAACCTATTTTCATCACAATTAAAATGCCCAGGGCTTTGGTGCATTAATCTTTTCTTCCATCTCATTCTCTCTCTCTCTCTCTCTCTCTCTCTCTCTCTCTCTCTCTCTCTCTCTCTCTCTATCGCATAGAGACACTGAGTTCAGTCTTGCTTTTCTCTTGTCATAGAGAAATGATGAGGACATCATTGACTAGCCAGGGCGCTGATACAGTTACAGTATTAAATCTCATATGACATTACATCCAATTTGTGTGGATCAGGGACGCAACCCTGGCCTTCCCTTCATATTTACATCTACTTGCCAGAATGTCTCCCACAAACAATGTCAATAACCGAATCCCAAGCTGGCAGAACATATCAGAGAGATTTTATGCCACGTTCCTTGTGAAGTTTAATTCAAATGTTGATCTAATAGATCTCATGCTTGTTTCTGATCCACATCAGTCCACACAGGCCTTTAAAATCTGATGAATACATCAGTTCTCCAGGGAGGAATAAACCTGTCCAGTTAAATGAGATTGCAAGAGTAGCTGTGCATCTGGATCCAAATGAATCTGTCGGACAGACTAATTTTATAATGGCAGTCTCGATCAGAGCAGCTGCAGCCCTTCGCCAAGTCACATTAATTCTCTAAATAAGTTCTCAATGAACTCATAGCGAATCAATGGGGTCTCTTCTGTCTGCAGGTGGCTGCGGCGTACAAAGCTGACTAATAGGCGGGTTTGATTGCTTCACCGGGTGGAAAATTATCGATAGAGCCAAGTGCTTATCCAGTGGTCCATGCGCCTTCAACTTCACCTCAAATTTTAAAATGCCCCTTCCAATGTGGTTAATTCCTTTCAAAGCAAGTTACTCAATACACAATAAACGGCACAGGAATTGGTGACTCAAAGTTAAGACAGATTTGGATCTGAAACCTGGTGTAATGTATGGAAGTTTCTTTATGCTGAAGTGAGCAGTCTTAAACAGACCAATGTAAACTTCAAGCTTAACCCTCAATTCCAGTTGGTGCCACTTTTGGACTAAAAATTAGATTCACAAATCTATAATTATTATCACAAACTTTACTTCCATAATGTTACATATTTCCAATGTCATTGGTCATTATATATTCTAGTTCAAAAGTTTGGTAGGATTTTATATATATATATATATATATTTTTTTTTTTAAGAATGCTCACCAATGCAGCATTAATGTGATCACAAATAAAGTATTTAAAATAACTGTTTTCTATTTTAATATATTTTGAAATACAATTTATTCAGTTGATTGCAAAGCTGAGATTTGAGAATCATTACTCTAGTTTTCAGTGTCATATGATCCTTCAGAAATCATTCTAATATGTTGATTTTAAAGTAAGCCATTTTCTGTCAATGTATAGAGTTGAAATGAGACTTGCGGTTCATTAACCGCGGTAGGGAAATAACGAGAAGAATAAGAGCAGTAAACGGTAAAATGGTTTGCACTTCAAACCACTGTGTTCATAATTAGGATAATAAATTAAAATAATATGGTAAGACCCATCAATCTGCAAAATGAGGTGTTTTGTACAGCTAAAATAGCTGCAAGCGGAAGCCAGACACATTCAATTTACGAATGCCCATGCCTGCTCTTATGGGAAAGATAAGGTGGATACTCAAGAAACGTTTCTTATTATTATCAGTAATTACGTTTACATGGGCATCAGTGATCAAATTATTTACCATATTCTAAATAACACGATATTATGATTAAGGTGTTTACATGAGTAAACTTTTAGAATATTCCTTTCATGTTACCGTCTTACATGATTGTAGCCTACATACAGTAGATCAATTAATGACACACGTAAGTACATCCCCACACAACGCCATCCGACATCCCCTCTAGAATGTCACGTATCTTTATAGTAATTTTACAAAAGCTTCAAGTGCAGTAAATTATCTGTCATACTATGTGCAAACAGTCGACAACGATGATAAAGCTATACTCTTTTGTTTGCCGTCAAATGGTTGACCTGACTACTTCCGTGAAAAAAAAAAGAATCCCGCAAACAGTCCTACACAACGGTAATAGTGAGATTAAGGTGGTGTATACCCTTCTATACTGCATGTACTATATGTATATATATATATATATATATAGAAATTCCAAAAGAACAGCATTTATTTAAATAAATAAAAAATTGTACCAGTTGATCAATTGATGCATTCTTGCTGAAAAGAAAGTACATTTTAATTTAATTCAAATTTTAATTACACTAATTCACCTCGAGTCAAATACCTTATAAAAACTGTACTTTGTGCATAACATTACTATACAGGAGATAAAAAAAAACATATTAATAGAATAGCTTTATTGTACTGTAGTGCAGGAGAAACTGCAGAAAGTTAGTGGAGAATTACAAAGTAGTTGAAGTCCATTCTGTGATAAAGGCCGGATGGACAGACTTGGCTGCTGATGGAAGGGCTTTCTCTCCTCTTTTCCCCCGCTCCACTGGCTCCAGCTTTCCCTGAGGTTCTTTAGGTGGACTCCTAATGAAAGATCAAGGGCATTAGCTGCCGTCAGTGCAGAAACGGGGTACCTGCAGTTAGCACGATGGTTACAGAACATTAATTTTACCGCAGGCTCATTTGTAACTGAGAAAAGTGTGTGCGCATGTGGGTGCATATAAAAGTGAAAGGGAGAATAAGAGAGTGACAAAGAGAGTCACAGGGGAAGACAGATATGAGTCCTGATTTGAAACTCTCTCACAAACTTAGTGTCCAACGCTGTAAAATTCATGGAAAGCATGGTGTGGAGAGCAAAACGGAGAAGTGGGAACCATTCAGACTGGCATTTCCATCTGCTTCGTCAGCACAGCCACTGTGGAAAATGTCAGATTCATTACCTGCTCCCTCTTTTCTCTCTCTCTCTTTACCTTATGATTCACACAACTTTGGCTAGTTTATCTCTTAAGCCCTAAGCACATTGTGTGATTTGTTCTGTCCTTTAAAATTGTTCCTTGATTAAGGCAGACTTGGTAAGCAATGAAATATCTTCCAGAGTCGGACTTTGGATTATTATTATCATGTTGTTGTTTTTTTGTAAACTTAATATTTTTAATGAATTTTGACCCTTTTTAACCAATTTCGACCCATTTTAAAATTTCCCATTGACTTGGACATTGATAGAACATTCAGCATCCAACACTAATGATGTCATTTTAATATATCATTGTAACATTTTAATGATTTCCAATAGTCATCTTTTGTACATTTATTTGCATAATGAATTGTGATTTTTATTTTATTTTTTTATATCCCTTTAACAATCTTTAGACATTGAATTATACACCTGTTCATTTTCTTAATTAGTATTTTAGTTCTTGTTATACTGTAAGTTACTTTATTATCCTTAAAACTAGATTAGTTTATTTGAGAAGTGTAAGATATTTCAAATGTTTTCAGATAACATATCTTGATTTTTTTTTCTTTATTTATTAGTAAGCATGCTCAAAAAATGGGGTAAGACAAATATACCGTTTGTGAATTAAGTTTCGCTTTGTTATCTGTTATCCTTGTCAATTTTTTTCTCAGGTAAATTGAATTTTTTTTAAATTTGAAAACCTGAATTTTTGTGTTTGTTTTTACACACCTTAAGGTGGCCCAGTAGTCCACAACACAAAAAAAACATGCCACAAAACAATGGAAAAAAAGTCACAACACAAAAGAAACAAGCCACAACACATCGGAACCTAGCTGCAACCCAAGAAAATTAGCACAACACAACAGAAACAAGTTGCAACAGAATGAAATTAGCACAACACAATGGAAATAAGCCCCAACAATGGAAACAAACCCCAACACTAAGAAATTAGCACAACACAACTAAACATGCTGCAAAACACAATGGAAACAAATCACAACACAACAGAAACCAGTCTCAACACAGCGAAATTAGCACAACAAAACGTAAAAAAGCTGCAACATAACAAGCACTACACAATGGAAATAAGCCACAACGATGGAAACAAGCCACGATACAACAAAATTAGCACAACACAATGGAAATAAGCAGCAACACAACAGAATCAAGTCTCAACACAATGAAATTAGAACAACACAACGTAACCAGGGTTTTTTTACTCTCGTTATAGATCGATGAAAGATATAGCAGAAATGTCTAACCACTCAAACCCTGGTGATTTCGTCGAGAGACCATGTAGATCTGGAACATATGCCTTTGCTGATGAAGTCCTGGCACGTTTCGCCAGCCATGTATGAGAGATTCCAATTTCTCCTCAAATCCCTCGACTGTGCCCTCATGCAAATCAGGCAGATTAAGGCAAGATGTATGGACTTGCAAATGTATTCAAACATTCTTCCCTTAATGCCACAGATTTGCTGTAATACTCCCATATTTGTGTCTGACTTACAAAGACTGACAAATTGAAGGCACCACGTGGCATATTTGAATGGTTATTATCTCATAGCGCATTAAAGACTGCACTTATTGATTAGCGCTGGCAACGAGTGTCTTGGTTTCCTGCTACTTTGCAAACGAGTAGAAGTTGCAGTTGTAAAGTGTTAGGCTAAGTTCACACTACCACTGCATCCGAAAACTCTAAAATGCTGACTTCGGAGGCAGCATTCCAAGGCAGGAAGGCATCAGGACTCGTACTAATCCAAATTCTGCTTTACTTCCTGTCTCTGGATGTACTTTTTTCTAATCTAATTTTGGAGACAGCATAGATGTATCCTTCGCAGCTTTTGATGTCCCACAATCCTGTGCGTTCCATTCTGTGATGACTGAGCTAAAAAAAAATAAAAATAAAAAGTTGGCGTCTGAAAGTTGCGTTTGGTGGTCACTTCATGTGTAAATGTATATTTCTGAATGACTTTTTGCACTTTTGATGTTATTTCTAGCGGGAAATCAGTATTATAGTATTTAAATATTTGTTTAGTTATCACAAAAACTCTTTCTATTTTGTTGTAGATCATTAAAACATTACACTGCCTCAGAAGTCTGAAATCAGTTTCATGAGGTTCATATAGGGGTGGTGTTAGCGCAGTGGGTAAGGCACATGCCTTTGGTGTGAGAGCCCTGGGTTCAAATCCACTGTGAGACGCCAATGTGTCCTTTTTTTATGTTACGTTCTGCCGTTAGACAAAAAAATAACATCCGGATGTGCTGGAATGAAAGCCACCTCACTTTGTTTCCTTGGCAACAAACACATGCAATATGTCTTTTGGAAGTGTGTTTTGGGGCTGCGCTCCGACTCTCGTGGGAGATTTCAGAGGAACACTAAGATAGATTGACTGAGTAAATGAAACAGCCTTTTGACTGCCAGAGTGATGTTTGCAGAGATTGTGCGATGAGGTCACAGGCATGCCAAACTCCACACAAACACACACAGACAGACCAAATTGAATAATGACATTTGTTTGGCGTTTAGTTTTGTTTTGAATAGAATGTTCTCCGGAATATGTCAGTGTAAAGTAAAGGGCGCATGTTACCTCAGCTCTGGTAACCTGTGCGTAACCCTTCCAAAATAGACAAACTCTGTATGTCTGTGTCTGGAAAAAAGCTTCTTGTACATTTTCAGTCTCTCTTTTCCTGTAGTTGCATAGCAACACAGGCGAGCATGGGTGTGGTGACAGGGCGCAGGGAGGCAGTGTGATTTCCAAATGCTAACTCTTTGATTGAGAATAGGCCACAGACTCCATCAGGGTTTATAAATGATGTGTATACAGAGTTCATTTTGGTGAGACTGGCAGACATCATCAAACTCTTTCAACAATTTTTAATGTTCATTTAATTTATGAAGATCATAAAATATAGTGTCAGTTTTGCATACAGATTTATTTGAAAATGTAAATATTTGCACTGTATCTTTAAGAATGTAACTGTAAGCAAAACCACTTATACTTTACAATCATATTGTTTGTTAAAGTCTATCATCTGTAAATGTGCAGTGTGTGAAGTTGGGAGGTCGGTGACTGGGAAGGAAGCGACAGTCAAGATCAATATAGAAATTGTGTCATGTTCCAGATACTGTCACTGCTGGAGTTTAGTCATGTGACATTCTGGGATCAGTACAATAAGATGACATCAGCAGACAAAAGAGAGAGACACAACATATTAAAGAGAATTTAGGGTTTGTAAAGGTTAACAAAACTTTTTGAGTTTTTTTTTTCTTTGTTTTAATATGTAGTAATTACAAAATTTCCCACAGTGAGATTTAAGGTCAGTAAGATTAATTTATATATATATATATATATATATATATATATATATATATATATATATATATATATATATATATATATATATATATATGAGAACTCGTGTTCAACAAAGGATGCACAAGCACAACAGCACAACTGTTTTTATCAATACTAGGAAGAAATATTCAACTGTTTTCATCAATAATAATAAATGTTTCTTCAGCGACAAATCAGCATATCAGAATGATGCCTTTTTGTCACTGATCACGTGACACTGAAGACTGGAGTTATGTATGCTGGAAATTCAGCACTGCCTTCACAATAATTAATTATATTATAAAATATATTAAAATATAAACAATTGTTTTAAATGGTAATAATCTTTCACAATAATACTATTCATACCGTTTTTTTTTGTTGTTTTTTTTGTTTTTTGAGCAGGAGAAACTTCTTTTAAAAACATTACTTTTAAATGGTTATGTAGTTTATTCCTACAATGTAAGTACATGTATATGTTTTTGATTCGTAGTCCTCATTGCAAACACATTTTATGGTGAAACAACAACATTTAGAAATGTCATATTATTCCAATCCAAGACAATGTCGTTAACTCTGGTTTAGGCAATTTTTTTTCTCTTTCTCTTCCAGTTAAACATGTTGAGTATTATATGATTTTATTTGCAATAATATCAACAATGGATTTAGAGCTGCACAAAACCATCATGCTAGTCCAAAATCACCTTTGCAACTTTTTTTTTTATTGCAACTGGAAGACAATACATCACAGAAACTTGATGGTAGGGTTGGAGAAAAAAACAAAACAAAAAACAAAACAAAAACAAATAGAATATGTCATAGCAATGGACAAAGTGGTATTTACATTAATCGATAAAATAGTTGTCTTTGGCAATATGATTCGAAGTCAAAGAAAATATAGAGTGCAATTACACCTCTATATTGACATATTAGCAGGGTGCACATGCCATCAGACTGAATATTTCATCACAAACCAAATGGACTCCGTTACTTTCATCTTAAACAACTCAAACACTTAACAGAATGGCAGTTAAAAGGAACCTTTAAAAAAAAAACAAAAAAAACAATGGGAAGAAAAAGAAACACTTCACCTCCTATTAACATTTTTTTTTTTTGGCTGTCTCTTCTTTATGCTTTTTAAAATGTTTCAAGTTCCTTCGAAAAGAACTAGAAAGGAAAAGTTCCGTAGTGAGTGTTGTCTTTGAAGGAAGGCAGTGTATAAAGGACTCATAGCTCTCTCTACCGGTTTCCCAGTTTGAAGCATATTGAACGGAAATGTGTTATGACAGATGTTTATAAAGACCAGCAGACAAGGTTATAATCAGGGTTATTTTGCGTCAATAAATGTCTAGCTCGGTTAGGGAAAGGCATGCCAACTGGAGACATCACATTAACACTCATGGGGCAGATATAACATTCAACACGCTACAAAATATCGGGTCGAACCATCATCATCATCATCGTAGGATGAATGGGGAAGGCAGTGTGACTTCGTGAAACACAGCAATGCAGTGTGATATTAACAGATATAATGGAGAACATCTTAGACATGAGTACTTGACAGAAATGCTACAACTTCTTGAAGTGTGTGACAGACATATCAAGTATGCATCGTCCATTTAGCAGTGTATAGAGCAGAGATGTTCACAAGTCTTTAACTTGGAGTCCGAGTCAAGTCTGAAGTCTTTATCGCCAGAGTCTGAGTCAAGTCTCGAGTCTTTGGTCACGAGTCCGAGTTGAGTATCAAGTCATTTAACGGCTCGCTAAAAAAATCTCAATCAGAATCCTCATGTACTGAGATATTCCTATTTACTAATCTGTTTTATAGGCTACAGACAAAATACATGATCTATGATCTGCTTTGTAAAAAGAAGGGGTGTTAAGATGTAATGTACATCCAGCCTGTTATGTTTTAATCCATTACCATGTTTTTCTGTAATCAAATTCTATAATAACAGTCCAATCTACCATGACACAGATGTTACAAAACCATACAAATTAAGTATTGCTTTATGATATAAGTCAGGGGTATTCAATTAAAGTTCAGGGTCTGGACAATTTATTGTATTTTTTTTTTTTACATGTATTGTATTTTTACATTTATATACATGTAAGGCCACGTGACAGATTAAAATAGCATACTGTTTTAGTTTTTTCAGGGTTTAGTTCCTGAAATCTATTACTATTTCATATTTTACTTAAAAGCATTATCTACTAGAAACAAAATAATCTGAACGCTCTCATCTTGAGCAAAAAAGAAAGATAACTAGCAGTTACAAAGTTTAAGTTCTATGGTAACCATCTAACATCAATTCTGGATGGATGCCGGGATACGGATGCAGTCCGCCTTTTGAATATCGGCTATAGAAGTATTTAAGGATAAAATTCTCAAAAATTTTCCCGAGTCATTTTCCTCGAGCCAAGTCAAGTATGGAGTCATTTCAGGTCAAATCTGAACTGAAGTCAAGTCTGAAGTCAATAAAAAAGCGACTCGAGCCCGAGTCACTAACTCAAGTGCCCATCTCTGGTGTAGAGAGTCATTACTGGCTTTGGCACTGAATCCTTAAGTTCTTTACTATACGTTAAAACGGTAAAAGTGCAATTCGGTGAGGTCGTGAAGATATATACACAAACGTTTGCACTGAGCTCTGGTATCACTTGTTTTTATTGTCTATAAGTGCTTAAATATATATGCGTGGAGGCGTAAATAACCGTCTGACTGCCTGTACCGAGAACCACTGAATCAATACTGATGACTCCTGAACAATGCTACATGTAAATATAGGAATAAAAAAAAAAAAAAATGAAGATCCAAAGTCTTGTGGAACAAAATGGAAGACCCTGAATAAATCACAGACATGCACATCTGGATTACATATGGAAGTAAAGCAGGCACGACAGCCGGAAGGGGACCGACACTCACTACGAACTTCTCGGACATTGACGTAGCGGGTATTCGAGGGTATTTGGGGCGGCCGCTAGAGTGGACCGAGACGGCCTGAGTCCCAGTCCTCGTATTGCAGAGAGAGTTTCCCAACAGTCAGTGTTTGTCCCTGAAGAAGGTAATTGTTAAAGATGCCTGCTTCAACACAAAGGTGATGAGGACGACAAATGGAAATCAAATCCGACAAAAACAACGAAAGAGACTAGGCCTATTGGCATATTTATATATGAAAATAATTCATGCTCCATGCTAAATACATTATTTACCTTACATGAACTTTGATTTTTTTTTTTTTAAACGGTCTTCTTTTATCTTTACAGAACCCATGCAACACGATTTGGAAAATCCTGCTGGCTACATTGCTTAAATTAAGAAAGGAAATGGTCTAGTGTTCATTTTATACAGTGTTTATCCTGACTGGATGAAATTGCTTATTACATCACGAGGGTTTCAAAAAAACAAAAGTTGTAAAAACGTAAACAAATGAACAAACACATAACAACTCCACAGTCATTATTTTCTGCTATTAAAATAAAATTGGCAGGTATTGTAGCTTTAGCTCCGAGTTTTCATTTTCATTGTGCCGAAGAAAGAGTATCACCATCCACTATCGGTTTAGATGGAAAATATCACTCAATTTGATTGCTTAGGAAAAAACTTGGGCAGTTTTAAGATACTTATTGGTAAATGTATCACTTTTGACTCCAAAAAACACTATGGCTAAAGCTTATGTCTTTACCCTCATCCCAGTGAACTCTGATTCATACGAGCCAAAAGAACAACTATGAGTGTTTTCCACACGATGCTTTAACGACCAGAGCATCAAGGGAAGTGACATCACAGAAACTGCTTGAGGATTGTCTTTGGCACTGCCCTGTGCTTCTAAAACATCTTATATTACAGCAGAGATTACAATAACCCATAATTATCACTAACTCGAGAACTACTCTGACACAATTTGTTGTCATGTTTTTAAAGGATTAGTTCTCCCCAAAATTACAGTTCTGTCATCATTTATTCACCCTTATGCCGTTCCAAACACAAATTAAGATATTTTTAATGAAATGTGAAATTTCTGTCCAGTTGAAAGTGTTTTCAGCCAAACCTCTGAGCTTCTACAACCAAATCTGAATGTTATAAACACTGTTTGCTTAATTTTTGTATAAGACTAAATTAAATCTGTTCATCAGACAAAGCAAAACCTTGGAATAAACCATTTAATGTATGTGGATTCGTTTTTTTTTTTTATGATCTCTTAATGATCTTATTAAAGTGTCAGAGTTTTGGTTGAACAGACTTTCAGTGGAGGGACAGAAATCTTTCAGATCTGACAGAATTCAATTTGGTTAAAACAAAACTTTTGGGGTGAACTCTCCCTTTAACTATGACAATGGGGCAGGACAATTTTTACTATCACTTTTTTCTCAGTCGAATGAAATGTTTTACAGAATATCTTCAAAAAGGGAAGGCTATGGCTTTAATCTCCGTAGATTAAAAAAAGAAATCACAATAAAATGAACTAAAAGTGAACTAAAACAAAGAACCCTCAGCGAAATGTTACCTATAAAGATAGGAAAACAAAGTGATTGTTGATATTGCCACAAATCAGTAGAATTCACCTGATGTCCTGGAAAAAAAATAGTAAATTCTATTCAAAGTGATGTTTTTTTTTTCTCTTTATAATACAGTCAGTTCATTATTTTTGCTCTTTCTGCCCCTTTGCCGTCCGGTTGGTGATATTGTTCAAACAGGCCCTGACTCCTGCCAAATGAAGCAAGGATCCGGCCGCCTCCTTCATCTCCTCGTCGTCACTTTCCGGAGGCTTCTCCGTGCGCCTCTTCTTTAGAGGAAGAGTGTCACTGGCCACTCTCTGTTTGACTTTTGTCAAATGTTGCCGTTTCTTGTGCTGGGCCAGAGCGAGGGCGTCCACGGACCATTCCTTGGGCTCCTTCTTGATTTTGCTCTTGTCGTCCTCCTCTGCATCGCTGCTGGCCTCGTTGGCGTGGAAGCTCACCTCGCTTCCATCGCAGTTGGCCTCTTCTTCAACATCCGAGCTGGAAGATTTGGCAAAACTGTAGGTGTGGTCCTCCTTGGGGTCGCTGTTGACCAGTGGAGAGTTACAGGTGGGCTCGCCATCACTGGTTATTCTGTATCCGAGTACTGACCTATTAACACAGACGAGACATGCATTAGTGCAAGTGCACACATGCTGTTCCTGTTGTACTGTGCAAGTGCTGAGTAAAACAAATGAACTACATGCGCTTGCTGTGTAATTATTTTGTGGAGCTGCTTGTAATTATACTACTATAGCAATTAATTATAATAATATGTGTAACATGGACACTCTGTAATGATGTTTCGCAGTTTTTTGCACAGATGGCAACAACCTCTGGAACACATGAATAAATTCATCCCATTTGTTATTATATAAAGCGAGTAAATCTAAAACACAAAATCTGTCGAGAATATTTCACCTAGGTAATATTTCACCTAAAATCAAAATAGAAAAAAATTATATTTACAGTACATACACTACCATATTCAAAATGTTTTTGAAGAAGTCTCACTAATGCTTAATTTATTTGTTCAAAAACACAGTAAAACAGTAATACTGTGAAATATTATTGCGATTTAAAATAATTGCTTTCTGTATGAATATATTTATGAATGTTTAATTTATTCCTGTTATGCAAAGTCGAATTTCAGCATCATTCCTCCAACTTCAGCCTCATATGATATGTCAGAAATAAAATAAGTTTAATATGCCAGTTTGGTGCTCAAAAATATTTCTTATCATTATAAACATGAAAAACAGTTGTGCTGCTTATTTTCTGGTATGCACTGCAGCCTTCGAGCGCCTCATCCTTAAATGTTAAAAACAATTAAACATTTGTCTCTGAAACACACTTGAGCTTTGAAGCACCTCTTCAGTCGGCCAACAACATAATTAATAAGCAAATTAATTGCTAGATTACAAAACTCTCCATTTTGGGCTAAAATAATGTGATGAAAATGGCAAATAAAGAGAGTTGAGCTCTCTTTATGCCTCTTACCCTCAGAAACCGTAATGAAGTGTCTTTTAAGTGATGCTTATTTTGTGCTTCTGGTCACAGTTTATATAGCAGTCGCTCTGAGTGACAGAGAACATCCGGCCGAGCTTTGCAGCAATGTTAAAACTCCCTCTGTGGTTCGAAAAATAGTCCTAAGAGCTTTTCCACTTCCTCCCTCATATGTGCATTTACGATTCATAAATTATAACCACAGCACAGCAGGCTAAAGAAACTGTTTCAATAATTAATGCTTAAATGCAGTGTCACTCATTTTAAAGAGGCAAAGAGGCAGTTTGACTCTTTGGATTGTATGCAGCCTGTCACTGCGCGATATGTGCATCATACAGCATCTGAGAGCCTGAGCAGACCCTGTGTGGAAGCATATGGACAGAGGAGAACTGTTCCTGAATGCTCTTTTCATAACAGAGGTAATTAGAGATATTTAACAGGTCTAGGTTTTTGAGCTTTCTTAGCACTAAGTTCTTATTCTATCCTTTTAGTACATAACACATCTTCTATTGAGCTGCAGCAGAGCTCGGAAATCTTGATTCCGTGACCGGGCCAGACCCTGAGCACATTTACCTTCAGCTGAGGGGACATTTCGTTTAGATTTTGCAGAGTGTGCATTGACACTAGCATGCAGTACCTGAAGGGTGCATTTGGTCATGCCATTAAAAAAAAAAAAATTGGTGTTTGTGATCAATTATACATGTCACATCATGCATGCCAGAGTACGGCCTTAGCCCGGATAAGACTTTGCACTGATGTCTGCAATGACCTGGCTGCTCTGATCTAATGAAATGTGAGGAACAGAGCAGCCAGACTTAAGAGAGTCAAAGGGAGAGATAAGATATGAGCCACAGCACTGCAATGTAAGCATGATTCCGAGCATGTCAATCATGTAATGAGTCGGGAAATGGGCTGAAAGTGACCAGAGGGACAGGACTGACCTGACAGCGGCTGTCCTGCTGACAATGGGGTTGATGGGAAGGGGTCGGATTCCTGGGAAGAGGCCCTGGCTCATCATTCGAGCTCCATTCTGAATCACTCCCTGAGGGACTGAGGAGAGAACACAGATAATGTACATTAATGCAAACGCTACCCGATAGCCTATGGGAGCCAAAATACACAATGTAAACAATCCTCTATTCATCATGTATAATAGCAGATATACAATCTATTCAAAAGCGCCACACCATGTTTAAGCATTTAGAAATCTGCTTAAAATGTTCACATTCCAGTTGTTGATGCTGCAAAGATGAAATTTCCCTATAGTTTCAAATACACTCAAACAGACAAGAGCTGTCTGAAATAATCGGTTTGAATCTGTTAGGCTGGCTTTTAGAAAATATTTTTTTCTAAAAAAAATTCTAAGAGTGAAAATACTGTTTTCCAAGTTTTTCATATTCAGTCATGAAGCATAACCACAAACCCTATGGATGATTATGGCTTTTCTAGTTTACTCATAATGGGAGATTAAAGTAAAAAACTGAAAACATGAATTGTGCTGCATCTGAATTAAAGGGTTAGTTCTACCCAAAATGAAAATTCAGTTATAAATACACACCCTCATGTCGGTCGAAATCTGGATCCTTTCTTCTCAAAGAGAAGAAATATTTAATGAACGTTTTAGGTTAACCCACCTATGTGACATGGACTATTTTATTGATGTGCTTACAACCTTTCTGGGCCTTGAACATGTTAGTTCTGTCTACACTCTTAAAAATAAAGGTGCTTCAGGATGCCATAGAAAAACCATAAAGAACCTTTATCATCTGAGGAAACTTTCTGTTTAACAAAACATTCTTTGTGGTGAAATAAGGTTATTCAGAATATATTTCAGATTTGACTGAATTGACTGATTGGTCCTTTGTGGAACCAAAAAAATATTTTTCCATGGCATCGCTGAGAAGAACCTTTTAAGCACCTTTATTTTTAAGAGTGTATGCAGGGTCATAAAGCTCTCAGATTTAATTAATAATTAATGGCATTTTGGGGTAATTTTTGGGTAAACTAACCCTTAAAAAAAAATTTAATTCTGATTTTCATTTATTAAAAAAAAAAAAAATTGCCAGGTCACATAAATCAGTCACATGATTTAACAAGGATGTGGTCTGTTATTTGATCGCTTGAATTATTCAATAAAATGCTGACAATGCTATATGTAAAAAAGTGCCCTTCTTAAAAAAACTCAAACAAAACAAAAACAATTGAAAGTCAGATTACACCATTAAAATATGAGAAGTATGTCAAGAAGAAGAATCCAATTACACACACCCTTTAACAAATATGTATTATAAAATGTAATAAACATGTATTATTCTTTATTACATATGACTTTTTCATGTAGGTCACACTCCACATTCAAAAAACGTTCATTCATCCCTGTTATGTGCATCAGTGCAGCATCCTCTTTTAATGAGGGTTAACCAAAATTAACCACAATTTTGGCGCTGCATTCAAACAGACCTAATGGCTGCTGCCCTTCTCATAGTCCAACTACAGGGCAACTTATAGCTCCTTCTGGAAAATAAACCTGGACTGCTAGCAGATGGCGAACACAAAAAAAGGACAAAATAACCATCCATTCAGAATCCAGCACACTGATCTGGCCATTAGGCGGGAGCATTGTTGCCTAGGCAACCGGTCCCCCTATGTATGCCATAGTCGCGGAACTCAACTAGGTGACAGCGAGATCCGGCCTCGAAGCCGAAAGGAACATCTGGGCTGGCTGGGTGCCCTCTTCACCCGCCTCTCCACCCCGAGGGAACACACTGCCATAACAAGGTGAAGTGATGCCCTGTGACAGAGGCCGTCCCAGCTAACCGAGTGCACAATGAGAATTGACAGAGATGTGCGCCTCTCCACCAATTAACGTGGATGGGCTAGCAAACTGAATAGCTAATGATCTCGCCCCATTGTAGGCAGTTCATGTTGAGCCATCCATCCAGGCATCAGAAACAACAGCAGGACACAAAAGCAAAGCGCATTCACAGTGCAGCCACATCAGGAAGGAAGCCAGTGAGGCTTTTGTGCCTGGGGATGTTCCCTCTTTTATGTGGATGAGAGCTGTTAAACAAAGGCGAAAAAGTGTTTGCTGGCTCAATAGAAAACAAATAGTGATCTGTGATGGCAATGAATGCGCCATTGACCGAGATTTTCTATGTGGCATTATTCGACAGCAGGTAATAAATAAAGAACCGTAGACGGTGACTTGGGCACACACGTGAGCTGTGCAAACATCAGCAGTGATTCGGCGGCGTGATGCCCATGGGAAGGTGTCCTGGCGCTCTCACAGGGCCACTGCAGAGGCAGTAAGCACACAAATGCTATCCGACTGTTCATCCGCTCTCTCTCTTGGTCTTCCTCTCAAGCGTATTAATGTCGGTGGCAGATGGCTCTGGAAACAGCGGCCCTAATGCACAATGCTGTATTAAAAAGTCAATTTCTCTCTAATTCTCTCTTTAACAACTGTATTCTAACAGGGGACAGCTGAGTTGGGTATCAGCGTAATGTTTGTTCCCACTGAAAATCTTATCAATCACTCCATTTTTATGCCATGCAAACCTTTACTGTAAATCAGGGTTATGATAGTTAACTAAATCCATTTAAAATATTTTGATACTTGTAATAAAATAAAGTTTAACTGAAATAAAATATTTTTAAATAAAATATAATTTTTTACAATTTTCATTTGGTCTAACAGAAATAAATGTAATAAAATATATACAGACAAAAATATAAAAATTATAATACAAATGAGCAAAACACACAATAAAATTGCTAAAATTTTAACTATAATTAATATAAAATAAAAACTATTCAAAATATTAATTAATAACTTCTGTTTTAAAAAAAAAAGTTATCAAAAACTATACATATATAAATAATTTAATAATAAAATAAAAAAATATATTAAAAATAAAATAAAACAAAACATTTTTTTGGAAATAGTTCTTGTTCTGAAGCATGCTAGCAAACGTAAATTTTAACGTAAAGTCTTCAGAACCAACCTTTGCCATATTTGCCCACCAGGGGGGCTCATTTACAACAAAGCAGGCATCTAAGTGAACAACACTTAGTCCACTCACTTCCATATTACCTTATCAAAGTAAAAAAAAATTACATTAAAGTTGATTCTGCACAATAATGCTCCCTTAAAGCCCCTCATCACTCAGTGCTTTTTTATACTACAAAAGTTTAAGTAAATGAAGCCTGAGTTTTCATTTTTGTGAACTATCCCTTTAATAGAAACTCCTTCACATGAAATGTCACAGCAGTCAATCTGTAGATGAGTCGTCCTGACAGCACTCCTCCTTGGGCAAACTACACATTCAGTAAGAAGTACCTTAAAAACGCTGCTTATACAAAGAGTTTGGGGCGAGAGTGCTCTTGGCCATTGTTTTCTCACAATACAGCTGGGGGCTGCGTGATTCGTACATTCGGGCCTATGACACGCACCACTGCTTCTGTAGAGCTGTAGAGCTTCTTCTCTAACAAAAGCCAAACAGCAGGGACTCCACATCCTCTCAAGAATCAGCCTCCGCACATGGGCTCTATGGCCACTGGGCTTCTTTCTGTATAAACACCAGTGGAGGAGGTGTACTGAAGGAGCTTTTGTGTTCAGCTGGCACACTTCTGTATGAACAGGTTCAAGTAAGCAAGGTCAGAGGTCATGTAGAATGACCCACTAAAAGCTTGACTATGATATAGTGAGAAAATCCTCAGCTTTGTGGCTGTAAAATGTACCGGCAACACAATTAAGAACAATCCAAAAAGAACAGTGCTTATTTGTGTATTAGTATCAATTCAGCATGATGATCTGAGATGATTTTCAATAAAAAAATAAAGTCAATTGTCTTTTAAAGAGAGAGTTCAATGCTGAAACATTTACTCACCCTGATGTCACTCCAAACCTGCATGATTTACTTTCTTATGTTGAACCTAAAATAAGTCATTTAATGAATGCTGGAAATCAAAAAGTTGTTGGTCTCCTTTAACTTCCATAGTATTTCTTTTCCTACTATGGAAGTCAATTGTGACCAACAACTGTCTAAGTTTGGAACCACACGAGGGTGAGTAAATGATGACGACATTTTCATTAAAAAGCTATGATGTCATCTCAGATGCACTACCATATTCCCCAAAATAAAAATTCTGTCCTAATTTACTCATCCTCAACCTGCAAATAGGTCTTTCTTTCATCTGTGGAACACAAAAGGAAATATTTTGAAGAATGATCACTCTGCTCTTTTATAATGAAAGCAAACAACAACAGCAACAACAAAATCATAGAAGTTCCATAAAAGTAATTTATATTATTTATATAATTTTAGTCTTTAGACTATACAACAGATTTTCTGGGAAGTAAATTTTTCTGAATAATGTAATATTATTTAATGAATAAAAAATATTGATTGCACTATTATTTAAAATGTCTAAATGTATTATTATTGTCAATTTTAAATGAAAAACAATTCCTTTAAATAAATGTTATTTTTTAGATATAAAAAGAAAGATATAAAAGTCACACTGTATAAGGGTTAAGCAGCCACAAAAATGACCAAAAAAGGCATGCAATGTGGAGCCAAATAAAATACATTAAATAAAAAAAAATGCACAAATTCCTGTCCCTTTATTTTCTTTTGTTCTGGTGCTGAACTCATTTTGGAGCCATATGGAAATAAGACTAAAAACTGAGCCAAACATATATCACCTGATTTTAAATCAGCTCTAGGAATGTCTGTGCCATAAATATCCAATTCAGTGAGTAAAAAAGAGTCCAGATTAACACCAGCAAGACTTAATGGTGACTACAGCCTTGTAGAAATGTGCCTGAGAAACAAGCATTTACATGCCCGCTCATTTAATCTAATACTGCATACACTGGAATCACTCCTCCGGGGTATAATGAGCGAGACACAGTGAGAAAAGAGATAAAGACAGATAAACACACAGACAGACACTGAAAGGAAGAGGAAAGGCGATGAGAAATGCAGATGACAAATTCCCTCTACTGTAAATTTGGCACCTGCTGTTGTGTAATAAAGCCCATGCATTTAGCTTAATTCTTTTCCCAGACGAACTATAGGAAGTATATTGGATTTGAGGGGATCGGTTTTCAGCTCGAATAGTTGCAGCGTGATAAATGTCAGCATTAGCCGGAATTAAAAGGAAGGAGCAGTCAAGTGATACACTGCTATCTTGAGGCATTGAGGCAGGAATAGCGGTGCAAAACGATGCCGGCGTCTTAAACAATTCTCCTACACGCTACAGAGAGCACTCGGCTGTGCTGATGGATTCCCGGGTTGCCATGAGAAGTCCTTCTGCCTTTCACGGCCAAATAGAAAGCCCCAATACACACTCGCGAGATGGCTAGCGCATACATCACATGCATAAAGCCTTGAGAGACAGAAACCGAGTTCAATAGCAGATGCCTTTTTGTTCATCGAGCCACAGCGGCTGCCACGGCACAGAACCGAATCCAAACAAAACGCCGTTTAAAGATATCATTTCAGGAGGAGTTGCTGTCAGTACACTGGCAGAGATCGAAGGGCCCTTTGTAGGTCACACAGTGACAAGGGACCTCCTTAGGGACTAATCTCCCGCTCGCTGCTTCACAACTATTTAGCAGCCTGCCATAGCAACCCAGACTGACATCTGAGTGTTCGCATTTCACTCAGATCCCGCCTCTCGCCCCGGTGACCAGGAGCAAGGTCAGGCCGCAAAGATAAACAGCGCACAGAGTCTCAACGTTACGCAACACTCCCGCCGACAGAAAGCAGATGCGAGCAAACGAACGCTCTTTTTAAGTCAGCGCCGGCTGCGTGAAACAGAGGCAGGCGGGATGCCAGCGCATGTTTTGAAGGCTCGGCGTGTGAGCTCTCCTTTGATTCTTCAGACAAATGAACATGTTGAAGTGCTTGAAGAATATCTATTATTCACAGGGTGGAGAGCCAGCGTTCATTTAAGTGCTAGACTCTGATGAGATTTTAGCACACGTTGTCAGGCACGCAAACTTAACAAGGGCCCCGGGGTTAAGCATTTTTAAGCGGCACGTCTTCAAACACAGCCAGCGTTTTTACAAATAAACCTGTAGTCGAGGTCAAGCTGAGGTATGCAAGTTTGAAAACAAAATAAATCAAGTCATTTCACTATGCTGGGTCTCGCCACACTCTTAAAGGGATAGTCTTCCCAAAAACTGAAATTGTGTCATCATTTAGTTGCCCCCATGCTGTTCCAAAGAACCTTTATTTTTAAGAGTGTCTGACAGTATCTGTCTTTTTCATGTTGCAATTGCTACATACAATCAATGGCATAGATCATCAGATCCGAATCCACAAAAGCAGCTGTCCCAGTTAAGCATTGAGCCATAGTAGAGGAACATCCCTCCATCTGGGGGTGAAAAAAAATCACAAACCCCTGTGAAAGGTCAATTACCATTTTTATAATGATGTGGATGGGGATTTGCTTGTTTGCAGCAACGACTAAGTCTAATTGCGCAGTAAATAACACAAAACTCCTTCCCAAAATACACCGTGTTGGCAAACAGATCATAGCCGTTGGATATTAGTGACTGAGGGAGGAAAACAGTCTGAGAAGGAGAGAGAAAGAGACAGAGAGGGGCAGAAATACTTGAGAAGGGGGGCTATAAACCCAGTCAGACTCCTAAAGTTAGTGTTTTTGTTGCAGTGGGCGAAATCTATAGTACACACACACATCAGAGCACTTTTAAATCCAAGTGCTTTTAAAAACTACTGCAAGCTAAAAACAGAAAGACATACAGTTTTTAGGTGTGCTGCCTCTTCATTTTCATAAGATTAAAGCGACTTCTGTATCTAGAGTGGGTCGACTCTACTGTACTGCTATAAACTAAGCTCGGAGGCATTCGACGCTACAGTGATGAATAAACACGAAGAGCGTGTTTGTGTGGGTGCCATCACGTGGTCCGTGTTGATATGCAGAAATTGCTCTAATTCTGAAAGAAGTCAGTAATTTCCCTCAGGTGCCCGCCTCAGGCCCCGCGGCGGTGCGTAGGCCTCGGGAGTGCTCAGAGATTAAGGGCTTACAGTTGGCACATTAGCTGCTAAATGAATCCTGCCCTGTCACTGGTAACGGGGCCACCTAGCTGTCAGAGACATTTCACTGTAGTTCTACTCCACCCCTAAACATACCCTTTAACAGGCAAATGTACACAAATGCTTACACACTTACAGTAGCTAATCTTACGGAGTATGAAATATAATTTTTGTTTTGGCCACAGTGCAAGGTGAGAATGCAATCAGAAAAATATAAATATTTATACCTGCCTGACTTCGAAGTTTATATTAAAATATAAATGATCATAAAAAAAAACGTCATTATTGGTTTACTAATGTAGTAGTCAATAAATACAAAAAAAGGCCAATAAAATACATTTTGTGTTTTCTTCTACACATTTTTAGAAGTGTAAATATATATTTTTGAGGACTTTGTGAAATTGTTTTAATAAAATAATTTAAATTAATATATATATATATATATATATATATATATATATATATATATATATATATATATATATATATATATATATATATATATAAATAAATGGAATAAATGAACTTTTCCAGGATATTCTAATTTATTGTGTGTGTGTGTGTGTGTGTGTGTGTGTGTGTGTGTGTGTGTATATATATATATATATATATATATATATATATATATATATATAGCACTAATTTTATCTTTAACTAAAAAAAGTTAAAAAAAAACAGTTAAGAAAAAAAAGTTTATATACAATATTTATCATGAAAAAATCTAATTTGCTTCAATCTCATATATTTTAATTAACTAAATATTACTTGTTCAAAAGCTAGCCATATTTAAAAATATTTTATCCATTCTTTTCAACTGAATACGTTTTTCACCATGAACAGATTTATGTTGATTCTAAGCAATTTGAATAAATGTATTTTTTTAAATATGCTTATTTACATAAGAGCTTTCATGTTTTATTAACAGTAAGTATGATTGATAAATCTGTCAAACACTGATTAAATGGTGTGCATTTTAATATACAATTAAAATACATCTTAATTTATTTTGATGTCCTAAAAGGGAGGAAACAGTTTCAGTAAATTCTTTGCCACATGTATAGCCAGAACCAAAACACACACACTTGGGTGGGCAAATTAGCCAACCATCAGTACTCCAAATTCAGCTCAGTTTTTGTTATGAGTGTGGGGTGTTAAGTTTCCCAGCGGTACCCCACAGGAGGGAGATGTGTTGTTTTCTCTCTTTGCTTTGGTGCATGTCGATACATGCTAGTGGAGCGTGAAAAGCCACTGCTACAACAGCGTCCACTCAAACAGTTCTTCTTCTCCCCCCTTCTGTCTTTATATCCCCAAACAAGGATTGTGGGCAGTGTGGCAGAGCAAAACACACATCAGCCGAACGGGATCAAACACTATGGAGACACTCAACATGTGTGGACACCAGTCAGTCTCACCCCCTCTGGGACACACCCTTCTCATAATGACCCTGTCCTCATGCTGCCCTCCACAACCCAGCAGATAAGCCACTAGCGTCTGTGTGTTTTATGAGCCTCTAATGGCCTCCACACGCATGAGTAGAGCTTAAAACAGTAGAGCGCGCTTGTTCTGTCCTCCCCCCTCTGCTAGCCCAGCTAAACACAAATACACACATGCTGGACAATCCTCTCCCTCACGTCTTTAAAAGGGTAGTGCACCCACTCACAATGATATTTACCCACTCACATGTCATTCCAAACCCCTTCCAATGCTTCTTGCTTCCACAGAAGACAAAAGGAGATGTTTAGCAGGATGCTCAAGCTGATTTTTTCCAAAGTGAAGAGTGATCAGAGGCTATCAAGCTCCAAAAAAAAAAAAAAAAAACATAACAGTAGATGACATGGGAGTTGTGCATTGTATTTTATGTTTTTGTGTGTGTGTGTGTGTGTGTGTGTGTAAAGAACAGACAAAAATAGAATTTGTTAGTACATGAATTTTTTTTAAAGATTTTCTTTGGAAATCCATAATTTTAATTTAATGCATGTAACCTAACAAAATATTATTTGGCAAAATATGAATATCTCTTTTTTTTTCTTAATTTGATTAAAAATCAGTTTTAATTTGATTTCAATTAATTAGTGAAATCTTCATCTTCAAGTCATTTTATAGAGATAATTTCACCTCAAAAAAGTATGAGACTTTATAGAGTACAATGTATATGGACTAATTTAAAGAAGCATTTACTCATCCTCAGGTCATCCAAAATGTAGATGAGAACAGATCTGAAGGAATTTAGCATTTGATCACAATGTAGAAAGCAATATCATGGATAGAGGACTCGTATTTTAGCCTGAAGCAATGATTTGAAGTTAAAAACACCCTGATGGATTTGTTGATTACGAACACACAGTACAATGTTTTGTACTTTCTCTGTACAAAACATTAATTGATGGACCAAAGTTGAATGGATCACTTGTGGATTACTGTGATGATTTTATCAGCTGTTTAGACTCTCATTCTGACGGCACCCATTCACTGTGATGTAATGCAAAATTTCTCCAAATCTGTTTTGATGAAAAAACAAACTCATATACATCTTGGATGGTCTGAGTGTGAGCAAATGTGAACTTTTGAGTGAAAAATTCCTTTAATTTTGCTTTTTGTCACCTTTAGAGCTTGACAGGTCCGGGTCACCATTCATCTTTTTTATACTACAGAAGAAAGGAAAGTCATACAGATTTCACACTACATATACTAAAGATGTGAGTACATTATGCCAATTTTGGGTGAACTATCCCTTTAAAACTCAATTTACAGATGCCCACAATGATATGCAAGAAAATGAAGAGCTGACAGGCACAGACTTTTTCCTGTTTTTTATTTTTGGCTTTGCACTGTAAAATGGCCCGGTGTGTTGAGTCGAGGAGGATAAATAATTAAACAGCTCTTTAAGACGTCTCAGTGAGTTCTTCAGCACCATGCACTCAATGTAAGATCTCCGGACGTCTTCCTTCCTCTTGCTTCCTTTCGCTCCCCTGGCCGGGGCTTGCTGTCGCCATGACAACTGCTCACATTTCACACACTCCAGAACAGTATATCATGCAAAGGCCGAGGCTAAAACAGGAAATAGCGCTCTGTGCTCAGTGGTGGCTTTCAGAGGCGTGTTTACAGCCGGTAATAGAAACCAGACGCATGGTGGCGACTATAAATGTGGATGCTGACATACACACGATCGGTGTAATATTATAATACACAGCCCATGTCTTCAGAGTGTATTTATAGAAGTTACTGTGAGGAAGCAGAGAAATCCGGATGCACTTTATATAACAGAGACAATGACTTTCAGAGCCAGACTGTTCTCAGGTCAGTTTACTGTGTGATCGTCACACTTAAATCCACTTGCCACTGACCTCAGAGCCCCTGTGAGCAGTCAGAGAGAGCGCGAGAGTAACGAGGTGAACCCGAGGGACGCGTCCAGATAAGACCTTGACGCCACGGATGGTTTATTTGTTTTGGCATTTTCAGTAAAGCGGACATAAAACAGAGCAAGACATTTTTTGAAGGGCACGTCAATGGAGCAGCACAAAGCGCTATAACAGCGCACGGAACATCCACACAAATCTTTTTTTTAGACAAACCTCAGAAGAGGAGCCGCTGAAGCACGGTGCAGGGTTGAAAATCAACAAAGACTTTCCTGTCCCAAGCCTGTCTTCCACAACAAAAGGGCCATTTGGAATTCGTGAGGACACAGAGGTGCTGATAGTGATCGAGGCTATAGGCCAAGATTTGTGTACAGTACAATGGGGGAGTGCTGATTGTCACAGTTTTAGTGCAGCGGGGAAAGCTGCAATCTGCTGACTGGTCAGTTTGGTTAGTTTCTCAGATTTAGTTTTGAGTCACATGGTCGAGGAAAGGAATTAAAGAAGATTGTAACAATTGCTGTCTGTCTCTTTTCTTCGGCCCTCTCTTTCTCTCACTCTCACGTAGCATTCTACATACATGCTGGGTAGAATTACTGTAAATGCATATGTTTTATTTTTCATCTATATTGTAACCAATTCAAGCGTAACCAAAATGAAACAGCTCAATTACATACACTAAAATTTGAGATCAGTAAGATTTTTTCGAAAATTCCAAACTTTTATAGTATGTGCTAACTAGTCTTGATTTGACATTACCATTGAAGTGCTACCTATTGCAATACAATATATTCACACAATAGCAACGCTCTCCTACAGCTTTTGCAATTCTGTGCTTATTTCTATCATTGGTATAAGTAGCAGATGGTGGTAATAGACAAGAAATGTGCAGTTTTATACCATCATGCTTACACATTCTCCAATCTTACAGCCTGAACCACTGTAGTGAAAGCACCCTTACAGCGGGACGGACAGTGATTGTTGAGATCGGACAGCTTTACAGTAGCATCCTTCAATATAATTTACACATTCCACAGAAAAAATAGCACGAGCCATGCCACTTGACGATTTCAATTTGCTCAGCAAGACGCAACACCCACGAAACTCTGTCTGTGAGACGGGCGAGAAAACAATGCGAAGAACAGATGATCTGCCGTCAGTCTCAGAGATGAGCATTCACTGCCTCTGAAGACCAAAGACTATATCTCTAGTTCTGTCCTATCTGGTTTATGTCTGGCTCCCTCTTATTTTTCTCTTTCCCAAGTGGAAAGTTTGAATTGACAAGGAGAATGGGCTTTGGAGGTGATGACCCACACAGAATTAGTGCAACATCATTGTTCATCGTTAAAAAAACAACTAATGCTACATTAAGTTCTAAGCTTCATCCTGAACTTTTTTAGACTACGGACAGGAATTTTTTCTTTCGCTCAACCCAATCTATTCCACCCTCATTCTTTCTCTCTGTCTTTTCATTTTATTGTCATGAAATAGATAAATATGAAGTCTTAAAGCTTATTAAATGAGAGAAGCAAAAGGAAGGCTTGTATGCATGTTTTGAAACAGCGAGAAACTGTATATTTGTGCAGTAAGCACACATCAAATCTGACTGGGCGTTACTTATAACTTATTAACAATAATTTTCTTATGTTATTTCATTGAAATACTTCTAAAACATTTTCAGGTTTAAATACAATTTTGGATTCCAGATTTGAATGTGAATCCCATTCTACATTAACATTTATACAGTATGCTTTATGTTGGCTGGGACCTTGCGAAATGAGGAGACAAGGGTTCCCCAGATGTTTCTCCCTGCTGGAAGGCATGTAGCTTTTAGCGCGGACCCCCCATTGTAAGCCGCGGTGGCATCAGAGGCAGAGATGAATACATTTCAATGTGACTTCTTAGTCACTCATCTGACTCATGTAGGCTCAAAGCCACCGCTGTATTAGAGAATGAAAGAATGACTGAAATGAAAATTCACGCATCTACCTCTAGAGAAGACAAGTAATGTCACCGGCATGACAACACAGCGCTCTATTGTGCTCTCTTTGCACTCCTTCTCTCAATGTTTCTCTTTCTTTCAGCTAATTCAAAGAGAGGAAGAAATGCAGAACAATTATGACACAGGAGCTATTTATTAGTGATGAAATCTGAGGAATGGCAGGTGAACTGAGAACAAGGAACATTGTCAGCCTGATCCCCCGAAGCAAAGTCTCCAGCCAAGAGAAAATCTCTATGGCTATGTTCTTTTTTTTTTTTTTTTTTTTTTTTTTTTTACTGTAATTTTGCATTTCTGTAGACAGATTTTCAAAAGTAGCCATGTGTTCTGATAAAACCAATTGTTTTGGACTTAAAATGCTGATTAAGCCAAGTTACATTCACATTATCTTGGTCTGTTAGCCCACAAAATGCAAAATGGTTACACTTTATATACACTTAATACATTTAAAATAAGTGTTGTTTGACATTCTGGGCTCAGTTCAAGTTGAGCTCAATCAACAGCATTTGTTGTCTCTGCTTGCCCTTCCTTTTCTTAAAAAAAAGAATAATAATACAAATAAATAAATAATTCTGCAATTAATTTAAGAAAACTACGTAAGTGTTTGTATAAAATTATAAGCTTCACATTTCTGCTTCTAAATCTCTTAAAATTGGCCTTAATCCTTCCATCGTACGTCGCTTAAAAAAAAAGAAAAGATAATTAGAGGTGAGTTGAAATGCAAAAAAAAATATTTTTAACAATAATTAAAAATGTTCAATTGAGCTTAACTTGTATTAAACCTGGATTATTCATTTAATGTACATATGGCTGTGATGTCATATTTATCAAATTAGGTTACCGATAACACTAATAACATTACAGTTAGGGAACGTTGAGCAAGGATGAAAGGAGGGAAAGCGCATAAACAGACACACTCTGACATGAACGCACATTCACACACTCGCATACACAAACTAGACGTGACTACATATTCAAAACACGACTCAGTTTTGTCACATCCATTTTGATACAACTTTCGTAGAACAAAGAGGAGATAAAAGAGGAAACATGCAAGACAGTAAGGCAGGCAGGAGACAGCGTTCTCGTTCCAGCACACACTTGCAGGCGTTGAGAATAATAAGGTCTGAAAAGCATTACTGAAAGAGTTCCACAGCTCCGTCCAATGCTGACAGCCTTTCTTCTCAGCAAGCGAGTGACTTAGCCCCTGAATTTCAAACTGTTGCGGCTGAGAAAAACTACACCGAGATGTGTCTCGGTGTAATTCTTCAGAATTCAAAAACAAAAGTTAATTTTATCGTCTCGTCTACATGATGAATAGTCGGCTTTTGGGAAGAGAGTTTTTTACAAATTTGGTTTGTGCACTGTTAAGTTGTGAGAATTTTTCTGCATTTCTTTGTTATTTTTTAATTGTGGACGTGATCGGAGAATATGCAAGCACTTCCAGTGCATATGTCAAAGCACATCAATGATGTTTTGTGTCCTGATCCTATTGGTCCGGAATGATTCAGTGCAAACATGAAGTGAAATTTACTACTGTATAACAACTCACAGATCAAATTGAGTCACAGAGAGGGGAAAGTGCACACCGGGTAACCAGGACATCTATTCAACAAGACTTCCTTCCTCTTTATTTTTAATGTCATGCCTCATCAAAAACACTGACCTCCTCATATATGTGCACCTCAATGAGCAAATCATGCATCTTGATGAAGAAACCATTAATTAACCTTCCAGAACAATGATAGAAAACACATAGCACCCTAGAAACACCCAAGGGTCCTCAACCAGAGGTCACCGGCTCAAATTTTTGATTTTGCTAATACTTTTTCGGAAGAAAGTCAGACATGTATAGTGTTGAAAGCCAAATTATTAAATGTCATTTAGTCCCATTGGTCAGTAATCCACTATTTTGTAGATAGGGGTCAAAATAGCAATTTTCACAGATTCAAAGCCAAATTTCAAGGGGTAAAAATGACTTCAGAAAGATGGGCAGCATCATAATGTTATTTTTACACAGAGATTGGTAGGTCTGTTAGTAAAATCTGATGACTTTAGGAATATTTGTTGTATTGTGTGCCAATGGTGACCATTCAAAAATAGGGAACCAGCACTTTTCAAGTTTTTTTCTCCAACGTTTGCATGCCTGCAGCTCAAGGAGTCTTAAAGATAGATACTGGGTCTTAACAAACTTTCCTTTTGGGATCTTCATTATTAAGGCCCTATTTGGTTTAGTTCCAGAGATACTGGAATTTCAAAATGGCTTCGGGAGTAAATAGTTAAAATGTACACATTTTCAGTGGTCAAAAACCAAATGTGGGTCAATTTGCAAATATTTTATTTTAAAGAGGAAAGTCTGAAGAACAAATTATATTGAAACTAGTGATGTACCTTCTGTCAAAACAGCAGCATTGAACATACCTGTCTGGGTGCCATAAATATTATTTTTCTAAAGTTTGCATGCCTGTAACTCAAGAAGTATTATATATATTGCAATATGATTTTAGATTCTAGTTCTTAAAAACTAAGATAAAGTTTTCTTTTGCGATCTTCGATTTTAAGACCCTACATTATTCAGTCCCAGACATATTGGGATCTCAATGAGGCTCCATCTTTTTATACTGTTGAATATGACTTAATTTAGGGGTTGATAACCAAATGTTGGTCACTTTGTATACAGCTGATACTTACTATATGTAAAGCAGAATGTCTGAAGAATAAGTCATGTTAAAACTTGGAATGCATCTTGTTTCCCACTGTCAAAACAATATGCACAGAACATATGGTCAAGTTGAGGCACATAACCTTTCTCTCTCTAAAGTCTATTCACAGTTTTTGAAATTTGGTTGATGTGACACGGAAGAACCCCATAGCAAATACCCTAGCATTATGAGGGATTTCCACAATTATGTAAAAAAGTTATAAATCACTGAGCCTCCTTTCACCAATTTAGCAACAGAAGCAGAGTTTGTGTTCTACGGCATTTCTAAACACAACCACAGCTTTCTCAAGGCTTTGAACTTCAGAGTCGCTACTCAACATGAAGAGGCTGGGAAAAAAACAAGAAAGAGCAAAAGAGAGGAGGGGATGGGGGGGGGGGGGGGGTTATTTGGTTCGTTTTTATTGGAGTGTCAAAAGGGCTTCCACAATCACCAAATCAATCCCAACCTACTGGTAGCTGGGCGAGAGGGGAGAGGTGCTTAGCTGTGAGAGAGTGTGAGAAAATAACAGACAGAAGACAGAGAGAAAGAGAAAGCAATGATCAGTTTTGCATTGAAACTGAAGGAGTAAATCTCATTGGTAATCCCTTATTAAATAGTTGTTAGAACTTCTTGGTCTTTGTGCGGTTCTGTGCTTGTCCTTTCCGTCAGTAAAAAGTCTGCTAAAATCCAATAAGAGGGCTGGATATGGACCGCTTGTCACAGTGTGCAGGATCAGCACACTAATTTACCACAAGCTTTTACTAGAACAAGATCTTAGGAAAGAATAATGCTACATGCACTTGAAAATAGCAAAACCATTGTTCAACTTTTTAATAAAATAAAATACACAAATGCATACTTGCAATATTATTCAAAAGTTTGGGGCGAGTATGTTTTTTTTTTTTTTTTTTTTAATTGATACTTTATGCCACAAGGGGGAAAATTATATTAAAGACATTTATAATATCAAAGTTGATTTCATATTAATACCATTCTAAAGCCATATAAATGCTATAAACTTTCAATTTATCAAAGAATCCTGAAAAAAATTATTGCGATTTACACAAAAAAAAGCAGCACAATTGTTTTCAACATTTGCAACAGTATTTTTTTCTTAAGTCCAAATCAGCATATTAAAACGATTTGTGAAGAAATAGAAAAAAAAATCGAATAATAATGTTTTTAAATTAATTAAAAAAATAACTATTCTATTTCCATTTCCTTCTCACATAACAAATCAATATTTCATGTCTGTTTATTTATTTATTTATTTGGGTGGCCATTGCTTTAGCAAACTTCCTATCTAAGAATAGGCTACGATCAATTCCTGATGGCCCTACACAGAATATACCGTTTCACCCAGAAATACATTACATTATGGACTTTGAAATTCCAGTTGACTTCATCAACTCGGCTACACATGCCCCAGTCAGTGTTCACACTCACTTACAATTTATGACATGTTATGAAGTTTCTAGTAGACTTCAAAGAAAGCCATTTTGAAACTAAATGACCTCTGGGCTTCCATAACTGACAATGTGCCAGTGATCGACCTGTCACCAATAAAAGTCAAAAGACCTGCAGCTAGTCCGTCTAGAGACTTCACTGCAAATCTTCATCCCAGAGAGTATAAGACGACAAAAATCGAAATATTTGAGTCTCTTTGTACTTTAGAGTGACAAGATGAAGTTTCAAATGATATCTGAGGATGCAAGTCAATCACGTTCTGAATAAACTCTAAACAGCACTCCGTCAGACATCATCTCCAAACACAGGCAAGACAACAATTTTCAGTGCTTGTTCAGTATTTGTTACAAAACCAAAAACAACATCTCCTTGATAAATGCTATCTCTGAAATAACACTTTCTTCTCCTGCCTTTGTTGAACCCATACCAAATCCATCTTTCTCTTAAAAAGGACCGTTTAGCCTTAATAACTTTTAGCCTTTTGAAAATTTCCTCCAAAATGGATAATCATATCAAGCTAGCATCTTAGATCTAATTGATGTTTCAATAGCTATGCAATAGACAGGGACTTGACAAGCAGAAGAAACTTTCACTTTAATGTTTAATGGCATATCTGAGAAAGAAGGATGTGAAGGGCACAGTACGTGTGAATGTGCGTCAGTGTGCGCTAGCACTTCTGAGCTCAGCAGATGCCCCTCCTACAAACGTGGCAGCCGTTGCAGGTGTATCGCTGTCGCCTCCCCACGCGTCTGATAATATCACAGCCACAAAAGAGTTTACAAAACACACAGCTAACTGCCAATTATACTGAACAAGTCGCTGCCTGCACGGCCCCTGATGCAGCGCTCAAAAGCTGCTCTTCTAGAGGGTGTGTTGTGATTTAAGCATGTTGAAGAGAGTGATGATATAGAACCAGGCAATCATTCGCACACATCAGATACTCATTATGGTGCAGGGGTTTATGTAAAAAAGCAAAATAATGATCAGGCTGTGAGTAAGCAGCTAAAGTTGCTCTTGGAGGTGGATGTCTGCTGGGCTTTGGGCTGCTGTGAGTGTCACACTCGCACCTCGGATGGAAAACATATTTATCATAACAGCTCTCACACCGCACTTCCATTAGTGTGCCGCTTTAAATGCCACCAGGTTAATTAAATCTCTGATTACTGTGATTCACATGTGGAGGGAATCCAGCTAATGCTAAGGAGAGATTTAAAGAAGGAAATTGTCAGGACAAGAATATCAAGCATATCAAGTGAAACAATCCAAGCCATTGGTCAATTAATTTCGTCCGTGTCAATAAGTCCACCACTAGTATCAATGGACCACAGTAGGCATTGCTCTTAAATTGATTAAAACTGTGTTTTGCGCACATGAACCAGGCATGTGATTCCATGCATAACTTCCTGTCCTCCATCAATAAAAAGCAGCAAAATTCATATGTAATAAATAGGAAGTCTATTATCTTTAAAACATTACTTACTGCTACTTTGCATTGACTAAACAAACTAAAAACACTGTAACTGTTATCGTGACATTTACTCTGCAATTGCTTGGGAGCAAGATACTGAGGAAAAGTGCACAACGACCCATCCAATCCTCTGCCTGCTGAGGCTAATGAGTGCAATAAGGCATTTCATTGCAGCCATTATTAAAATAAGCAAGGAAACAGCCACAAGGTCTAGTTTTAAAAGGTTTGCTATCGTGGATTCAACTTTAAAAGGGTTCTGTGTACAAAACCATTAGTTTTTTTAGGCAGACAACAAGCGCTAACCCTGTATAATACACATAATCATCTAATGGTGGAATATTTTATAGACTGCCCTTCAAGTTTAAAAAAAATTAAGTGACCATTTTAATTTGATTCCCAATATATTACGATATATCCTTTTCTGTAAAAAAAGAGTAAATGAAAGCCACAAGGATGCACAATACCATCTACAGACAATCATTTTATCCATTTAGCTTTCTTTGAATACTTGACACTTCAACAAGTTTGTTCAACAATAGGGAAAAGGACATGCACATCAAAACCGAGGGAAAAATTTCTCAGGATTACAGAATGAGAGAGAGAGAGGAAACAACTGAAGGCTGGCAGGATCCAAATGCCACATTGAAAAGAAGTGTCGAAAAACAGTCTCAGATTCGAAGCAGCTCTTTTTAAACCAGGGCAAACAAACCAAACAAACACCCACCCAGCTTATTCCTTTAGGAGCTAGCCAGGTACACGAATATGAGCTTTTTGTTGATGGAAGGGCTCATCTAAAGAGCATGCAAATAAATCAAGATCCCTTCTTGTAGTAGAATTGATGCAGATAAAAAGGACAAAATGGTTCAAAGCGTGTAAATACGGTAAGACACATCACTCTACCTTGAAGCAGGACTCCCTTGTTTTTTCTGTAATAAGGACTTCCTGGCCAAATTGGAGTACTGGACATACTGTAAAGAAAACACAGTGGAGAGAATGATGAGAAAGTGACACAAACAGATGATGTACAACTGACAGATGGACTGCAGTCCTGAAAAACAGACAGCAAAACGGCATGAACGATATTTTAAGAAATGAGCAGTGCCAAAAGACAGAGCGAGACAGACAGAGAAAGCTCAAATCCACAAAGAATTACCATGGTGACTGTAGCTTCTGCCAGTTTTTATGTTGATACTGTAAAATCGTAAATGAAAAAAGGATCACAGTTCAAGTTATCAAGTTATGAGATCATGTTATCACAATTTTACATTAATTATATTAACTGATGCAGCTAGAGATGAGCAATGCCACGTTTTCAAGTAAAATGCTTAAAAAAACATCGCAATGCAATTACCAAAAGATGTCGGTCTGATTATACATGGCTGTTGTAAAGGAAAAGATCAGATCATATTCAGTACTCACTCTCAGGTCATTCAAGATGTAGATGATTTTGTTTCTACATCAGAACAGATCTGGAAAAATGTAGCATTACATCATTTGCTCACCAGTGGATCCCCTGCAGTGAATGGGTGCCGTCAAAATGAGAGGCCACAATAGTGAACATCACAATAATCCACAAGTAATCAACACAACTCCAGTCCATCAATCCTAAATCCATAAATTTGGTTGTCCGTTGTCCTTTCGCATTAAAATCCACCTTTATATTTAAATCTGTGCATATTTCACTCCTGATTCAGACATTTGACTTTAAGAAAGTCTTAATGAAGGATTTGTTTCATACAAATACACAGACTTTCACTTCAGAATGCATTACCTGATGGACTGGAGTGGTGTGGATTATTTTTGGATTATTGTGATGTTTTTATCAGCTGTTTGGTCTCTCATTCTGACGGCACCCATTCACTGCAGAGGATCCACTGGAGAAAATCTATCCAAATCTTATTTGATGAAGAAACAAACTCATTTACATCTAAAATGGCCTGAGGGTGAGTAAATTTTCACCAAATGTTTATTTTGGGGTAAATTCTTCCTTCAAGTATTATAATAAGATGAATTTCAAAAGAACTTTTCTACAAGGTAAGTGATCACCATGTGAATTGTCAGCTGAAGGAGCTACAGTAACAATTAAAGCAATAAATTGATACATTAAAAAGAATCCAATAGAAGATCTAGTAAAATAGAAAACTAGTAAACCTTCAACAACCAAGTAGTAAACTTCTGGTACAATGGCAGGTTTTTGTATGGGAACTACAATATTTCTGCCCCAGGAACCAGCAAACAGCATTTGACCAAGTAAACAAAACATGGAGGCTTATGCAATGTTGAGACACGACTATGCAGCAACATAGTCATTACATCCTCTTTCAAATTGAGCCCTCGTAGCTTTAATCATTACTTTCTGGTGGTGAGATGACAGGCCGGCGCAGGTGATGGTGCTGCAGACTTCAGTATGAATTACACATTCAGCTGAATTACACATCCCCGACTGGTTAGACCTTTCTTTTCTTTTTTTGGCACAAATGAACTGAGCGATCAGGAAAAGCATGTCAGCGTCTATATATATTTCATTTGTATTTCTGGTTTTATAAAATGCCTGAAAACTTAACATCTAAATATGCTTGTGATGAACAGGAAAAAAGCAAGTTACTCTGCTGTCTGCAAGAATCAGACCTTCAGGATTCCTCACATACTGTATAGAGGCTATGGATTTTTCTTGGTGATCATGGACATCCTTTGAGAAGGAGGTCAACAGGTCCTTCATGAAAAGAAGTGATGGTGTGAGGCAGGATGTGTGTATAAACTCAAAAGGTATCTGAGAAGAACTTAAGGAACAACAGATCAACGTAACAAAACATCATTCTCAGATGCATGCGGTTCAGTATATTATTTACATTATTTACATATTACATATTAGTACAATAAATCAAATAATATATAATAGATTTAGTACTTATGTTATAATAAAATTACATGATAAGCATACATATAAAAAAAGTAAAGTGATATAAAATGATCTCATTAGTACAGAAAATATATATATATTAAAATAAATAGTATTACTAAATATAATATATATATATATATATATATATATATATATATATATATATATATATATATATATATATATATATATATATATATATATATATATATACAGACAAACTATCATAAGTATTGCAACAGAATGTTCACTGTAACAAAAAATGTAAATATTACATTTTATAATCAGTATAGTAAAAAAGTATTACTAAATAATATTGAATAATTACATTTATCTATTTTTAATTATGAAAAAATATTTAATCTAAACAAAAATTATTATATATATATATATATATATATATATATATATATATATATATATATATATATATATATATATATATATATATATATATATATATATATATATATATATACACAGTATAAGTTTATATAAATACAAATTCCATTTAAATCATATATAAAGATATATATCAAAGTAATAAAAACTAATAGAAAAGAGTAAAAAAGGAAAGATAAACTACTGTAAGTGTTGCAACAGTGTGTAAACTGCAAAGTAATAAATGTTGACCAAATACAGTACTCAAGAACATTTGTCAAGAATATGAGTGCTTCAAATATGATCAAAGTTCACAAATTCTCTCACAAATTTTCTCTTTGTCTTTTCCATCTCCTCCAATGCAATCTTCTTCCTTCAGTCGTGATTCCTCATGCTCCATACTGTTTGCATTCCCAAACACTGATCATTTGTGACGGCAAATATGAATTTCCTGACCTTTTTGTTTGGGATTTGTGAAGTACTGGAGCATGGTTTCACATTTAGCAAAGTTTCAGAAATGGTTTATCCACGTCTCTGTTTTCTGACAGTTCCTTCTGATCTGAATATGTTTCGCTTCAAAGGTTACGAAATGTATTTATTTATTTATTTCATGGATTAGCTGCTCAGTTTCCATCGATTATCTTCTCATGTACGATTCCTCCTCCGTCTCACTGTCTCGCTCAGTGCTCACTGTGAGCTTCACAAATCTAATCAGGAGCAGTCTAATCTTTAATTTAGCCCTCTATCCACTTTTTGCCTCCCCGTAGATTCAGTATGTGCAGACATTGGCTCTGTCATCTCCCCCTTCTTAATCTTCTTAGAGTATATTAACTAATTGAGAATTAGAACAAACAGAGGTGACACAGGGCTTTGAGCACATTTGTCTACGTGTTGTATTTAAAAGCCCAAGACTGCGGGTTGATGGGGCTGTTTTGGCTCTAGACCTCTTGCGATGAAGGAGCGCTCTATGGTGCGTGGCATCTCCAAGCGTGTGCCAAGGCTAATAAACACAGCACTGCCACTTCACATTTGCTAATCTCCACAGAGCTCTTTCAGACTTCAGGTATCTGCCCTGACAATTGAGGATAATTTAGTGTGAGAAGTAATGGAACCTCTCTATTTCTTTGCGGATCCATTAATTACAGTGTTCCGTCAGAATGTGTTTGATTTTTTTCCCCTCTTTTTTCCCGTTGAGAGTGATTAAAACATATCTCGGCACAGCTCAGACGCAGCTTGAGACGAACATCTTCATTAGCATACTAGTCGCCTAGCAACTGAAACATCTCTAACTTTGAGGTTTTTTCACTAACCTTACACCTGAGTACAGCACACAGTCATTACTAATGTAAGGATCCACCAGTTCTGATCCACTTATCCCCAAAATGAACACACACACACACACACACACACACACACACACAAACAGCGATACCTAAAACAAGCAAAAATGTCAAACTAAATACAAATACATTTACTTTTGCTCCTTACAACCACAATAAATGAGACTAATATCAGAAAAGTATACAAATATTCACTCCACAAAAATCAGAAATTGCGGATTAAGATATTAAGTTGAAAACTTGCAAAACAGAGAGCTAAAGGCAGAAATTAATATTAAATATTTAATGTTTAATGAATATGTAATAATATGAATAATGATAATAAATAATATTTTGTTATATATATATATATATATATATATATATATATATATATATATATATATATATATATATATATATATATATATGCATATTAATTACAATTTTATTACATAGATTTTATATAAAAATATACAAATGTATATTATTTAATATTTAATGTTTATGGTATTTAAAAAATATATTTTTTAATATTTATAATATTTTACAAATCTATATTTGATGATTATTAATTATATATATAATTATATATATTAATATTGTATGCAGTGTTTAATATTTATAATATTTATTTTATATTATAATTTATTTACTTCTTATTACATAAATGATATATTATAAATCAAATAAATTTTTTTAATCTGCCAAGATTTGATCATTGTGGCATAATCTCTCTCTCCTCTCTCTCTCTCTCTCTCTCTCTCTCTCTCTCTCTCTCTCTATATATATATATATATATATATATATATATATATATATATATAAATTATTATACAAAAATAAAATAAATATCTAAATAAGATAAATTATATAAAACAATCTGACTACAGCCATCGATAACAAATATTCATCCTTACTATCTAAGAATAAACAGTGTACAGTTCCAAAGTATTCGAATGAAATAAAACATACTCTTTTGTTGATTTAAACCGTTATGCGTAAGTGTTCACAGGAAAAGAAAAACTGCTGGCTGAAGAACAGTAAGAAAGAGCAAGATCCCTGCGGTGCTGGGTTCACCGTGCCATCTCTGCCTCTTTCTGCTTCTCCTTGCGTCTCTTTAGCAGTCAAGAGCAGTGCTTATACTCCTAATGCACATACGCTTTGTATCGGGTTACAGCTACTGTATGTGTTGCCATGGACACAGCATGCCTCATGATAGACGACCCAGGTCCTTATTTTAATCAGCTGTAAGAACCCAACCAAAAAAGCAGGAAAGCTTTTATGATATTACGTTATTTATATGTTATTATGTGCCCTCCACTCTCTGAACATAATAAAAAGAAATGAGATCTCCCGCTGCAATTATTTGGCCCATGGTTTCGCCAGTATAATCGAACACATTCAAAGAAGGCTACAATCAAACAGCTGCTGATGGAATTTGAGCTCATGAGGCCTGATGTGGCCTTGTATCAATAGCCGCTCTTGTTCTTGACTAAAGGAACTATTACTGTTACTCACAGTTAACATTAGGGATTTGAAAAAAAAACTCCTATTCAACTTAAGTGCAAAACTGTTTGTGCTACAGGCATGAATGATACTGCAAATCATACGGCTAGTTGCTTGGAAGACGAACATCTAAATTAAAGGAGGGAAAATCAGAGACTTGGGGTGTACTCTTTGGCCTTGGGACAATGTAGGAACCACCTAGCAACCAGTCAGAACACCCTAGCAATGTCATGGCAAACACCCTACAGGTCTCAATGCCGTGTTCTAGTATTTCCTAGTATTTTGCCGGAGAGTTTTGCATGGGCAAGCACCCCTCATTTTATTCAAAACATGTAAAATTCTATTTAAAACCTGTTGTATAACAGCACTTGAGGGGTGGAGGGGGGAGGGGATACGTCAGGGTACAGGGCCTGGAACAGAACAGAGCTGCTACCTCAGCCTGCATATGCATATCCTGGTAATCTAAGCGGAAACGACCCCGACTGGCTCCACCGGAACCTCTTTGAACCTGCTCTGTGGGAACGTGGCTCGCTCCTTCAGCTGAAATGCTTTTTAATCAAATGTTAAGGCCAACTATGAGAGCCAAAACCTGCTTCTTGAGGGCTCTGGCCGTGCGACTATGACTGTCAGAGCTTTTTCAAAAATGTTAACATCAATGGGGAAGGGCGCTCTTTTGCCCTTGCTGGATGTTGGAATGTAGAGTACACGGGCCACCGGCTGCAGTCATGCTGGGTATATACCCCATCTATTTTTAATCTGTTTGCTCTGTTAATGCAAACACTCACACCTTTCAAGGAACAACCGCTTTCTCCATCTCCATCAGGAGTCGGCCAGGGTTATTCATTTTTAAACAAAGCTTACCTCCTTTTGCTTGATTCTATAATCTCATTTCAAATCCTATCGCCCACTACATTTTCCTTTTACCCCTACAATCGCAATCCTCTTTAACTAATCTAAAGTCTAATTGGTGCCAGCACCGGTTCTCCCCTGCAGGTTACTTCTCGCCTTGAGATTTTTAACTTTTGTTCGTGTGAAATCTGAACTGCTCTCACCCGGGATCACGGCTCACAATGGAAGCTTTTTCGGGGCCAGAGGGTTGTGAAGACCGCACACAATTAGTGGAAGGAATTTCGGAGCAGATTCTCGCAGACTTCTTAAACCTGGCAAATTCCAAAACCTTAAACGTGACATACAGCCAAGTATGGTGACCCATACTCAGAATTTGTGCTCTGCATTTAACCCAACCATAGTACACATACACACAGCAGTGAACACACACCCAGAGCAGTGGGCAGCCATTTATGCTGCGGCGCCAGGGGAGCAGTTGGGGGTTCGGTGCCTTGCTCAACGGCACCTCAGTCATAGTATCGCCGGCCCAAGCCTCGAACCCACAACCTTAGGGTTAGGAGTCAAAATCTCTAACCACTAGGCCACAACTTCCCCTATGCAGGGGTGGTAGAGTGAAAACTGAACATTCCACAAAATGTTTTGCAAAAAAATATTCTTAAAAGATTTTTTAAATGTTCTTCACACTCAAAAAATGTAAAAACTGACCATTGAGAGGTACTTTGTGAAACCAAAAATGGTTATTCTATGGAATGACTGTGGAAAACCCCTTTTTGGAACCTTTATTTTTAATAGTGTGAAACCTATTAATTCCACATGAGTTGGAAAAAATTTATTTAGATTATTAAAATATTCCTCACACTAATAAAAAAATTCCTCTTTCAAGAATTATCCACTGAAAGGTTCTTCAGGGAACCTGAAAAGGATCTGCTATTACAGTGCTACAAAATCGCCCCTTGGAGCCTTTATTTTAAGTGTGTAGACGGTGAAACTCAAAGACAGCGTATTTGCAATTCGAGATTCATCTGTACAAACAACTAAATCACAGCTGGAGGGAAGTGGTTTTGGAGCACAATAAAAATGGAACCAGACAGAATATTTTCCATGGACTTTTAACAGGAAAAAGGCAGGCTGTTGACAAACCTCCAAAAGAACAAAAATACCTCAAAGACAATAAATCTCAGACGCTCTTCCAATGACTGCTTACCGCCACCCAAAAAAAGCCACAATCTTCCACAACCTCTTTTTTGTTTCTCTAAATCACCTAAAGAGACGATAAAAGGGGTTATGAGAGAAGCTAAATAAGATGTTTGTGTATGTTAAATTAACTTATATACTAAACACTCAAAATACCTCAATCGCTCCCAAACAGTCTTTCTGCTAAGGATTTTCTCTTCAATCCCATATTAATCAAAGAGACATGTGACACATTCCATCAGAGGGTTCATCAGTCTGGACTGCTGAAAAGCTAATATATCTCTGAACTTTATAGGAGGAGAAGATTCAAGGGTTTCTGCCAGATATTGAAAAGCCCCATCATTCAGAGCACCAGCCATTGGAGAAAGCGTGGAAAAGTGGGCTATCTTGTCATTTAGTGTTACTGAGAAGACTTGAAAGTAGGAAAGGTGGGGGCCGGGGCACACAAATAAACCTAGAAATATGGGAGAGAAAGAAGCTAAACAACACAATACCCGACTGGAGCTTTTCATCAGCTTGTACATTGAATTTGTTTTCTTAGTAATGCGTTTTTACCCACGGGCTGAAAAGACAACTATTAAAAATGAGAACTATGTCACTCTCGGTGCATTCAGCGTTTTTTTTTCTTTCTTTTCTTTCTTTCTTTCAGGGATTCATTTAAAATTAATCTCCTAAAGCAACTGGACCTCCAGTTGTCATCTCCGATAATTCACGCATCCTCAAATTTTTATGAAGACGGACAAAAGCAGTTACAGAAAACCCTACAATAGGCTCCAAGCCATCTGCGGTTGCTATGGAGAGTTGCGTTTTTCCAGGGCGCTAGTGTATTTCTCGAGCGCTAATGGCCTGTCCTTTTGCCAGGCAACAAATAGCCCTGTGATGCAACTGCACCTGTCTCGGCTATGTGTTACCATGGAGGCGTTCCTGTTGCTATGGCGACCATCACGCTAATAACCTCGCAAGGGCAAACGCGCGTTGGTGAACTCCGAGGCCCAGCTGTTCCTCCCGCACTCTCGTTTTTTCATGTTTCTCAAATTCTTGGAGGATATTAAGGAATGTTTTTCTAGCTGAGCCCACACTCGGCCATTTAGTGTAGTCTAGGTTTCTTGCACCAAAACCGTACAGTATACTATCCTGTCAGTGACCTTTACAGTGTACACAACAACATGACAAACAATACAAACATAGAATTTTTTCCATATTACACAGGTTTTTTTATTTGTCATGACAGCAACAAAAGATGTCTTTGTTACTGTTTTGTAAGAATATTACGTTTGCATTTACATTGATTAGTCAAAATTACGTAGAAGGTATAAAATGATATAAGCAGTGCTCAATCGCAAAATACTATGTAGAATTTTGCCAATTAATTGGAATTCGGAATGACAGGAAGGGGAATTTAGTGTACTGAAATGAAAAGAAATGTTTTTTTTTCATCCTATATCCATAAAAATTTCATTTTATTCATAAGGTCTAAAAACCTTCAAACTTTGAGGCTTTTTAAACTTTTAAAAACTTTCACACAAGACTTAATAAGATGTTACTGTACATCTATTATGTCCCTTTTTCCAATATGTAATATAAGTCTTAGGTGTCCAGAGAATGTGGAGTTTCAGCTCAACATACACGACAGGTCATTTATTATATCGATTTGAAAATGGCTATTTTGAGTGGAAGCAGAAACGGGATGTTTTCGTGCCTGTCTCTTTAAATGCAAATTAGTTACTGTTGCCTTCACAGTTCCTACTTTAGATACTCTGAAAAAAAAACATCTGTTTGGTTTTGATTATCATTTCTATCATGCTGAAATCATGTGTTTTAAACCATATTAGTTTAAACTTCTAATATACGGTTTACCTAAGCTTTTATAAGAAAATGTTTCTTGCTTGAATTCTGCTTAAATGATCTACCATAATGATAAACATGGCAGATTGTGTGTGGATCAATCAGGGCGGGGTCTCTGCTAATATGGCAGTGTCCGTCAACAGTCATGGGCGGAGCCTGTGCAAAGTGATGCCATATTGTACATAATTTGCAAACTGCTTTTTTTTTTTTTTTTTAATCATTATAGGGGGGTTGTGTACAAGGGTGGGAGTTTACAGTATGTTCAGAAAACATGGAAAAGTGAATTTTGTATAATAGATGCCCCTTAAAAATAACAGAAGCTTTGATTTTAAACTTTGTGTGTGTCTACAAAATACATCAAACTATTCTAATTTGAAAAAGATGCCCTAAAATAATTTCTGCAAGTTTCCCCTTGTTTAATTGAAATCACCTCCTCCCTCCACAGTGAATAAGGACACATACCTATCCACAGGGATTGATGATGACATCACCAGAACAGACTATGCATTCATCCCATCTGTCTACCTGATCAACAACCTGAAAAAGAGCTAAACCCCTCAGCTTGCTACTCTCAGGATCTAATAATCTCCATGCTATTGCTGTGATTACAAAAACTGCAAAGATGAAAGAGTGGTGTGTTAAAAAAATTGAGCATAAAAGAGGAGTAAGTCTGTGTAAGTCTATGACTCGTGTGAACCTTAGGAATGCTATAAAAAGCTTCATTCGGCTTCCTGGGAGCCGCAGTGGCCAGATAAACACTTTATTACACACTGCTACACACAGATTCACCATCTGGCCTGAGAGAAAGAGGAAGCTGAGTCTGTGTGTGCCCAACACTACTGTGCTATATTATTCACACACACAAACCTTACACCAGGGCCATCAGAACGATCTGAAATGTGAGGGCGAAACATAGTATAAACAACTAGATGAGGTAGAGCTCGTTCAATAAGAGTAACAGATTTGCTAAAAAAAAAGCATTTGCTAGAAGAAGTACCTCTTTTTTACACACCCAATATATACGGCAAGTAAACACCACATAAGACTCATTAGATTTTTGAGGCTGCAAGGTTCTTTGGAAATTCAAAAATTCTTAATGTTCCATTATAAAGTTCAGATCTGTGAATCGGTATCATCTGTTAGATCAGCACATGGAAAAATCTAGAGATTTAAAACTTCTTTGTGGACCTTAAAAAGTTCTTCTATGGCATTAGGCTGTAAAATCTTATATGCTTCTAATTGGAAAGTTTGTTTTTAAGAGTGTGTATTTGAAAAAAGTATTGTGAGGTTGTATAGGCTGTTGTTTTGAAGAGGTGTAGGCTAGAGGGACCGTCCTCTGTGATCTCCTCTTCCCAATGGGCCTCCGCGTCTTTGAACACCTGGTGCTAATAACCAACTCAGTGCTGTTCCCACACAACATTATCAGCGGAACAAAACTGACTGCAACACTCTATACAGAAGGGGAATTAACTAAGAATGAACTGCGTCCACTGATAGCGTCATATATTTGCACATACTGTCTGCGCTGTTTTAGCATGTGATTCACTAAAGGAATTATGCAAATCAGGTAACAGCACAAACACAGCCAAAATATAACTGCAGAATGCAATTTGCACAACACTATTCCATGAGTTTATGGATGACTCTGAGTGCTAGGGTCTTTAGAATGCAAAAAAAATTCTTGATATACCAATAAACAATTTTTTCTGCCCACAATATATTTTAAATATATGCTAAATCAATGTGTGTTTATTAATTGAAAATGCATGTTTAAAACTTTAAATGGCACAATATTTTAGATGAAACTTGTACTCGAAGAAGCAAGTACAGTATGCACTTCCAATCTTAAAATATATTTTGGGTAAATGTTTTTTTTTTTATGTACTGTACTTTGCACAATGTAAATATATTTTGCTGAAAATGGTCCAACATTTTACTATACTATTACTAAAACTTACAGAAAATATATGTATGCAAATATATTTGTAAAACATTGCCATTTCAAAGTACATTAAAAATATATCTAATGAAAAAAAGGAGAAGGGAAATGTAACAGCGTATACCATTACAGCAAAAAAACGAAATTATATATATATATAATTGTTTTGGGGGGTTTTTGGGCATAAGAGTGTTTATATATGTTTTCATTGATGATAACAGCTCGTTCAACGTTAACTTCTAACCAAATACTTTCTATCTATCTTGTGCAATCAATAATAATCCAAATAACATAAAGCATGTACCTGATACCTGAGGGTGGTTATTCAATAAGACTGATTTAGCAGGTGCAAAGGTTTAGAAAAACATTTCAGATATAATCAGAAACCTTAGGATAAAATAACACCAATTATCATTCCTCTCAAAAAGCCTTCCATCAGGTATGTGATGAGTTTTACTGAGTATTCTGTGCAGTTGGTCCAACAGTGCAATTTCGTCTCCTGCACACATGGATTTTGGGAGAAAAAAGTACTTATTTTGTTTTTTTTAAAGAAACAACCTTGTTCAGAATTTGCTTGTCGAGCTGTGAGATTTCTGCCTTGATGAAGCAGCAATGTGCTGCTGGAGGGAGAAATGCAGGCCATCATGACAAAACCCTATCCCAAAACATCTGAGCGCGGCTCCCTTCTCCGCCTCATTCCTTAATCATCTCGCCATGCTTGAGCAACACCTGAAACCCAGCCGATCTCTCTTACTAGAGCTGTCCGCTTTAATTCAATCTCTTTAAAAGCATCCATCTCCATTTTCCCTTTCTAGCCTCTGAGCTGGCCGCCCATTTGTTCCATATCCTTTGTTAAGGATGATATGCCATTTCAAGTTTTACAGTAAAGCAATTATTTTGTCTTGCACAGTCGAGTGGCTGGGAGCATGCAGACCTGTTAGCCGGATCAAAATCAAATGGAGCAGAGAGGGAGCCGCTTGGAACCCAACGCCGGGTCTCGCTCTGACAACTCCGCCTGGGGGGAACCGATACCAACAGGGACAAGCGCGCAACACGGAGTGGGAGAGAGACATTGGTGAGGTTTAAGGATCGATGTGTCCAGTGGGCCACTTGCCTACCTTTGATATGCCTGAGGAGAGGTGGGAGGCGTGGTGAACACCTGGGAATAAGGATGATAAGGCGTCTTCTTCAGCGCCTGGATGAGATTCTGTCTGTATTCGGGGTCTATGCACCAAAGGGAGCCCTTCCCGATACTCTGTGGAGGAGGAAAAGGAGTATATAGTCAGGACAGAAAAAGAAAAACCATCTAAATGTCTCAAGAGACAACAATAAAGATCAGGGCAGCTAGCAGAACCAGTGAAAGATATTCAGCTGTCAGTGTCTTGTGGTTAAAACTGGTGTTTGTGTACTTCTTCTTTTACCTTTTGACTGCATTTAATTGCCAGCTTTTCTGGTGTGTGGATTTTAATCTATGGACATCCGTTATTGAGCTATACATCCCTTTGTTGTGTTAATTCCCTTCACATTCCAAACATCAGATCATCAAGAAGGAATGTAATCATGAATATTCAATGATGGATAGCTGAGAATACAAGTACTTTTTCTATCTCTTGAAAATGGGCCGTCTTAAGATCTTTCAAATCGTAGTGTGCTCTTTTTAGGCATCAAAGGTGTGCTAGGGTTAAATTCTAAAGCAGCATAACATATATCCTTTGCAGATTTACAATTCCTGAATGCACTGTGAAAGGTTTAGAGAAATATGAAGGAGTGGTCACATTTCCTGTCATTTTAAATACTTACTTGGCAAAATAAGGCAAATATGTTTATTTAGTGAATTTCTGAGTTAATGCTTTGCTCTGGTTACAAGATAAGGCTGAGTTTGTTTGGTCCAGTACAAGGGAAGAAATGAGAACCAGACCACCTGCATTCCCTTGACCTCCACATTCTCCAGTTCATTAAAGTGAAACGGGCAGAAAAAAAATGCATCAAAAACCCAAGACGAACAAACTACAGCTAGCACATACAGTATGCTACAGACCACAGACAAACTCAGCATTTTAAAGAAAACAGCACGGTGAGCGAACGCTCCTAGTATATAAATCAGCTCTCCTGACAGATTCTGCTGAAAAGGAGGAAACAGCAAAATGTCACTTTGAAAGGGATAGCAGGAGAAAATGACTTGAGCTCATTAGTACAGACTACAATCAGTGTCATGTTACTAAGCCGCATTTTTCAGCTCAAGTTATCCCTGTACTGTCAGAGATTTACACAATCAGCAAACCACCGCGACGGAACAAAGTGTAGACTATCACCGTGCTCCTGTAAAGTCAAAGTCATTTCCTTTCACTCAGGCCCTTCAAAGCGATGGACAGCGTGTGCTGTTTTGTTAGACAGACTGTGTGTTCTCAATGAATCAATAGTCATGACCTTCAGATATAACTGACAGAGTGTCATACTGTGTGGCCTGAGGTAATACACACACACACACACACACACACACACACTGATCTGGTCCGTGTGTCACGTATTCAAAGTTTGCTAAACTAACAAACCAGACATTGCTTTTGCAGGAGGTCTCACACCCTGAAATCAGCCGTCTCTACTGACCGCTGTTAATTACTTTGAGTTAATTGAGTGTTTTTTGAAGGGTTTTTTTGAAGCTGCCATGAGATTTTTTCATCTTGAATACTACAGTAGATTCCCCCGAAAAGGGCTACGAAACGATAACACACTCTATTGATTGCTGCAAACCCCAGAGCGAGTGCTCGGCTCTTTACCCACAGTATTTGGCTTCAGTGGAAAGATTTGTACCAGCGCAAGTCAAACAATTCAAACCCTTGGAGTGTTTTAGCAAACAAAATAAACAGCACATTTATTGGACTCACAATTCATTTACACTCATGTCTCGATGATTTAAAGCTTGCACCGTGAAATCGAAGGTACAACAGCAATGATAAAAAAAAAATCTAGTGGTTAAATAAATAGTTATAGGATAAATTGTTATAATAATAAAAATAATATGAATAGTAATATTACTATTACTAAAATTACTAATTATAATTTATACTTTATTATTTCTAGTTATAATTTGTATTATAATTATACATAATTATTCCAGTAAATAATTGAATTGTTGTAACATGCCATGTAAAAAAAAAAATCCAGAGGGAGAGGTCTTTCTTAGCAAAAAAATTCAATTTTCTTCTGAAAGCAGCGAATGCATTTATTCTTAGCACAAACTGACATTCTCCACCTAATTAAGCTGTCAACTTTCCATCAGCGTGTTTTAAAACCATACCTGGACCAACCACAAAGATGAATTGCACCATGAAATTCAATCCTTAAATGGTCTGTCCGGTAGATGCTCTGATGGAAATGAAAAATAGGGGAGTTAAAAGAAATGAACAGGATGGAAGCAATGAAAAAAAGGCAAAAATATAGTGAATGGTAAAGAAAAAAATTTAAATAAAATAAAATAAAATATAACAAAATAAAATAAAATAAAAAATACATTAAATTTAAAAAAAGAAAAGAAAAAAAAAAGAAAAGAAAAAACTAATAATTATACTAGTATTATTAATAATATCCATATTATTATTACTGTAGGGAAACAGAAAAATTAAACCAATATTACCTATATTTAGCTTTAAAGCTTTTTTGTCTCTTGGGAACAGGCAAAAGTTTACGATTAAACAAAGACGATCAATTTTAACTGTAGCATCATAAATCTACTACTGCTGAACCGACTAAAGTCAGTTTCTCTTGAGAATATGACATTCTGACAGCTTCAAGTAAAAAAAAAAAAGTTAAAGTTACACCCCTGAAATATTAGTTATACGCAGTGACTACGTTCCCAACTGATGTATTTGAGAACTATGTGTACTTTCGGACACAATAACGCTTCCGACAGGGCCACATCCGTCTTTAAAGGGTGTGATATGTGATCCTGAGAGCATCAGATTATTCATATGCCCCGTGGAGAAGAGGCTGCACTGGTCTGTCTTTCCAAATGTTCCGTAATCAGGAGAAATCAATAGGTTTCAGAGCACTTTGCCTCAGATTTATCTCCATCTCCTGACAGCTGCTGTGTCCGTCTGAAGTCCAGCTCAATGGCACCAGCCAATAGAGTCTCCAATCAGAGAGAGGGGGTGAAAAAAGGGAAAGGAGAGCCAGGGAAAAGGGGGGAAAGCACTTGGATTACACTGGTCTCCTAGGCAACAGGCAATGGTGGAGTATATAAAGACTGTTTGATAGTCTTGGCAGAGAGATCTTTCATTCTCCCTAAGAAGCACAGGCCTCTGAAGATGCTATATTCCATTATAAGCACTAAAGTTAATCCTATCAGTTCCTGAGCAAAATGAAAGACCTGCTATTATGAAGCACCCCCCTCCCCTCGACCCGACTGTCCAGAGTCCCCCCTTTTATGCTCACAACTTAAAACATGTGAAAAAAGGAACTGTGTGGAAATATTTAACCCAAAAAGCCAAGTTTTGGACCCATATCTTAATGAAACAACTGCCCATTATACTATCACTCTGCAAAATACAAAAACACCTGTTTCATTCTTACTTTCATTGTTATGACTGCTTATATGGGAGTTAAAAAGAAAAGAAAAATCCTCTAACTTAATATTAAACTATAGCACGTTAATCAAAGATACGTTCGTGCTACAGACATTAGTACTATTAGATTTAATCAGTGTTATTTTAATATTTCTATACTATTACTATTAGTTATTATTAATATTTTAAATTAGCTTTTCATATTTTTATTTTAGTAATATTGTTATGTGCTTTTTCATTTTTATTATATATATTTTTCTATTTACGTTTTATTTATTTTTAACTAAAGACTTCGTTTTTGTTCTTTTTATTTTTTTTTACTTGCAGTAATTTTAGTGTTTTAACTTTTTATCTAATATTTCGAATTAATATTTAATCAAACATTTTTTGGATGTGTATCTTTTCTGTAATCAACTGCTCACTTCAGTTTTTAAATCTTTGAAAAATTATAATTCAATAATGTTAAAACTAGTGCTGTCAAACAATGAATGGCATCCAAAATAAAAGTTTTAGTTTACATTACATATGTGTGTGTAAAGTGTATATTTATTATGTGTATACAAATACACACACATGTATATATTTAAAAAAATATATGTTACGTTTGTATAGTAAATATATTTACATGATATAATATATATGAATAAGAATATGTACACGTGTAAATATTTTCAAAATATATGCTGTATGTGTATGCCTTTATATATACATAATAAATATACACAATACACACGTTACCCTAAAATGTTTTTGTCTATTAACTAAACAGGTGTGGAAAAAAATACATTTAAACGAGGGACCTGAGCCATTTCTAAAGATTAAAGTTCACATTTATTTGGGAAAATACAGTTAATTACTGCTCTTTAAAGTGAAAGTAAAAACACAACAAAGAGATGAAAGACACCGGATTCTGCTAGACTAAAACACTTCTATTTCTGAAGAAAACCAATTCGTTTCAGCAGCACAATGCACTGACTTCCCAAAGCTCTGTTGGTAAGGTGATCTATATAAATGCAGACATCGACCGTTTTGAAACATGGATAAATCAAGGTGTCCAAAAGGACATCATTGCTTTGGTCTCCAAATCCCAGCAGTCATCAGCTGCTAATGGCTGCGGCCCCAGAGTCGTCATCTCTTCTGAGGCTCTGCGGCTTCAATCACATGAAGGAGCAGAGAAGCGGTAAGCTCGCTCTGTGATTGGTGCAGACACGATGACCTCCGTTCATATTGGCTGAATTCTGCACACAATGGCATTTTTAAAGCGGGTCTATATTGTGGAGTTCTGCAGCGGAGCATTAAGAGACCGATGACTCTACTCTCCTTCAGAGGCTCTCAGTGCATTAAGAAGGGCAAGAAAGGTCATTCATAATGAGGATGTTTGGAGAGGGGGATGCTTGGCTGTTGTTGGTTCTATTCACTTAGACGAGTCCAACACATCACCCCCATCCAACTTTCGCTCTCTCCTTTCAGTCTTTCTAAGACTTTCTGAAGGCTGAGTAGAGCATGAAGATCCACCATGGAGGTATCTCATGAAGGACATCAGAAGAACAATCAACACTAATGGCTTTTTACAAACAATTTAAACAATGTTATGAAAAAGATGATGCCAACTCTGAATTCTGATTGGATGTCAGAGTTAAATCCAAACTATTGTAAAATAGCTGATATATATTGTTTTACAATGCCTTGGTTGTAACAGAGTCTTTCAATCTGAAAAGTGATATACTTATGAATGCACACCAGCTGAATTACGTATCAGTTATGAATCGAAGTTGATAAACGGCAAAGCAAACATAAACAGCCAACAATACATCTAATGCATCATATTACTTGACAGAAAAATCTATTATTTATATAATAATAATAATGATTATAATAATAATAATTATTATTATTATGTAATCAAATTTACAATATATGCACCTTACAATACTCGTTACATTTTATAAATATACAAAAATATATGTTTTTAAACTGATCATTATTAAGATTGTTGTTATTATTAATGTTACTAATATATTCCCATTATTTATATGATATAAATCATATGTATTATTAAATAATACAATATTACCACATATAAAATGCAATATTCTAGTCTCTGTAAATGATCAGAATATGATTTTGACCATCTTTTTTTTTTATGAAACTATAAAATAAAAAATTAAGTTTTAGAAAACTACCAAAATGTAGTAACAGATTAATAAATTATTCTAAATATTTTTTTTATAAAATTAATATTTTATAAAATTATAATACAATTGTTTTAATAAAATGACTTTTTCTCTTTTCTTTCTGTCTCTCTCTATATATTCTATATTTTTATTCTAAATCATTCTCTATACTTTCAATATTTCTTATACTTTCATCTCTATTCTAGTATGTACTTCTTAAAATGTTCGCAAACTCTTGAATTTTCCTCTACATCCTTGGAACAGAAATGGATAAATGGATTTTCAGCACAAGTTTTCTGTAAATGCCTAGCGATGTAGGATTTTAAGAAAGTCTTGCTAAATCTTTCAAGAAAAACAAGTTTAAACTAAGTGGCTTGGTTCACCAAAAGCTAAACTGAGCAACGCCACTGACACAACCACGATCAATAATTTAGTTTAACGACATGCAAAACTGGTCCCAATAATGAGGCTCACATAAAAAACTCGGGTTTGCTAATGACCTGTGTAATCCTAATTAAAGAGGATTCCTTTGCAGAGCCTGAAGCCATCCAGAGTAAAGCAGATACAAAAGTAAAAGCTGATGACATGATAAATTGAGACATGTTCTGTTCCCACAGTGCAGTCTGTGCCAGAACAGTACCCAGGACAGAGTGTGTGTGGGTGTGTGTGTGTATGAAAGCGTGCGTGTGCATTCATACCATCTTATGAGTGTATATGCTGTACAAGATCACCAGTGATGAAGGGTGGCCAGATCAAGCCCCGCTGAGATGTAGTCCCGCAAAAATTGCACAGTCTTGAGTAAAGTGTCTCTCTTGGCGTTCACTCACCGTGTTTATTCTGACACAGTCAGTGCACGCCGAGATCATACGCAAGCAATATGGTGTCCCCCACGGGAGCAACATACGGCCACGAGGCGTGAGGAGACCAAGCCTTGGAATCAAATCAGTGACTCAACTTGTGCAGGAAGTGACCAGACTCACACATTCCATCATATTTTAAACAAAGTGACCTTTTATGTGAGTGCAGTTAATATAGCAGTGCAGTCTATTTCCACCTATTGCCTGTTAACTAAAGCGAAAGTCAGCTTCCTATCACAGAAACGGAATAATATGCCTCTATAACAATTAATTTAAAATGTAAATTAGATGAATAAGTGAGTGGAGCCACGAATATAAAATCTTAAACTGCATAAAATATTAAATGTATTTGTTAAAATGTATTCAAATATTACATAAAAATACATACAAATGTCTTTTAATATCCATATAAATTCTTCATGAGAATTCTGAAGAATAAAATAAAATAAAATTCATTTTAGGTGGAGCCATGAAAGATTGAACCATTACCACTGAAAGAGCAGTATAATAATAAAATAATAGTACACATTGTTGTATAAAATGCTAAATATTATATTTATTAAAACTAATTTAAATAATACAAAATATATTCCTTAAAACATATGATTTTACAATCAAAAATAAAAACAATAAAATAAAAAAAAATCTGAAGAATATGTGAGTGGTGCTCATGCACAAACCACTGCTACCAATGGGTGTTTTTTTTTTTTTTTTTTTTTTTTTTTTTTTGTGCAGTTCTGTGCAGTTGCTAGATCATTGCTAATTAGTTGCTAGATTCTCGCCCAAATCTCTACAATGCTGTAATATTTAAGCAATTTGAGATGTAATTAATGGCCCTTAAGTGCAAATGGTGCAGGACGAGCTATGCACCAAAATTGAATTTGTTTGTTCAAATACATAAAACCTTAATATAAGCATCAGACATGGGGGAAAAGTGTTATTAATATATGTTATATATGTTTTATGTTATAAAACTGTTATTAATTAAGGAAGGAGACAAACAGACAGCCAGATATCTTGAGGACTGAACTTCTCAGGTTCTCTTGTGTATCAGGCTCCTGAAGCTCTGCCAAAAGGCTCTTTAAGCTCAGACAATTGACAAAAGAAGCTGATTTCCATAATCAGATGGTAAAGATTTCTAACACACAGATTATCTCATTTAACAACACTTCTCACCCTGACAGACTTGTATTCAACACAGATTCAGACACACTGCTCTGTCGGTGAAAAGACCTAATGATGAAGCACTTATAAGGGCTATATCCGTAACAGACTAACAGACAAGTCAAGCAATGTATAAAATTGCTCAATTGTACGGCTCAAACGACAGCATTAGCTGCAATTATCCTTTCATCTGTTCAGTGTTAGTCTTGCGGTAGTCCCAACACGGATCCTAAGTGCTAGCACAATTCTGCTAGGTTGTGTTTTTGACCACTAAATTAAACTTCTGTCATTGTTCACTCACACTCAAGTTGTTCTGCTTGACTTTTAATCTGTCATGGAACACAAAAAAAGATTGCTTTTGGAACTGTACATTGTACCTTTATTTGATAAAAAATCTACTAAAAAACAGTAATACTGTGAAGTATTACTACAAAATTAAATTATTATTTGCTATTTTATCATATTTAATAATGTAATTTATTTATGTCATGACAAACTGAATTTTCAGTAGTCATGTATTATTAATAGCAATGATGAAAACAGTTGTGATGCTTAATACTTTTGTGGAAAAGGTCATACATTTTTTTTCTGGATACTGAATAGAATCACATTTATTTAAATGCAAATATTTAGTAGCATTTTAAATGTCTTTACTTTTGAATGCATCCTTACTGATGAAAAAGGTTGTCATGTCGTAGATTTTCTTAGCACATTCACAATAGCTCATAAAATAACAATTTCCATAAGTTATTATCTAATCATTCTTTTTAGTTTATTCTATACATAAAATCAGTCTAAATTATTTGTTCATGAATCTGACAAATAGTTGTATCTCAGCCAAATATTGTACTTTCCTAACAAACCATACATCAGTGGGGATGATGATGATGTATAAATCTTTCAGATGATGTCTAAATCTCAATTTCAAAGAATTTACTCTTTTTGATGTTTTTTTGGTCCATGATCACAAATGAGATGGGAGTATTGCGTGCTACACCACCTTTCTAAAATGAAGTACACAGACGAAGAACTAATCATGCTTGACCTTTCCAATGAGACAATGTAATGCGTGAAGTCTCGGATGTGCATCGCAGAGCTTCTGCAAGATGAGCATTGCTGGTTAAAACATCTATACATTTATTTTTTTTAGAAAATGAATTATTATTTTTTAGAAAATGAAAATCATACAGGGATTGGGTAGAAACTGCAATTTGTGCCTTCAATCCGTAGATCTCCATTTAGGTCCACTATATGGAGATAAATCCTGAAATGTTGTCCTCAAAAAAATGTGTTAATTTCTTTCTTAGACTGAAGAAAGAAAGGCATGAACATCTTAGATGACATGGGCTGAGTAAATTATCAGGAAATTTTCATTCTGGAAGTGAACAAATCCTGTAAGTGCAAGATTCAGATTCCAGAAGGTGCTGACATCCTGAGAGTCAGCGTTGTGCTCCGTGTCTGCTATTGATCGGCAGGTACTTTGGTGTCAGCATCAGGATCCCTAAGGGACGGCCGTGTAACCCTTGGTAACCTAGTGCCGCCTACAAAAGTCAGGCGCACTGGTGACGTCAAAGGTAGGTTTGTGTGCAAATCTCCCGCAGCTTCCCTCGCAACCAACATCTGTCCACAGGGAACACAACAGCTGGCCAGGGAACACGTCAGCGAGCAGGCCGGCTTTATCTTACATCAACCTGGCTTTCAGAGCGAGGGATAAATCATGTCACGCAGATCAGCGTTATCACCGTAATCCTTCACGCTTCCATATAGATGGGGATTGGAGAGCGGGGATCAGAGAAAGCAAAGATAGTGATATATACAGTATATGACACATTGCTCTTTAAACAATTAAACTTCTGAACTCAATCAAATGTCTGAGCAAACACCCAGAACATCACCATTACAGTGCTGACGGTATGGAAAATGCTACCTGATGGAAAAGCCAATGTGTGCTCTTCCACCCTGTGTTTCTTCAAAAACGACTCCACTGCTACCTGTTCAACTGCAACTCTTGTGTAACCTCGTCTTGTTGCTATGGAGATCATATCAACAATGGAACAGACACATTAATCATCAAAGCTCCCTCTATGTGTAAATGCAGATGCATGTGCCTGTATGTGAAACAGGCTTTGTAAGGGACACATGAACTCTGGAGATCCACCCATATAACCACCACTCAGGTGCCTAGTTCAGATCCTGTGTTCATAACAGTGCCATGGAAACAAATGACAGGGTGTCATTTCTATAGCGTTCACTCTTCACCAGTCACTGCACATGCACGCATGAGACCACTAAAGAGTTGCAGCACTCTAGTGCACAGAATTTCAGTGCAAAACCATGCTTCTTATTTCACATACGCAGCAATACCAAGGTCATGGGTTTGATTCCCAAGGAATGCATAAACTGGTCAAATTTACCTCGAATGCATTGCAAGTTGCTTTGGATAATAAAAACACTTGCCAAATGCATTAAATATGAATAGAAATATTTATCAAAAAGCAGCTTTTATATAAAGCTACTTGCAGTAAAGTAAACTCTATATTTATCAGTATTTTCATTCCCTGGGAATTTAACTTACTGTATGACCTTTAGCTCAACTACTATATATATATATATATATTAGGGGTGTAACGGTTCACAAAATTCACGGTTCGGTTCGATACGATACACTGATGTCACGGTTCGGTTCGGTTCGGTTCGATACGTTTTAGATACAGCAAAATGTAAAAACATCTCAACTTTTCAGAATGCCGCAAGCGCACCGCGGGTCATGTGACAAGAACTAACCAATCAGCTTCATCCTTTCCCGTAACAACGTTGAGAGCTCAGCCAAGATGAAGGATCAGCTGATCATAGTTGTATATGGATTGCAATTTTGAAATAAATTTAGTAGCAGAGCTACTGCAAGCGATTTTTAGAGCTGCAAATCCATTTATCCTTCGCTGAAATTTCCGCGTCTCATGGAGAGAGCACGTCATTGTTGCTTAGCAAAGACAGACGCCTCATGAGCGCTTCTGCCCAAGCGCTTTGGAAAGGAGGAGAAAGACGTGCTTAGCGTTTTCCATGCGTTTTTAGGCACGATATGTGAACGGCCCCTAAGGCGCTCGCTCACTCAGCACGCGCTGAAGGCTCGTTGCAAAATGTCGAATGCCTTTAACAGACCAGAAATATAAGATCCTAAAATAACCAACAGGTCTGGTGTTTGGGTTGGATTCCCTGTAAGCTATAGTTTCTAAATGCTGCAGGGATAGTTTGCTGCGTGCATGTTTCTCCTTTTTTTCGTCTTTTCCCAGATAGTACTGACGCATATATCCCAGATATTCCCGCTGGTGTTTTTTTTTTGTTTTTTTTTTTTATTCCCGCTGGTGTACCCTGTCATGTTGCAGATGCGACATACCGTTGTTTTTTTATCCACCACTCTCTTGCCATCACCATTATAGCTTAAAGGGAATCCAAAGTGCAGCCAAACACCAGACCTGTTGGTTATTAGAAGATCTTCTATTTCTGGTCTGTTAAACGCATTGGCTATTTTGCAACGAGCCTTCAGCGCGTACTGAGTGAGCGAGCGCCTGCTGAGTAGCCTAACATAAACATATAAGTTGGTGTTTTTTTCTTCTTCGGGAGTGTAAGGGGCGTTGCCTGTTACGTTGTTTGGGTTATTGGGCTACCTTGTTGAACGCATATCATTATATTTCTCTCTCTCTCTTTTTTTTTTTTTTTCAAATATAATTAATTACTCCAACGAACCGTTCGGTATACATAATGCGTACCGCGTACCGAACCGAAAGCGTCGTACCGAACGGTTCAATACGAATACGCGTATCGTTACACCCCTAATATATATATATATATATATATATATATATATATATATATATATATTTATATTGTAGTTCAGCTGAAGGACATAAAGTAAGTTCAATTCCCAGTGAATGAAAATACTGAGAAATATAGATATATATTTATTGAAAAATTTTAAATAAAATATTTTTAATTATTAAATCATTCTTGGAATAGCAATATTAAATACACCTTGTTTCTATGCAAATAAGGACTATTTTAGGATGTGCCAGATTGATAAATGTTACTGCTACTTGTTTGATATAATTTAAGATGCACTATTACCAGTCAGGGAAGCTGGTTAAAGAGATTCATTTTTTGTGCACATTTCCTTGTGATTATTGAAGTTGTAATTGCATACCCCTCTGTAAAACATTTACCTTTTGCTGTCTTCAAGCCATTCTCTAGGTACATTTACATGAACAGGATTGAAGTGCGCCATGTAACACTAATTGTGTTGCCGTATTTGCACAGTTACATTATTTGCATAATTCCTTTGTGAATCTGGTGCTAAAACAGCGCAGACAGCATGTGCAAATGACGCTAACAGCGGGTGCAACTCATTCTCAGTCCGTAAAAAGCAAAAACAACATTTTCTTGAGGTCTGGATCTCTTAATTTGATTCTCCTCTTGGCCGAAATTAATTATTCTTCTGTAAACCCCTGGGGATTGCACATCTATCAAATGTTTGTTTATTCAGACTCTTATTTTGCTGGTTTAATTTGGCCCTTACTGTCTCATTATGTAGAGTGATGCATGATTGCATAGCAAATCCACAATGAATCTGAAATTAAAACAGACTTAAAATAGTCATCTCATTCATTAAGTAGGCCAATGAGGCTAGAGAAATTAAATCAAATAGCAAATGAACAGGCATACGGCTAATCATGACTTTGTGACCTGAAACTTTTTTTCTAAAAAAGTATGAAATAAACAACTCTGGAAAACTTAAGAGACAACATTTAGTGGTAGAAGCTTTACCAACATTACTGTGTTATGCAATGTTAGTGGTGTTTGCTAAGGTTGTCATCACTGTTGCTAAGATTTAAATAAAGTGATTTATGTAATGACCTGGCAGACAATAAAAGAACCTAAAAATGTTATGCACTCACATTAAGAGTCTAGAGGATTTTGACCTGGCACTCTAAGGGAACTCTCACCCTAGCAACCACATACAACACCATAGCATCATGGCAACAACTCCTGCAGATGCAAGTACCATGCTGCAACCCCCTAGATCAGGGCTGAACTTATGAAATCTGGTTTATTTGTTCCATTACATTTTTCTGGATTCTGGATTAATTTTAAATTAAATTGTGTTCAATTGTATTAAAAAGCATGTTTTTATTTTTTAAAAATAATGATACTATTAAAAATAATGTAACAACAATTTTATTATTAGTATTAGTACTACCACTACATTAAGTAAAATTTCTGTTATGGTTTCTTAAAGTTAAACCAAACTTTTATTTTGACGGGTCGATGTAAAGACCTTTAGGTTTCTGTTTGTATGTGATATGACAATATTTTGCTCAAAAGAAACAATGAAATGCTAATGAAGTGACATGATGAAGTTGTTTATGTGTATATGTACCCCTATACTGAGGCGGCAGAGATTGAAAATGGCATGAGCATCACGCACGCTTCAGTATCCATGTAGTAAATGAAACTGCATGTCTGCACAATTCATTCACACTGAGACACACAGAACATGCAGAATTCATATCTAACTGGTTTTTTAGTGGCTGGTCCATAAAGTGCTTTGATTTAAGTGAACTGACCTACTTTTGATGTATCCAACCAAAATTTGGCAAGTTCCATAACATTCCACGTTATACAGTAAATTATTTTTGACTGTATTTCATGATTCCATAGCACCCTACTAGATCTCCCTAGCAGCCATGCTGGAACATTCTAACAACCAGTCACAACAACTTAGCATCAAGTTTGCAAGTTGTGCACAAGCAACACCCTCGAAAAACCACTTAGACCACCCTAGTAACAACCTAATAGCCATGCAAATCACCCTAGCATCATATCGACATGTTTTGCCCAAGCAAATCTGTTTTTTTTAATGCATTTTTTTAATGCATTTTCTATGTATAATAAAGAGGTTTGAACTTCCCTGAGATATTATAAGGCTCTTTGTGCAATAAAGAAAAAAAGACAAGAAACCTTTAATTCCAAAAAGCCCAGAGCTCAAAACTTACACAGTTCATTTGAGAATAAAGAAAAACCAACTCGACACTGTGGATCTCAACAAGGCACAAATACATTTTGGATGGCAAAGCTGTTAAATAAAATTGGATGAGTATATTAGAAACAAGCGCTAAAATTATATCTGGAGTCGAGTCGAGCATCACAGCAGATGAAAAACAGCCCCAGTCCTTTGAGGGAAGATTTTAAATTGAATTTTAACTCAATATTAAGCGACCCTAAACGAAGAACATGTGGACTGAATTCCTCAAGTTAAATATTTTGACCAGGTCCACTAAAGCTGATACTGCTTCAGGAGACAAAACACTCATTCCGCAGCGAAAAATGGCATATATGTTCTTATTATTGGGGCAGGAGTGAAGGGGTTAAATCAGGCGACACTATACTAGCATCAGTGGATTAGCCATTCCCAGCCAGAACACTTTCTCACACACACACACACATACTCACACAAACACATCAGTTTTCTCTGTTGCTACAGCAACAGCTTACTTTCCATGTCAACTGCAAAGCTGTTTCTATGGAGACACATATACAGAAAAAATTCTTTGCTCCACAGCCAGGGACCAGATGGCAGTGAACTGTAAGAGTCACATGGAATGGCTTTACTGTTCTGACTTTTGCAGACACAAGCACACCATAAACACACACACACACACACACACACACAGTATTCTCTCAAAACATTTATCAGCCTTTGTCTAGAATCAGTCAATACTCCATGAGCATATAATGAGTACCAATTCATAAGTTCCATCCCCTTACAAATAATTATTCTCTTATAGGAATCAATTCAATCAACATTTACTGATAATAAACTTGAGATAACAAGTCACTCCCCTAGATATTGACACATTCAGCACACTCCTGCAAAGCCTCTTTTGAAAATACACTTAACTACACTACAGCTTAAAAAAAATACAGTGATGTTTTAAACAGGCCAAACCTTTCTAGCTATATTATATTATAACATTTGGGAAACTCTCCAACAAGGTTAAATACATTTGCATTATTTAATGCATTAGATATCATGAACTAATACTGAAAAATAGACAGTAATTTGGTAATTTTTATTTATTTATGATTAACAAATAAAATGTTCCAATTGATTCACATTTTATGAATCGGTTCATTGCTGATCTTAACAGTTTGATTCACTGCAGATGAACTGGAATTCCCAGCAGTAGCTGACAAAGGCATTTACTATTGCCTTTTCTTGCAAATCTATAAGGCTATATGCAAAAAAAATACAAAAATAAATAAAGCTGTTTAGCCTGTTTGTCACATTTTTTAAGTAGCTATTTTCAGGCTACTGAAAAAAAAAATGTTAAGCAAAAAGTGAAGTCAAATAAAAAGTGTAAAAAAGAAATGAAAACTAGAGTAAATTTAGGTCAGCACTTCCCACTCTGCAGTTAAAGATTGATGTCTCGATGCAGAGTGGTTCTGGCATCCTTACCTGACTCCTGTCCTTGTCCACTTTCTTAAAACACTTATTGAGAGACAGATTGTGCCTGACTGAGTTCTTCCACCCCGTGGGCGCGTTGGCAAAGTAAGGGAAGTGTTCCAGGATCCAATTGTATATGTCTTTAACTGGCAGTCTCTTGGAGGGGGCATCTTCTATGGCCATGAAGATGAGGCAACTGAAGGAATAAGGGGGTTTGCAGTTCGGGTTCTGCTTGGCGTCGTAAGGGATGTCCGAGTGGGCCGGGGAGGGCGGGGTGTCATCGTCCAAGTCCTGGACGGGGCTGACGCTCCTCAGCACAGGGTCACCGAAGCTGTTGAGCAGGTTCTTGCTCTCGTGAAGCCAGTTGAGGTTGGTGAGTTCCTCGTCCTCCATGCTGCCCTTCTCTAGTTTGATGGTGGGAAGAGCCAGGTCCATCTCCTCGGCCTCCTGCAGGGCGCGAGTGATAGAGCTCGCCTGATAGAACTGGCTCAGGCCGCTCGCGACGCTGACCCCGGAACTTTCCGGCTTCTTACTGGGAGGCATAACCGGACCCATTTAGACCAAGGCTCCTACAGAAGACACCAAAGAGAACACAATCACAATCACAGAAGGTCAAAGGTGAAACGAAAACACGTGAAGAGCACCATTTGGGACAGTGCGAGAGAATATGAAGCAGGTTTCACACATGAGATATTTCTCAATCCGAAATCCCGTGTTGTACAAGTTAACAAACTGACAGTCTTGGAGGATGACTAAGATCACTTGATGTTCAGATCACTGCAGGAAGCCCTTGTTTCCATCCAAGGGACAAAACATTCTCTGAGAGCACAAAAGAACAAGACTATGAGATCCATCCTACTCTGTCAACAGCAAGAATGCACGGCACGCAAGTCTGTTTTCGGAGATGATGGAACAGCTATCTAACAGCCGAAGAAGTCTTGCTGTAGTGTGAAATATCTCAAGTAAATGGAATATAACGCTCAAGGTCATCAACAAATGATCTGCTCTGTTTTATGTTCTCTCAATTGCTCTTTTTATAGATGCCACACACAGATAAAAATACAGATATCAAAACATATATAATGTGACAAATAGATGTAATGGTATAAAAATTTCTCATCACTGTTATAGTGACCAAAATGATCAGGGTATTGTTAAAATGTGCTGGAAATGTTCAAAAAGCACTGACACATAAATCGTTTTACCAAGTTAACATTTTTTTAAATCAACAAACAACAAATAAAATGGCTTTTTGTTTTGCATAAACACTAAAACAATAACATTACCAATAATGTCCAGATTTTAGATGGCAGCATGACTGACAACAGTTTATCTAATGAACGTGTAGTGTAGAATTATCGTGGGGAATTTTATCACGATTTATTCAAACCGGTAATAATCAAATAAGACAGTAAAGTCAAGAAACAATAATGTTTCTCAAACACCAAATCAGCATATTAGAATAATTTCTGAAGGATCATGTGACACTGAAGACTGAAGTAATGGCTGCTGAGAATTTAACTTTGCCATCACATATTTTTACGTTATTGTTATATTATTGTAATTTTTTGCGTTTTAAAATACATTAGATAACATTACATTTGAATTGAAATAATATTTTACAATATTACAAAGAATAAAATCTGATTGAATATTTATGCATTACTTAATATTCATGAGCTAAGTCTTGCCCCCACAACCAGCATAAATGACAGCCATAGTATTACTAATCTAAAAATGACTGACTATCTATTTCAATACACTAACCCATAAAGAACTGGGTGTGACAGAGGGGAAAGATATTATAAGGGCATGTCAATCACTGAATCAAATACTCCGAACATGACACCAGAAAAACAGTCTGCGACCTTCCCTGTGATCAGTCACAAAGATCAATTCATGTGGCGCTGTGTCTCCTGCCTCGCTCTCTCTCGCTCAACACACCTGGTCCATCTGCAAAAGCAATTACTAGAGAGCCACCATCAAATATGACACTGCCGAAATTATTCTACGAATCACACTCTGCGCCCCCTCTTCAAAGAGCCGATTACGTTTTTTCTAAAACACAGAGACCTCTGCTTTACACTGATTGTCATTCAGAAAAGAGAAAGACTTAAAGATTATACTTCGGCACATACTGAGAGAACAGTATTTTGAAGTGGAACGAAATCGCCTCTTGTTCGAACCAGCCATCAGCACATTGAAATGCAACGCGGACACTAAAATCATTCATGAAAAATCAATGTACTGCATCTTCCCAATGAGAAGCGCTCATCTCACTCAACCTCCGATGGGGCGCTCCGGTCCCGTGAGCCGCTGCACAGGAAAATTATATTACAGCTGACAGTAAAGTAATTTAATTGCACTGTTGCCATGACAACGCGGGGTTCTGTTTAGGCCTAATTTGCTGGCAACTGCCAATTGTGTCCCGAGAGACCCGAAACATCATTCTTGACCATTATTTTCGACTTCAAAGAAAGTTTTTGCAAAGTACTTGTGAGTTTCACACAATAAGGAGGAGCAATGATGTGAATTCTGTTTCCCTGGTTTGCTGTCATGTTAACATTTATGAGAAAATAAACAGTATTTTGCCATTTTATTTAGCTCAAAATGTGAGAGGGTCACTTGGAACATGGAAAGCTAATTTGGAACACTTTGCTTTTAGAATACCCTCAAAATGCAAACTTTCACACTGGCTGTTAACACCAAAATAAGCCCAAAGTAAAAGAAAAGCATGCATGCTGGTTCCCACATGAGTTAATGTTGTGAAAGACACATTATGCGTGATGACCAGGTTCAGGTTTGTTTCTGCAGGATTGTGTTTCTCTGGCAAATAGCTGTAAATGTGTTCCAGCCGTGCGTCCAGATGACAGCAGAAAGCCAGATCACAGAGGGTGGGTTAAAGCTACAGATAATTAGGCATGATGCTCTGATCAGAGCCCAAATACCATCTGCCTGTCTAAATCAACATTTGTTTGGCAGCCTCATCATAAATCAGTGATTAAACACATGCATACATGCAGTTTGCATTTAATATAGTCATATACAGTATGGTACATCTGCATACGCAAGCGGCCGGCCGTTGGGCTTGAATAAATTAATGTCCGTCCGTGTCTGCCATGTGTTAAAATGCTTAACGATATTCTATAATCGGCGATGTTCATTTACATGCCAGTATGAGTGACATAACAAAGACAGCACGATGACAAAGAACATCACTTTGTTCCCTCATCACCCATCTTAACATCTGACTATTAACCACATGCACAAGTGCCAAGAGAGCTCCTCTATTCAACACGCAGACACAGACCGTCCTGATATTACAAGCCAGGCGACTGCCAAACTGTCATTGTTTTGCTCGCTTCATTGGGAGAGCTGCATTAAAACAAGCACGGAACTCATTTAAAGTGGGTGAAGAACAAGTAATGAGTCTATTCATGCTGGTAATAAATCGCTCACTGAGTCACTCAGTGACAAAAACAAGAAAAAGTCAACTTTATGTGCAACTCGACTTCTAATATGTCACATTCTCAACAAATTAGACTAAACTAGGTTTTTACAGTGTTAGAAGAAAACGCGAATGGTGCGAAATCCATTAGAGGTTGCCAGGATGATGCTAGAGTCTCAGAGTTTAAATCTCCTCAATCTTCTTCTCTTTTCATGCAACCCTGGTGATGAACTAGGTGTCAATTGGGTTTAAACGAGAGCAGTTTCCTAGTAGGGTTTGTTTTGTTGCTGGAGGGTAAAAGTATTTAATAGAACCACACTGTTATAAATAATAAGTAACATAATAGTAGAAATATAACCACACTGCTATAAAAATTCAGATTTAAGAATACTTTGACAAGCACTTCAGCCTTACATCAAAACAATTGCCATCCATCCCACAAGACTCCTATTTCCTTACTCACATCACACTTAATATCAACCTGACATATAAATGGGCCTTTGAGAAAGTAAAAATAAACTCTGTACCTGCTCTGAGATTTCATTCATAAGCTTGGCGTAGGCTTCTCTCAGCTCTTGTGACAAACACTTTCCTTCCCTCTAGACAGAATCACATTTATATGTAATCTCACACCACGGTATATTCCGAGGCACTCCAAAGTACGTAATAGCTCACTTTTGAGGGCATAAACACTCCACAGCCTACGTCAAAATCCCAGCAAGCCTTGACTCATCTGCTCGGAGTGTTTACCTGTAAGAATTCGCTCAAAGGGTGTGACTTGCGGAAGCTCCTCCTCTTTTGGGGAATCACATGTCATGCCCTACTAACCTAACTGGCGAAGCCCCTCCCCCGGCGCGTCTGATTGGACGCAGGCCCGTGAGCGCCTATGAGCTGCAGAGACACGTTTCAGCAAAAAAACAGAGACAACAACTGTCATTTACATGAGGAAAAACAAATTTAGCTGGAGGACTCCTGGCATTTTCTTTGAAGCAGGTAATCCACATGTTCGACGCTATGAAAACAAATCCAGTCTTGGTCTCGGCTCCAACAAAAAAAGTCATGTGCTGTCCATACTCGAGAAACGAAGGAGAGGTGAAAGGTCACGCTGTCTCAGCCGCAGAGGCAGTAAATAGCTGCACTCAGGCTCTTTTTAAAGCGGCTCTCTTATCACTCCACAACAGAGAAGTGGCAGGTAGAGATTTCATACGGCTCAAAGCGAAAACCATGTCCAGCTCAAAGCCTCGACTAAGCAGACACAAAACAAGCACTCTGCGTTCAAATAGCCCCAATTACACAAGAAATAATCAAAGGGCTTTAATCTTGGCATGAAAAAACATTACAAAAGTTGCAGCGAGTCTTTTTATCCCATTTGAAACTACAGCTTTTAATTACAGCTGGTCTGCACAGCTCTCTGCTCACAGTATTGTTATGCCCAGAGCCAAGTATTGAGCAAGAGTTTCCACAGCTTAACGCGGTTATCATGGGTTAGTACTTGCAGAAATGATTTATAACCACCCTTTTGATTAATCTACCCAAGCCAAAAAACATTGCGCACAGACAGTCTGTGAACAATTTCACTATGAGATGCTGGTTCACACGAGTGAGCATAACTTTCCTTTCATGCATAACCAGGAATGTTTCATGTTTAATACAAGTTCAGGTTTGTTCAACAACATTCGGGAGGATGTTTGACAGAATATGTAAACTTATAAAAACACCGTTTGAGATGCAGTCTTGTCTTCTCTCTTATCTGCCCAAGAGCAAAGCCTATTTCACCCTCTGTGAGAGCAGACGATATCAAAAACGGTATCTAAACACAGCTGGTATATTAATGAATGCCTGGCTTAATGGAATCTCCTTTCCAGTGTTGTGGAAGCTACTTTGAAACCATGGCTTGCCGACCTACACTTTAAACTAGTCACAGTACAGTTAATAACCACTTACAAAAATCATTTCTAAAAGAGACAGCAAGTTAGTAGCATTTAAAATTTCTAAAAAAAAGTTGTGAAGAAGGTGTTTACATATTTAAAAACACCATATACAAAAAATATTTTTTTAAGTAATATATTTTATAAAACAATTATTTATATATATTATTACACATTACAAAGAGGCATCAATTTTTCTTCACTTGTTTTCTTTTAATATTTATAAAATATAAAAAATAATATTTTAAATATTAAATATAGTTGATGCATTATAAAAAGTAGGCTATATACATATTATATACCAATATTTATTCAAAATATAAATACAAATATGTAATTAGGTTGTAATTTATATATATATATATACACGATGAAAATGAAAATATAGCCATGAACAGCAACATGAACAGCAACATTTAAATAAAAATTATTCTATAAATCCATCAAGAAGACCTAAAACAGTATGTAGATTCTCAAATTGGTCTTTTTTTTTTTACAATTAATTTACATGAACTCTCCAAATGAATCAATTCACTAGAATGAATCAGATTTTCTAGTGCTACATGTGAGTGCGTCTGATTTAACTCGCTCGGCAGTAAAACCATGTGCAAATTACAATGCGACATTGAAAACAGCAATGTACTGTAGCTTTGTGGTTGAGCTACACAGCTACTAGTTAGAAAAAGGCTGTTGGAAAAACTACAATACTTTGAAAACAACCAAGTGACTTTCATGCTACTGAAAAATGTTAAATCGGTCAAATTACTACATTTAATCTCGAGTGCTCCTTTTCCCCCTCCTAAGCCTTCCTTTTAACTACTAGAACAAAAGTACGGTCAACAAGGAAGTACTCTTATAGTTAATTCCACCTTTTCAGGAGTATCTAAATGATCCTGTTCTAATTCAAGCACACAAAGCTGGATTTAAGATATGATATTCTAAAATCTCACAACGCCCAATAAGCAGATTACCATGAATGTTCTACCTACTGGCCGGAGCTCATTAAAGCAGAAACAAAGACTCGATAGTGTCAGAGGCTGCATATATTTTCCCCAGAGGTCATTAGGGTAGATTATCATTGTTCGGAGGTGATAGAAGCTCCAGTTCCTGCTCGTTTCAGCTCTGGCTGGGCTGCTGCCCGCGAGGTGAGCTTCAGTCAGGCTGCAACTGTGTCACCACACACACTCCGAGGCACACAGGCGTCCGTTACCCTGGTAACGGAAGGATGGCTGGGACAGAGCGACAAGCTGTGTTAATTCTTTCACCCGTGAACCCCAGAGGATCCCCGCCATTTCTCTTCATTTCTATCGGAATCAGAGACCCCATTAAAACTGTCCGATTTTCAGCACATCTCAGCTTATTACCACCAGATTTCCTTATTGGATACATCAGAGGCAAAGAGAGGTACAAATTGGACAAGAGCTTTGAATAAATGCTGTAATGGATCTCCATACAAGTACAAAGCTATGTTCAACCGTGGATTTATATCCATAATGTAATCATGCTTAATGGATCTACCAACCCCCTCATGAAGCAGCCTCCATCATGACCATTCTTTTTAAGATTTCTGCTTTACATGCTCGTTTGTAGTTTCTTTAAGGTATTTTTTTTAATTACTATTATTACCTTACATGTCTAAAACCATTATTTTTCACACACAAACAAAAACATCTTGTTGCAACATTTTACAAAATGGTGATATTTGACTATATTTGGTCAAAATCCAAATGTGGTTCTAAAAGATGAAGTGCTATGCAGGCTATTTAAGACAATATTGGCTGATCAGATGGCGATGCTGACCTAACATGCAAATTGTTTGCCCTCTCTCTTCACCGTTCCAACATCTCAGTCCTCAAATACATAAAATATTACCCTTTTTAGACATAGTTTTTGAAGTAAAGAGTAAAGAAACTACCATACAAAATTTATTGAAACAATAGTTCTTTATTTACCCTCGTAAGATCACAAGTACCCTTGTAAGACTCCCCATAAAAATACTTTCTCACTGGATCTAAATAATTTTCATAAGTGACCTATTTTGATGTCAAAAAGTGAGTAATATTAACATGTAATATTAACATTTACACAGTATAGGCTGTAAATTACATTAAATAATAAATTGTGTATTGTTAGTTTTTTCATAATGTATTTTATAAAATATTTTTTATGTATTTTACACACTAAAAATACAATAATTGTTTTTGTTTTGTGTGCGCATAAAATATATATATAAAATACATTATATAAAAAATAACCAAGAAAATCTGAAAAAAAACACACACACACACACATGTTTGTTTTTGTGAAAAGTGGGGACATCCCATTGGTGTAATGGTTTTTATACTGCAAAAACTGTATATTCTATGGCCCTACACCAACCCTACAACTAACCCTCACAGGAAACTTTGTGCATTTTTACTTTCTCAAAAAAACTTCTGTATGATTTATAAGCATTTTGAAAATGGGGACATGGGTTATGTCCTCATAAGTCTCTCCTTCTAATACCTGTGTCATACCCATGTCATTATACAGTGTTGTACACACACACATATATATAAATATATCTGCACCAACAACATCAGCAACTGGAAAACCCATGCAGGGCAATGATTTCAGCTTACTTCGAATTAAACTACAGACCTTTCTGAAAGCAGTTACGATCCTCAACCATTAAGCAACCACCACCCAGGACAGGCCTGCGTGGGGCCGGAGGGGACAAACGGTGATAAAATCATAATGCCTGCTGCTCCCAAGCCGGCAGAGACGAACCGCATTCGCTGATAGTGAATCTGACAGAGCTGCTGCATTGATGCATATGACCAGCTACACCGCAGAGCCCGCTTTTATCACACCGAAATCAAATGGACCCAGAGCTTTTAAACCATGTGGACACACATAGACACACACCTTGACATTCAAATTCCCTCAGAATTCTCCTCCCATAGGTTTCTATCTTCTCCGTGGCGCTTGCCAGACGGTGAGATTGCGCGGCGGTCGAGCTGGGCTGAGGTTTAACATTTCACAGAAGGTCAGTGAGCATAGTGTGATTTGAAATCCAGCAGCTTTATCTCTATTGTAGAAGCCGGCCATCTCCCCATGAATGCCACTGCCCTGCTGGGGCTCAGCTAATACAGCAAAGCATCCAGGCATGAGAGTACAGGCTAATCTAATCCCAATGACAGAGGCGCGAGCAGCGAAAAACGTCCACACAACTCTCCAACACATGTATAGGCATATCTCGACAGGAAACACAGAGGATGATGGGTAACTGTATCCTAGCCACCATGCTCAAAGTCCCTGTTGTTGCGAGCGTCGGCTCAGGGCCTGCGGAGAACACCCGCGAGACAGGAAATTGAATTTGCCAGTGTATCTGTGACAAGGGAAACCAAGTTAGCAGCTGAGTCCAAGGATGCAGGGCCTCAAGGGGAGAGGGCACTTAATGAAAATTAAGATGGTGCTGCTCACCCAAACCACTCAATTCAGCTGATCAGCAGGCCATAATCAGATAAAAAGTTTAGAAAGTCCTACAAAAAATACTAAAGGGAAGTAACAAAAAGGGTCTGACTAGCCTGATGTCTCTGAAGAACGTTTTAAGCTCTTAAGAATTTTCAAATGCTAATTTCCAAATTTTCCAAGTCGCGTTCAACGTTCAAATGCATTACTGAAAAAAAAAAATCTTGCTCCAATATTCATGTACAGACAGTCATGTACATGAATACAATAAAGTACAATAAACAAACAAACAAAAAAACATGAAAAGTAAAGCCTCAAGAAAAATCATTCTTTTATAATCATTCTTTTATAATATCTACCAATCATGCTAATAATTAATAATAGTAATAATAGTTACATTTAGTTAGTCACATAAATCTGATAGATTTTTCCATTCCCACTTTTCAAAACCTAAGCCACTGTTTACATTATTCTTGCTTTATTGTTTATATTTGTCGTAGTGCATTATTTATTTATTTATTATTAGTGAATAAACTACCACTTGCCTAATGAAATATATGAAATTTAATGTTGATTTAGATTCATATTGAAATGTTTAAATAAAAACTTTGCTCAATAGCATATTCACATGTATTCATTGCTTTCATTTTCAGTTCTATCATATGAATATTACTTTTGTCATCTCAAATTTTACACAGTCACCTCTGATAACAGATCCTCTTAAGTGCAAGAAGAAAAATCTGTAAAGCTGCTTTGAAACACTATGTACTGTGACAAGCACTATAGATATAAATGTCAATTCAACCAAACTGAATATTCATTGCTGCTGTGATATTGAGAATTGTACAATTACTCTATCGACAACTGAAGTGTTGTAGTACCACAACAACCTTACTAAAAGCAAAAAAGTGGTCCTTTACTGAAGATAAAGTCCTGCAGTGAACCACTAAAGAACCTTCATTTTTAAGAGGGTATGTGCAGGCGGGGGGAAAGGAAACTTCTTCCTGTTCACTCAGGCCCTTCTAACAGGCTCCTAATGAAGGTGTGCCTCATGGGACCTCTTCAGTTGTAGTTTTTCTATCTTTCTTTTTCTTCAATCCCAAAAGAAGCGAGGGATCAGAGTACGGCTGCTTTAGGTTTAATAGCCACGTTAAACGGGCACAAACTGTCTCAATGTGCAACGCGTTTCATTAGTAAACAGCACTCAAGACGGCAGTGCCTTTTGATACAATAGCACGTAACAATGCAATTAATGGTGTTATATGCAGGAGGGGCGCGGTCTTGGGTGCACTGGGAAGATTATAATTGTTCCAGTCTTACTACCTCTGGGAGCCTGCAGCGGGAGCATTTATTACCAGACCAAGAGAGAGAGAGAGAGCAGCAGTTATACAGTGCACCATAAACAGAAACAGAAGTACTCTTCCAAACTGTACTGAGCTGCCTCAATGCATAATCTTGTTACTTATTTGGAATTATCTACATCAACCAATTTTTTTTTACTCCTCACAGATCCTAATGGAAGAATCAAGGTTTCAATTTAAATACGTTTTGGCCTGGATCATGTTCAAGTCTGTGTTATAATTAACTAAAACCTTAAACTATTAAATTTTTTTTTTTTTCAGTTTTATTTTAATAACTAAAAATATATATAATAATAATTGTTACCTTGGCAAATAATTGTAAAAAAAAATTAAGCTGAAGCTGAAGCACTAAAATAATTAACTGGATTAAAATCTAAAATAGAAAAAATGATGATGATGATGATGATTATTATTATCATTATTTTACAAAAACTAAGAAATGATAGCACACAACAAAAATAAAACAATTTAAACTACAATTTAAATTTTAAAATTATATTGAAAATATGACATATAAAAGCTAATTCTAAATATTAATACAACTATATAAATAATACTAAAATAGCACTGATTGAAAAAATGTATATATATATATATATATATATATATATATTAGTGCTGTCAAAATTAGCGCGTTAACGCATTCGATTAATTTGAAATATTTAACGCGTTAAAAAAAAATAACGCAATTAGCGCGGTTGCAGTTTTTTTTTTATTTCCAGTTGTGGCCTATGTGTGTTCAACGTGCAAAGAAATATGGATAAGACCAAGGAAGGACTTTTAGACGGAAAGTTTCAGTATAAAACTCTGCCGGATTACTCTTCAGTCTGCCACAAGAAACATTACTCTTCATTTAGTCTGCCACAAGAAACAGCAACATTAAAATCATGAACTCAAATGTCATTGTTTAAAAAAAAAAAAAAAAAAACAATGACTGTAACAGTGCGTAAATCAGACCTTTCTGTAACGCTAACGTTAATAAGCTTAAACGAAAATAACGAAATAATTGTGTAGCGGAGTATTTTTTGTACACAGTGCCGCGAACTGTCAATCACTCCTGTACGCGTGCATCACTGTCCTCCTCAGCTGCAGCAACTTGCGCTCTCTCTCTTCATCAAGCTTTAAAACAAAAAGGGGACAAAAAGATCATATTGTCTTTGTGCATAGGCTATAGATTAATTACATAAATGAATATCTAAATTTGTGCCTTGCCGTCTACGGTATTTTTTTAGAACTTAGAAAAAAGATGCTGCAGCCAATGAACAGCCAGCGGGGGCTGCAGGACGACTCAACCTCCGCAGACAGTTTTTAATGTTTATCAGACAATAAATACTCAAGATTTTGCTTTAGTATAACTCACAACGAGTTTCACACACCTTCTCCGGCCACGTTGAGTTGTTGACACTTAACAGTATGAAAAGCGACACATGCGCTATTCACTTGTATAACTTAAGGGTGAATGGGTAATGTAGTTTCTGCTCTGGGTGGGATGAATTAGGAAGCTTGCATTGTGAAGGGCGCTCTGAAAATCGGCAGTGCAGGTAAAAGATTAAAACCTCTATTAAAACAGATGTCCAAATGAGCGTACCGGTATGCTACAGGCACGTTCTGGGCGCACGGAGAGGTGGCGGTACGCTCAAGAGCTATATTTGGAAGTGGCGGTACTGAGTACCTGTGCGTACTGGCCCACTTAAAGCACTGGCAATGACTATACTTTGGAATTTTTTTGCAGTCCACTTAGAATTCAACATGGAAATCATTTTTGTTTTTTATTGGCATTGATTGTTTTGAAATTCAAATGTGGCTCAAATATGGCTTTCAAGCCAACAGTTAATTTGGAGGATATTGATGGTTTATTGCAGGTATGTTGTTTACATGAGAAAATCTGTGTTACAAGTTAAACAAAAATTCCAATAAACAATCATATTTTGAATTTAAATAGTTTCTTTGTCTTGAGATTACATTAATTATTTACATTTTACATTTACATATCCAAAAAGTTTCAGTCTTTTAATTGCGATTAATCGCGATTAATTTTAAAAAATTGTGCGATTAATTAGTTAATTTTTTTTAATCGATTGACAGCACTAATATATATATATATATATATAAAGTGGGTCTCATGGTCTCATAAGCATAAGAATAAATACAATCTGGGTGATACAAGTAATAACACTGATATATTTGTATATATAATTCAAGTATTGCAGAAAATATACGTATATTCTTATTATTCTTTCTATTAATTATTATTTTCTTAACTTCTTGCAATGCATTCTGACATTGCATCCTCTGTGAACAATACATGCGCTGCCGCCTTAAAATTGGACTAAAACAAGTTTATTTAGGATGCACTATGTTTTTGGAACAAACTTTGTCTTAATATGCTGCCTCACTAGGTTTCGGAGCACAGCAACTGACTCTAAAACAAACAGCAACTGCACAGACACAGCATCCTTTTTCCACATGTACTACTCAAAGGGGAAGACAGCACGCAAACCGCTCGTTCTTAAATGAAAGTATATTCGTCCCTAACCGCAAGCATTTCGGAGCACATTCCTTTTGATCTACGTCTCCAATGTCTTCCAGAGGAGTCAATAAAAGCTATACACCGGCTCCTTTACGAGCCCTGCAGATATATATTAGAGGAGTCTTACTGATTCAAAGCACAGCCATAAACACAATGGCAGGCCTGGCTCAGTGATAAGCCTCCCTTAGTGGAGACTGATGTTATCAGAGCGAGCACTGGACTGAGAGAAGGACCAAGGTGATGTTGAAGTCCTTCAAGGGAAAGGGAGAGACCATTAACTCAGTAAATCACAGTTCAGTGTAGGACACAACTCACACATAGGCACATCACGGCCCAGGAAACAGATTCCCGACTTTCTGCAGAAATCCTGCTAGATGAGGTTGTAAAGCAGTCTTAATCTTTAACCACCAAGCCTGGATCAGAAACGTTCATTCACGCACCGATGATAATACCGTCTCCTGTATCTCAGGATCCACCTCTAATCACCCAGCCTCCTCTTCCACAGTGACAAACAAGGACATAAACAGAAACAGAACATACACGTTAATGCCAATTAACAACATTGTAGTCAAGATACATCTATAAAACAGATAGTTCCGGTCCTTGATTCTGATTGGTTGAGCCGCACTCAAAGCTGTTGTAAATTACACTACAAACATACACCTTTGTTTACTTCTGTGTTACTATTTAACCACATTGTTTGGATCTCCACTTCGCGTCGTGCCTAACAAAGCCCCTTTGCTGTTATAAATTCACTGTAAACCACGGCTTCTTGGGGCTTATTGCTTTAACTAAGGCTGGGTTTTGACAAATTTCAAGATTGAATTCCATTCGATTATGCTTCACAAGCTCGCAATTCGTTACGATTCTGATTTAACTTCACTTTAATATTGGTTATTTTGGATATATAACAGTTACAGTACATGAAAAGAAATTTATGTATTTCTCAAGCAAAAAAACTCAACTTATGCTGTAAAATATACATGAGAGCCAGTTGGTACTACATTAAAATCAGCTTAAGATTAACTTTAATTAAACTCAATTAAGTGTTTATAATATTAAAGCTATAACACTAATTATCTTTCAATTAAATAATGAGATTTCTACTCCAATTAGTTTTTTTTTTTAAATATAAACATTTAAATGGTGCTATTTAAATGTCGTAACAACTTAACGGATTTATTTAAATATTTACTATTAAAATAAAATATTGACAAATAGTAAAAATTTATATTGTAATAAAATGGACAGAATTCGAAATCTGAGACTGTTTTATATTAAAAGTAACAAATAGCAAAGCTTATCTTGTGATTTATTGAATGGGAGTCGCGTTACAATGTTCCGTTTAAAACAGGCAAGACTAATCGATTCTTGGGATTTTAGAATTTATATTGTTTTATTAATATGTGAATGGATTAAAATCGAAAAAGCAAATTTTTTTACCCTGCCCTAATACATACAAACACCAACACCTTTCATTAATGTTGGGCTAATTAGATTTTCTATTCTGTTAACCTAAACCAAACCCACGCAAAAACCTCTTTGCATTTACTTTAAGACATATTTTGTATATTAATTGAGCCATTTTCTTTATTGGGTCATCCGCCGGCCTCTGCAGTGTCGACAAAACCTGGCCCGCGCTCTCACACAAGCGCACACCTCCAGAGGTCAACTGTGGTCACGGAGATAAGCTATCATTCATCATTGTGGCAGGCGGCGCTACTGAATTAAGCTCATGGTACAGTTATAACCAGAGGAAGAGGGTTCATATCAGTGCTAAACAAAGCCGTCTCAGTGATAGCGGGGTCAGTGAGAGCATGTGAGCGAGATTCTTAAGCTCTCCTGCTCATTTGACCTGCTCTCCTTTCAAACATGATCACTCCACATTCATTCAGCTTTCACATAAAACAAGATCTGTTATTTTGTAAAGCAGCCTTGAGAAAGAGGTCATTTGCGTGTATGAAAATGTTCTCACAAATATAGTGAAAAGACTTGTAAAAAAGGCCAACAAAAGAGAGAAATAATGTCATTTTTAAATCTAATAATGCCAAAAGGTGTCCTTGTATCTGAATATTCCTACTTCTTTACAGTATATATATATATATACACACACACACATAGATAGTATGCTTATCTTGCATTTAAAGTGGCCGCAAAACAAACAAACTTGTTGATCTTGGGCAGACTGACTACAATGAGGGTAACGCTATAAGTTAATCTCATTAAATATTGTTGAGGACGAAGTATTAAGGTCCTTTACCTAATAATGTATAAAGCACTCTAAAAATACTCTGATGCAAGTAAATGTCATGAATTGAAAATGTTACTTAAGTAAATATAATCAAGTATAAACATTACTTAATGCAAGTATAATCAAGGAAATGTGTGTAAAAGTAATCTGGGACTACTGTAGCCTGGTATTATTTATTATATCATTAGATTATTATTCTTGTATCGTTACTGCACATCAGCAACTCACCAGAAACATGAACAGTCTCAGACACCTTGGTCCACGTATCATTTTTAATTTATTTTTTTATGTCCCTGAACGCAAACAGAGACACATCATAGATTACTGCAAAACCGCCACAGCAATAATCAACCTTATGCTTGGGAACTAATGTGGTCAGAGCTGCGTTCTCTGGAATCCTCTCAAGCGGTGGACTTCTACGTTCTGATTAGTTGCTGCCCCAACACGTCATAGCTCATTACCATGAAGTTGCCCTGATTTCTCCTCGGCGCTCTCAACAGCCAAGTCATGCCACGCCAATCCTCGCCGCTAGTGGTGGGCGATACTGCAAAATTTGGTATCGATCCGATACCAAATACATATAGGGTCAGTATCGCCGATACCAATTCCAATACGATACTTTTTACTTAAAAAAAAAAAAAAAAAACTTTTGTGTAGGGGAGTGCAGTAGGTCTACGCTCCTCGGCGCATTGTGTCAGTGAATCACGTGACGACACAATAACAAATCACAGCAGAGCAGCAGGAGGGGGAGGAGTAGCAAAGTGGACCAGGATGTGGATGTAAAAGCAGCACTTGCTCAGGATTGTAGAGGTAGAAGACACAAGAGCAAAGTATAATGAACGTAGATGAGAGATATTTAAATTAAAATATCGATTCAATTACAATTGTATCAATCCGATACCAATACCAGTGTTGGCATCGATACTATCGATATTTAGATCGATCTGCGCACCCCTACTCGCCGCTGCTCGACGCCGGCTCACATTAAAAAATGAATGACTTAAAACAGAGATGCGTTCAGGAACACTGTTGGCACATTGCTATTTTGAGGAACTGAAAATAGGCTGCGCCATAGACCCACTCAAACCTGGAAATATTTATTCGTTATTTAAAGAGCACATCAATAATATGCACTTATAGGCGGGTGCACAACGCGCATACACATTTCTTATTACACATACAGGGATGCCCAGCAGCACATAAAACATTTTTTAAATGAAAAATGACATTCCGTACAGTAAATGGTGTGTGCCATGGTGCAAGCGCAACTGGCTTTTAAAGGGATGGGAGATGAGACTCTGATTGGTTTATTGCATGTTACACCCAAAAAACACCCATTACTCGTTAAGAGAATAGGGACAACCCATTTAGACCATGTGCCCGGGTGCGCCGACCATTTCCCGTTGTAAAAACTAGCAAAAGTGGATTCAGACATGTCCTGAGTGCACCTGCGCCATGTGCTTAGATTGTTAAATAGAGCCCATAGTGTATTTTTGTGAGATATATTTTTTGTGCACTGATGGCTGATCTTAGCATGAGCGTCACTGTTCATCTGTAAAGGATACAGCCCTTAATGAGGTGAGTAAAACAGCTGCTCTCTGCACCACTAAATTTAGGCAGTCAAATCACACACACATAAACATGTGCATGCACAAATACTCATGCACCGGCAATGCTGGCACAGCATAATTAAAATATTATTCATTGCATTTGATTTGCAGTTAAGGTTAAATGGTTGCAAATTATTTATTCCTCAATTAAACAGCACATGTGCAAAGGTGAACACATTAAATTGTAAATACTTGTGTCAACTGTTTTTTTCCCTATATTTTTAGCAGTGTGGCATTATTAAATGGAAATTGTGCCTGTGGCGGAAACTAAAATTTGACCCAGGTGAAAATACAAATGAACCCAACTGTCATTTGTAAAACACAAGCGTTTCATGAATGCAGGAATTATAGGAAACAGCTGCCATATAGTGAACAGATAATCCATGATAATGATAATGATAATTCAATGCTCAACTCAAGGCCCTCATCCATAGATTCTCATGGAAAATTAAACCAGCAGAAGACGATCCATCTTCTTTTAAGGATCTTTTTCATCAAAAAATATAACTGATTAACTGATATTCCAGATATTCTTCTGAAAAGAACTGTTAAAAAAAAAACCTTCATAAAAGGTGAATGTAGAAAGAGAAAGAGTGAGATTGAAAAACTTCATCATACACTTAATTCACATAGCCCAGTGTATGGAGGCACAGTTTACTATAAAACAGAAATAACTGCACAAATTTACCTTAATAAGGCCTACTGTGATGTCTGCAGTGCTGGAGGCAGTACTACAGTTTCCCAGTGTGCCGCATATGTGGAACAAATTATTAAAATATTCTGACAGTGACACAACAACACTACTGAAACCACATCAAGGACAAAATAATCATCAGTGAAATCATTAATAAGAGAATCTGACTCATTAAAACCCTAATTTCTTTCAATCTCAATAATTTAGAGTGTATCTCTGCCTTTATATGTTAAGTGTCCCTATCATTGTGCGTAAACAGGGAATAAAATATGGAAAAAGTAAGAAAAGTAAAAGTCTGAAAGAAGTCAGTATGATTTTTAAAAAAGAAATAAATGAATTGATATGCATTAAAGATGCATTGAATTGATGAAAAGTGTCAGTAAAGACATTTATAATGTTACTAAAATATTTATATTTCAAATCAATGATGTCCTTTGAACTTTCTATTCAGCAAAGCATCTAGAAAAACTCATGTTTGATGACGTATTTTTGGTCAAATGAATGCAGCCTAGGTAAGCATAAGGGACTTATTTTAGAAACTTTCAGTGACTTTTTTTCATGTCCTGAATCTAGCAGACTCAAATCTACTTCTCAAACCTGGGCAGGAGACAGATAGAGGTAATCAAAATATATATCCTGTTCTTCTCAATCTCTCTCTGCCTCACTCATACGCACATCAGCGGGAGCCAGAGTTTGATCAGTGGCAGGCGCACACTTCCTTAAAGGCTGCCTAATCTGAGGGAGTCAGGTGTTTGTACCTTCTGCCAAAGCTTTGGCAGAAAAGTGGAGCCACGCAATCTGACAATGCTCCTCTGACACAGTTGCCTAGCAACGGCGAAGCTTGGGGTCTCAAGCTGATGGTCTCAGGCAAGATTTATCATCTCTGACGACTTTTATTTGATCTAGACAGATTAACGGGCCCTGCAAGAAGCGGAGGACATACAGGCGTATAAAACCCCCTCTCCATAAACACACATTCGAGCATAAACAGCAGGCACGGATAACAGATGTAGAATATGTCTCTGGCAAGAGAAGACAGGGAAATGAGAGTTACCTTTCCGAAGATCTCTCTTTCCTTGCTCGGCAGGCTGAGAGATCTTATACATTCGGCAGTCGCCTTTTGCTGCCAAGTGCGGCTGATTTTGAGGAGATGAGAGCTCTGGTCTTGGCGTGGTGTGATGAGCTGTTGGGAGACTAATTGCGAAGTGTAATCTGCTCTGATTAGCGGGAGAGGAGCGGGCAGGTGTGAGCACACACACACACACACACACACACACATCGGCTCGGGCCGACGCAGCTGCAGCCTGACCGCGTGCCAGATAAACAAAAGCCATGAGGCCGAGGCCACGATAACACACAGTCTCTGTCGCTATCCTCTGCTAATTAACCACCAACACACCTATCACACGTTACTGCCTGCCATATGTTTACATCCAGATGAGTTTTCATCTCAGCCATCTTCCCAGGAGCGCAGTTCACATCCAATTCTAATGCGGCAGTGACAAACTATTTAGGAGCGCACATGAGAAGCAGGCAGCGCATACATCTTGTTTAGATTTCTGTAGCTTTGTCCTGGGCTAGGAAAGGCGCAGGAAAACATATGCCGTGCTTGAGTCAGCAGGATCTGGGGCTGGCGCATTAAGTTATCACGCCTCGCTATCCCTGCCCACAGCTGACACAGGCAATTAGAGCTGAGGTTAAGATCGCACAGCCATGGACCAAAAAATGCATATCTCCCTGTTTCATCGTTCTAAAGGAAATACACGGGGTTCTCGCAGAATTAGTGCTGGGGCAGCACACATGACGCCATGGAGGACATTTCACAGTCTTTGCGTAACCTTGAGGTACAACCTCTTGGTTCAATACCAGGGTCGGAAATTAACAGGGGTTTTGGGCAAAAAAATCCACCAAAAAGAACAAAATTTAAGATACGGTGTTTATATTACACACAATTATATTATGGTTGTCGCGATTAAAGTGAAAATGTGTTGACTGCAGCTTAACATTTAGATTGTCGCATTACTCATTGCATCAGATTTCTTTTTACACATTTTTTTCTTTGCAGTGTTGTAGTATTATAACCAAAAATGCCACCAAAATGTAAGATAAGGTGGCAAAAAAATTCCCCTGTACAATTCTATTATGGATGTCGTGATTAAAGTGAAACGTGAAGATAAATGTGCTGATTGAGGCATTACATTTAGATTGCAGCATTACGCGTTGAAGCAGACTTTTTTTTTTTACTTATTTTTTTTTCTTTGCAGCGTTGAGTATTTTAACCAAATTCCACAAGTATGCATGAATAAAATGGCCAATGGCCAACCATCAAAAATACTGGAGTTTTGTTCAGCACATGTAGAAACTGCAAAAATTTATAAAGAAATTAATTTTGCAGTCTAGACAGATTCAGTAATTGTAATAGAGCGCATAACATACGCTAGAATGAAGTCATGACCTGCTTCGGTGATGTTTCTTCCTGTTTTCTGCATACGATTTACTCCCGTTTGAATATGTTTTTTCAAGCTACTAAAATAACCAATATGAAGTCTCAATTTTCTAATCCATAAAAATGCATCATTTTTACAATATCAAGAGCAATAATGATTTTTGTCATAATATAACAGGCCTAACCTGTAATAGGTTTATGTTTTATGTTATAATTTTCATACTCTGAGTACAGTAGGATATGTACATTATGCATTTGCTGTGTAAATACATGCAGCTTTGAGCAGCATTAAATAGAAACTAAGCATGAATGCCATGTCAAAGGCAGTTTCTGTTTTACCTCTGCAGTGTAAAAATGGATTTTGTTGATGTTGATGTTTTCTTTTTTTCTTTTTTTGTGAACGGGTTAAATTTAAATATTTGACATAAATGACAGCAAAGACACAATAAAAAAAAATGCCCCTGGAAATCAACTCTAGGGGGCTAATATCAGTTAATTTCTGCCCTTGTTCTACACACAACCATTAAACCAAGAGTGGTAACCTTCCAGAGCAAGGTGAAGGGTATAAACCGAAAGAAGACGAGACGGCCATGTTTACTGTTCTCCGGTTCACTTGATCTCTGTGTCAGATGACAATTTATACATGTCATTCCATTACCACACCATAAACTGTCCCCAGTGAAACACCGCCCTGCTAATCAGCTCCCTCACAAACAGAATTAGATTTCCAATTGAATTTGTTTCGGCCTGGAAAAATATGACAAAACGCTAGGACAATGCAGCCTGATGGCCATGGAAGGGCGGTTTTCTTTTGATAATCGAGTTAAAACAAAACATAGCACTAGGGAGCGCTTTCACATGATGCTCTGGCGTGGAAAGTGTTCGCAGAAAGGGGAACGAATCTACATTCCAAACAGAAAATGGCTGGCCAGAGGTCCGTCTCTTTATTTTCCCTTTGGTGTGTGTTGTCAAGGCATCTGAAGACCTGTGGTTCTTTCACTTATCTTCAGCAAACACTGGCGGAGGCTGACTGTCACAAGCCCAAAGTTTGTTCTTGTTGATAATGTCATGGCAACACAGGGAACTGGAAAACTGCACTCCAGCTGGGATGGTGGCAAACACGCTTAAAGCACACTAAAAAGCAAGACCGACTTCAGAGGCGTTTTGTGTTGCTACCAAAAACATGAGAACATGAAGCCAGCTGTTTGGAAGACAATGGCCATGTCATGTCACCAAAGGTATTAAACTACTTACTTATATTAGTATATATTTATATTTTAGACATTTTTTGGTTCAAAATGTGTCTTTTCTAGAATTTGGGAGAAGCACAAAAAATGTATCTTCCTGCTGTTGTTAATGAGTGTACCACACCATACCTATTGAATGCAAGAAAAAAGTAAAATGTAAATATCCTCCCACAATTTCCCCAAAAATACTTTTTACATCAAAGTGCTAAATAAATTAATAAATAAAAAAAAATACATACATTTAAAAAAGAACCCAGGTCTCTTTTAAAAAAAAAAAAAGTTGTTAAAAAACATTTTCTGTTGCTTATGAATAATCTCACTGAAAAAGACTTACAACAGTGTTCATTTTAAATGCTACTTGAAGCATTTCATTCCCACATTATCAGAGAAACCACAACTTCCAGTGGACAAATCATCTGTATGCAAGATGAAGCGCATTTCTTCAAGATCTGGGAAGAGATCGTGAGAGAAAAGCTATCTAGGGTCATTAGTAGGGCTTCAAAGTCACTCTGCCCTCTGACAGAGAGCGTTTGACAGGTGCTGCCGAGGCAAAGCTTGCCGCAGGAGAGAGAAATGATACTGTCCTGATTAGATCGTCCACCTTAGGGAAGGTGCTGATGCACAGACATTCTAAAAGAGAGGAAGAGGAGGATGAGAGTGGGGGCGGGGTGGAGAAAGAAAAACTAGAAGTGCGAAATAGAAGAGCTGTCAAATGTGCAATGTTTCTTCCCCCACGTCGCACTGTCCCTCCTCTGGTGTGGTCTGGTGCTTTACCCCCAGCGGAGACGTCTCGGTGCGATGTGTCAGTCAACAGACCCCTATCCTCATGCTGTTCACAAAACTGTCAGGCTCCGTGCCAACCAGCCAGCCTGCGTTACTACCACGTCAAAATAATCAGACGTTTGAGAAAATAAACCACTCTTGCGTAATCCACAGACCTGAAAATTCACTTGTTAACCGGGAATGGCACCCAGAGCACTCCAAGCCCTCGCCCAATCAAGAACCGATCCTCATCTGGCATTTCATTAAACTCAAACAAGCATTACAATGCACTGGCTCACATCAAAGCAGAGTAATTCGAGGGGTTAGGCTCATCAGCGCTGGCCACTTCTCTAAAGTCATTAATGAGGGCTCAGGCCAGGCTCAGGGCTTTCCACAAGTCACTAACACCTCTACAACCCCTCTTCATTTGATGAGCACATTCATAAAGCCTGAGGAGCTGGGATTGCTGCTTTAGAAACGGTCCCATTTTCCAGGCTAAATGAACAGTTATTGAGTAAAAACAGGTCAAGTGGACTGGGGGCACACTGCTAAGTAAAGCTAAAGAGAAAAGTGTTATATCAGGGGGAAAAAGTGCGTAAGCGTGAAAGCAGAGGCAGAATGGTAGTTGCTCGGCATCTATGGGAAGAGGTGGCAGCACAGAATGAGGTGATTTGCACATTAAAAGCAGCAAATGTAGTGCAGCTTTGAGGAAGCCACCAGCAAAGAATTTACTCTCTTTTAATAAATAAAGCAAGTTGACAAAAAACCCACAAAGTTCGGCGTGATAAAACACTTTCGCTTGAGTAGTAAATCGATGCGGAGTCAGTGCCTGGATGTCAACAATGTTTTGAATGTGTTTTGATACTGAGAGGTGACAGTCATTCACTGAAGACACATTTAGCCTTGGGCTTGTGATTGGGCACAGGATGTGTGTGTGTGTGTGTGCGCACACGGGCGTGTGATGAATAGAGAGAATGATACAAACCATAGTGCGCTGAAAATGAAGCTGAGAGCCACCCTGCTGCACAAGAGCCCCGTAAAATACAGTTGTTTATATGCTCGACAGCAGGGCTGTGCCCTTCCTGACAGAACAAAAATGAAAGCAATATCAATGAAATATGACACTGATGATAGATCGGGAGAGGAGATGGAAATGACTTGATTCTCCCGAGTTTTCCGAATGAGATCCGGCCTGCGAGGATGTGTTCAAGCTGAACTCTGAGATGGCTCGCACTTGTCAGGTTTCTCAAACAATCAGGGCATCAGCTCCGCTGGGAGTTGTCTGAAATGAGCAGAAAACTCAGCAGGTTTGTATGAAGCCCACGGCTGAAGTGCGGTACTGTTAATAAACCACCTCTAAAGGATAAAGCTAGATCCAAAAACCACTTACTCCTACTACATAAAACGATACCGACTGTTCCAATCAGCTAAACTCTACATTTTCTCTTAAAGCTGACTCCTAAATGACCTGTATGTTTTTCTGTGTTAGAGAAAGCAAGTGTCCCTATTTCCTTGGGTGCAAACATCCCTCGATGTAAGCAGGAACAGACTGTGTCCACTGGCTATATAGACAGAGTCCTCAATGCCCTTGATGCCTACAGAACAGAGGACAATAGGATCAGTTTGAACAATGCAAGCCCTCTTAACAACACTGATCCAATAGGCCCAAAAACACAGTCCGTCTTCACTATAATCACACCACACACACACACACAAAGCCACCAGAGCTTAAACTCAGAGGAAAAACACCTGATTTCTTCTCACTTTAAATTACGAATTATTCAAACCTTAAATCTTAAAAGAATCAAATATTTTAAAAAATTTTGAATTGAAGATTTGACATGTCAGTTAATTTGTAGAACAGTGAAAATTTTCAGACCGGACTGTTTTATATTATGCTACATAATATATAGGCCTATGTATGTGTGTATATGTGGGCATATCAGGACACAACTCTGTATAATGACATGGGTATGACACAGGTATTACAAGGAGAGGGTGACTTATGAGGACATAACCCATGTCCCCATATTTCAAAACACTTATAAACCATACAGAGTGAGAAAGTAAAAATGCACAATGTTTCCTGTGAGGGTTAGGTGTAGGGTTGATGTAGGGCCATAGAATATACAGTTTGTACAGTATAAAAACCATTACGCCTATGGGATGTCCCCACTTTTCACAAAAACAAACATGTGTGTACAATAAGTTTTTATTTACATAATATATATGCATGTGTACTGTGTAAATTTATTATGTATTAATACACACACATACAGTATATTTTTTTACATTATTTACATTTATTTACATGTATATATCTATTTGTAGAATTTATATTATATATAAATGTATTTAATATATAAACATAACACATTTTTCTTAAATATATGACATGCATGTGAGTATTTATATTTAAATAATAAATAAATAATAAACACAGTACACACGCTTATATTACAAAAACATTTATTTGGATGCTATTAATCGTGATTAATCCTTTGACAGCACTAATATATAAATCCTTATATATATATATATATATATATATATATATATATATATATATATATATATATATATATATATATATATATATATATATATATATATATATATCCTGTCTATCTCTAGATATATCTATCTATCTATATTTCAAGATTTGAATATCACAGTTATTGTCAATACAGGTATATCGTGATACCCCTAAATAAATAAATAAATAAATGATATTCAAATGATATACTGGAATTGGCAATAACCACAATATTTAAAATGAACAGGACTCTTATGATAACGTGACACGCAAATATCCTACTCCAGTGCCAGTACCTTGTTAACCTCCCAGGTGGCAGTATTGCAGAAAATAAGTTTCCTTTATTTTACTAGTCATGGAATGGGAAACAATACATTAACCTGTAAACAGCAGTTCCCTTTCAGTGGGTCACTCTCAACATCACGTCGGATGACCGACGAATTGGGTACGACATGAATTCTCCATCCCCTCCTTCAAGGAACAAAAGTTAAAATACGTAACCGAGACGTTTCCTGTGTTCATTTATTTAAATTAAGGGGTGATTCTTACTGCATTTTCTTTACTCGTCTAATTTTTGTTAAGTATTTGCAATCAAGTCATGGCCAATACATGTGCATAGCAAATCTATTACACAGTTAAAACAAATCTAGAAACATTGGGTGACCACATTGCTACTTTAAACTCTTAGATGCACATTAAAACTGAATTAGAAGTGTGTTAACTGCATGACTTCAATGGCGCCGGGCACTATAGGTTAAATCCTCCATTGTGCCTTCAGCAGAGCACCTTTTGACCCAGGTGTGAACTTGAGTGTCAATACCATTCTAGAGTCTGTTGTTATTTGATTGGCAGAGGTCTGCTGGGGACATAATTCCAGTGGATTGGAGAGCCAGTTGTGCAATTGTAACCCCTATCTCCCGGGTCCTCACCGCCACACCTCGTACTTGCTTCAATGCGGGCCTTGAACCCGGGTCTCCGGCAAGAGAGAAGGACGCACTAACAAGGAGGCTAAATGACTGCAGCCACCTCTCATTCTCATTTTTCTCTGCTGGAAACCCAAGTGTTTACATCAAATGTACAGTTATTTTTCCCTCCTGTGCAACCAGAGAGGCACCAAAAATAAGGAAAGATTGTGCAAAAAGGAAAGAAAACCAAGAGAAAAGGTGGTCTAGAAGGGGATAGAGTTCAATTTTAGATTAAAACAAGACAAGTGTGAGATTCAAAACATGTCTTTGTAGCTCACTCATTTTTAGCCAGAGCTCAGCAAGCGGTAAACGTGCTTCCCAGAGGTACTGCTGCCAAGGGTCTATCATTCATTAGGCTGCCACCATCATCACATGCATTCCAGACACTTAATCTCTAAGATAGAGATAAAATAAAAAGCTTGAAGGTCACCAAGGGGAGAGAGCGATAGAAGGGAGATAGCATAGAGGGGTGAAGATGTATGGCCTCATTTTGATTGAGGACGTGACGCTTTCAGTCACACGCGACAGAACACCCGATGAGGAGATGCATTTTGACTGGAGACCTTTATCACAGACTCCAATAGTTTGCCGAGCTACACATCACAAGGAAACAGCCTTGGAGTATTCCGCTGCAAATCGCAAGCGAAAACATTTAATAGGACTATCTGAGTCTACCCTCTTCCGTATTCACTTTACGCTCTAGAAGGCACGCGACAGTAGAGCGTTGAGTGAAACTCTGAATCTGAACCATCATGCATATTTCCCAGTCTTTCCCATCAGGTGTTTTTTTGCCCGTCTACTCCTCTGATGTTTTGACATATTTCTCTGCCTCGTCGAGCGCTCGTCTCCGATTTGCCTTGCTGTTTAATGTTCATGAGGGGCGGCGCAATACTCTGCCCGTTGACAACCCACTGGCTGTTGTTACAAGATCTCAGACAGACAAAGAAGACGAGGTGCACCGCTGAGGAGCCCCACACTCCACTGCCTCAAAATAAAAAGCGCTTTGACCTCCTCGGCAGCCAGCTTCACCTCTCAACTGTGACGGACGGACAGCGCCCTAGTCTCGTCCCGCGGCCCAGCGTGCTTGAATAATGCCAACTCTTTGCCCGCCCCAAGCCAACAGCCACCCACCATACTGGGAAACTTCTGATGCTTAATCTCCTGAAATGCAAATGTGCCAAATAAGAGATGGGGTCTCGAAGGAGAGACTGTCATGTTGGCGAGTGTAAACGGACATGGTTTAACCCTCCTCTAAGACCGGCTCCGACAACCAAATCTGAACTGTAATAGTCACTTTCTAGGCAGGAATTTGTGTGGCATTTGAATTTGAAAGGGTGTACGATGGGGCATACAGTTTTGTTCAAGGATACTGGATCTTTCAAGAGGCTTTGTTCTCATGCCATGATGACAACGGCGTTGCGCACCAACTGAGGAGAAATTGTCAAGGCAACATGTATCGAATTTCACAAAAGTTCTGAGCAAAGCGATTTCCCTCCCCTCTCCAAACCTCCCGCCGAAGACGAAACAAGCGAACCACGACACATCCTCTTACTTTAAAGAAAACAAGCGGCTGACACATTTCCTGCCAACAGGCCCTTTCCTCAGATAACACAAGAATCCTGTCAACAGGAAGCCCTTTCACTGGCGGCTCTGCCTCCCTTCGGCACGTCACACAAAACAGCTCCTCAACCCCAGCCCCCACAGCCTCCCTCCAACTGTTGAGGAAAACTTGCAGAAGATGCTTGCTAAAAACAGTTTGCAAGGCACCGGACTTAAAAGTGTGGGCTGTAGCCTCGAGTCCTTCAAATGCTCTTGGTCTGAGAGGCAGCATTTTAACAGCCTCAACAATACTCCTGAAATCAATTAATGTGCAGCCGGTGGTATCAACATTACACACAGCCTGCCATTACATCAGATCCCACAAATAGCTCTGGCCAGACGGAGGGACAACGTTACGGTCCATGCAAACCACTGGAAAGGGTGCACACAAAAGCACAAACATGCCCTCTAGGCACGGGTCAATGCTTTAGATTTGTTAAAAGCCTTCAGTTCTGGTGCGCTCACCAGAAGTTTACACGAGTGAGTGCACGAGCACGGTAACGATGTATACAGGATTTGAGAAAAGTTTGTAAAAAGCAAAGCAGAACTCACGTTAAGTGCTGAGTGCATTTGAAGAGCAGTGAGAGAAGGCAACCTTCATAAGGTAGGGGCTGTACTGTTTGAGCAGCTGCTAATAGGAGAACTGGCAGAAGAGTGTGGGAGAGAGAGAGACAGAGAGAGAAAGAGAGCAGACGCTTTCTGCAGGCTGCTGTGATGGCATGCAGGCTTTTTCCCTTTTTTTTAGTAAGGGGGCTTATCTTTGTCTCTATGGTAACTGTGTCTCTGGGTGGTTATTAGAAACCCTGAACTTCCTGTGCATCTGCAGGATCAGCCAATCACGCGCCGTGTTTTCATAGGCGGAGATAGCTCGTGCTATAGGCACTGAAGAGCGGCCACATGAGGGGGCCATGGAAACAGAGTGTAAGGGAAAACTTACAGCACGGCACGACAGGCCAGTTTGCATAAAACAGCCCAAAACTATCTTCACTGCACTCAGATTTATAGAAACTAAAGTAGGTTATTAATCCTAGAGCTCATTTTTTCCAGCAAAACAGCTTTTTCCAAATAGGACAATGCCATCAAGCTATTTCAGTATTTTTTAGGACAAAAATGGAAACTCTTGTGGAAAACACAAGCTCAGCATCTCTGATTCTCAGAAAGAATTTGCTATAACACTGTGGTAAAGAGACTGGCAGACAGACAACCACAGAAGGCTCAGAGCTCAGCATTACGGCCAGAGTTACCAGAGTCCAGCTCTAATGACAATAAATCCACAGGATGTGCTATGTACAAACACACTCATGCGGTTCGTTTTAACACCAGACTGTGGATGAGCAGAACTTAATGCTCATGAATGCAAATGAACAGAGAGCATGCAGGATTACAGTTGCAAGGCAAAAAGCTGACATGGAGCATGCATCCAGGACAGGACTTTCAGCTGTTGTGCACAGAAAAGACAGCTGAACTGGAGAACTGAAACTTAAAACTATCAGATTACCATGAGAAAGCTTTGTTTTCCCAGCCGAAACTAGAAATGAACCAACAGTAAAAAGTAATATATGCCTGTTTCTCCTTGCAGACAGGAATGGGAACACACAAAAAAAGCGATCACTGCATAGTTTCCCAGTAGTCTCCTTGGTTTAAGTGGGTGAAATTGCTTGGAGCAATGTGGCTCACTTCTTCCCTGCGCTGACTTCTTCCCTGTTTTCCAGCCAGCAAGTACATTCAAACTTCACTCGGTGGCTGCTTTATTTAACACCGCATTTGTTGACAAGTCTTGGAGCAAAGTTCCCCACGCAGAACCCTGGGTGCTGAACTCGAGAGCATCAAATACAAACAATGCCGACCAGAACAGAGTGTCCTACCCCCTGAGGGCGAGATGTTGCTTCATCGGCACCAAGGAAAACATCAACTGGTCTATTAGGACAGTAAGGAAATGACCCCCAAGGCAAGCTCAGCAATAGACAGTCTAGACCTCTTCCACTGTTTACAGCTGCATTCATTCCTCAGTGACAGGAGCGTGCCCTCTTTCCTGTCTCTGCTGTCACAATATTTCATCCGGTGTAAGTAGCACATGTCCCACACGTAACAAGACTCACCAGCCAGGAGCTCCCAGCGGCATCTTTATGCCCGCGAATGCTCTTGCACACCGGCTGACTCCTGACAAAACAGAAAGCTTTGATAGATTACAGCAAGAATGATCAATCACACACAAACCTTTTAATCCAGATTGTCCTCTGATTGGCTGCCTCCGCATGAGCTCCAGATTTTTAAATCCAACTGGTTAATCCCTCCATTTCTCTCAGCTTCAGTATTTCAGCAGTGACCACAGTGAGCTCTAACATTCACTTGGCTTTTTTCTCTCCCTCCCTCTTTCTCTCTCTCTCTTTGCACTCTGTTCTGAGACCGCTCACTGAGCTCTGGAACTAAGGGAGCCTGATGAGGAGGGAAGAGACTCGCTGGGTCCTAGTGTCTCTGGGGTTAACTGAAAGAATGCGATTGTTTTATGTGTAACCCAGGGCTACACTCTACAGACGGCTGATAAGTCCTGCGCTGTGCCAGATCCACTGCTGGGGTATTTGTAGATGGATAGAGATGGAGAGCTGTTCGATATCCATTACCTGGAAAACAATATAATAGTTGAAAGACCATTTACAATCTAATCTACTAAAAAAATAATAAGAATAATTTTCTTACTCAGTATGCTTGTGTTGTCTGCAGTATAAATATCTAAACATACTTGAAAAATATCTTAAAGTTATACATATCTTGTTTTAAGCTGTTACTTTTTTGCAAAATGACATAGCATATCAATTCCTGTTTTTTCAAGTAAATATATAATTTATCAACCATGAGAGGTTTTTACTGTATATGATATAGGTTTTTTTTTTTAATTATTTTTTATTTTTTATCTAGAAGTCATGGAAACTCTGATATAAGACTGACCTCCTTGTAGCATTTTCCCTGTTTGCTCAACTTTATTAGAGTATTTACACTGCTGCTTTGCATACTTACAACTTGTGTGCTACATTCCTAGTCTCCTGGAGAAATACAGTACGATAGCTGAAAGTGGTTATACACTGATTAGATTTCTCTCTTCATTGTAAGTTCTTAAATTTAATCTGCAGGTTTAACATCAATGATATCATGTGACTAATTAAAATGCAGCAAGATTAAATAGAGGCAACAGAAAATACTTTATGGTTTAATAGCTACTGCATAGCGTTAGTAAAAAAAAAATGATTCACAGGTCATATTAAATGGTTTTATATTTCATGGTGCTTTTTGGAGACTGACAGTACAAATCTACTGATGTGTAAGGAAAAGAGCATCTTGTATATTCTACCTAACATCTGTTACACATGAAGATCAGCTGATGAGAATATTTATTTGAAATAGTCATTTAAAGGGAGACTTAAATTGTTTTTAACCTCTAATTCAAATAAATTGCTTGAGTGTGTCATAACAAAATACTTCCATGACATCAGCAGCATCCAACAAAAATTTCTTCCAAAATGTCAAAACCCCTACTTTTATCTCCCTCGCTATCCTTAGAAAACATACTGAAAACAAAAGTCTAATTTTAGCTCTAACCTTCAAAACATACTAATATTTAAACGCCAAATCCTTTGCTACCACTCTGAAGGGTTTACTATAGCAAATGTGGCAGCAATGCTAAAACTATTATGCGCACGGACACTACAGCCAGGGCTATAAATATAAGCAACACATGGAGCGGCAGACTGCAAAACAGAGGGAAATTTGGGCTGCTTATATCTCTCAAGAGCTGCACGAATCAGGCCGCCGGCCATATGATCAGCCTGGGGGCTGAGTCCACCTCCTCAGCAGGGAGCTTTGTAACTGCGCTTCTCGTTTCTTTTTCAAAAAACAGATTTCGGGGGTGAGGGGGGGCGGGGGTATATATTGTAAAATACCCTGGATGCTTATGTGAAAAATGCCTCGTGAGGAACATAAAGTGTCTCAAATGAAACTTGGCCCTCATCTAAATAACAGTTGATTAATGTCCTCACAATGAAAACTCAGTTGCTTACCGCAAATCTTGGGGGCCCCCCGTGAACCATGAGATGGGGCCCTGGACACAAGTGCATACAGGCACCAGTGTTTCTTCTCAGGGGTGAAACAGCATCTGATGGACACAGACATGTTATTTTTGTTCATTTTTCTTTTATGCAGATATATCTTTCTAAATATTGTTTCAGCCAGTAGAGTACGCAAATTCTAACCATGATAATTCTAAGCATGATATTTTTTTTTCTCCATGATTGTGATTTAATTGTAAACACATTTATGTTGAATTTGCACAGCATTAAAAAGACAAAAAACATGCAATCTAGTACCTGCTTTCATGCAACATGTACGCAGCATAAATTTGCGCTTTATATGAAGTTTAACCCTAACATAATTGACTCATAATGGCTTGAGGGTGCAATGTTTGGCAGTGTGTATATACAGCTGAATTGTGAGCACATTTTTACTATAACAAAAACTGTGTAAAGGGAAACAAATGCCTGTGTCATTGACTGATGTGTAAAAAAACAAAGCTATTGGCTTTTATGTTATGTGAATGAAGCCAGACTTGTGAGCATGAGAGCTTTCCAAAACTGTACATTTTCAGTACATTTCAAGCAGTTAAACGTGTTTAAAAAAAAAAAAAATCCTTTCAGTAACAGAAACCGACTGAGCTGCCAAATGCTCTGGCCTCTGAACGTCTGGCAAAAAGATCCAGTTTTTGCAGCAGCTGTAGGATGGAATTCTGTCTGTGTTTCCTAGTTCAAGTGCGTATAAAAATAATAGCGCATCTATAAGGCAAAATCTGTATGAGTAGGTTGCAAAAATGAAATGTAGCAAAAAGTGATTTACTTCATTTTTATATATATTAACATATATAAATGACTTGTAATTAAAAAAAACTTATCATGAGAGGAAATGCACATCAGAATTTTGCCTTGTTTAACAAATGTATACAGTATGATTAGATGAACAACAATATAACACACCTGTGATTGCACATCAATTGAATTTTATTTTACACTCATCTATGATCATTATGTTGCTTGGCAACCATAAAAAGCCAGCAGTTGAGCTAATGAACTATATTACTTAGCAGGAGAATTGTTTAAGATCATTAACAAATGTAATTATTTATTGAACGTAAGTGTCTGCTATCATATTGGTGTTGCCATTTAATAAAAACAATGAGCCACTTGAGGATGTTACAATGATTTTTCCAGAACACATTTCCCATTACACTATGTTAAAATCAGTGGCTTACTGTTTGAATGTAAATTGTACAGTGAAGTGCTCCATAAGCACTCTAGTAAACTATAAGAGAATAAACAAAGTGGGAATAAAAACTATTAAAAAACAAATTATAATGTCAATGACACTGTTGTTGATACAGAAATGGATTAATGTCCATACCTTTCCTATATCACAATCTTTTTCGCTGTACTCATTAAAATGATTTACGTACAGCAGTCATAAGAATAACACAATTAATGCTCCTCTCTGTTAATTACTCCACCTTCCTCTGTCACACCTTCGAATGCATTTGACAAAAAAAAGAAAAAATACAAAGCCCAGATGAATGTCTTAATCATATAATACTTTGCCCAAGGCACTTAAGTGAATTAATGTAGCATAATTCCTGAGCGAAGTGCTTGCTTGGTGCAATCAAAGGATTAGAAATATGTATTTTTCAAATGATATTTCAGGCAACACTTACCGAGAATAAAATATGAATGTGTCTCTGAACTAAGCAGAACACTGGTAAACAGTCGCGTTGTTGCCTACAACCAAGAAGTGATTTCTGTGTGGTTTCATCTTCTATTGCGAAACATGTTCAGTGAATCAGAGTGAACCATTTGCATAGTGTACAATTAAAAGCAGAAAATGTTATTTGGTGGGAAAATGCTTGAATTGATCTCTGTGTTTGATTGATCAATATCAGTAGAGTAAATTTTACAAAACCAAGACAAAAACAAAGAAAGAAGAACTCAAGAAATCTTTCTTCTGTAAGAAAATGAAACCCATTTTAGAATATATTTTCCCAGACATTATTTAAAATTTTGCAAATTTCCCACCATTCTCATTGCCAAGCAAAAAACAAACCAATACAACTAAAACTCAGACTGTATTTAACACAATTAAATTCTATACAAATTTTGCAATTTGAAAATATATTTGTATAGTGCTTTCAAATGCTTTTCAAACTGCCTTCAAAGTAATGTTTTTCATTTTTTTAGCATAAATTAGTGTTTAGAATTTACTAATTATAAATAATTACTTATTAAAATTAAAATCTACTGACAGTATTAATAAAAATAAATAAAAAATATAAATGCATTTGTTTCATAGTGAATGAATGACTAAACAACGAAACGGTAACACTTTAGAATAAGGTTCCATTAGTTAATGTTAGTTAATGTATTAATTAACATGAACAAACAATGAATAATACATTTATTACTGTATTTATTCATCTTTCTTAATGTTAGTTAATGAAAATACAGTTATTCATTGTTAGTTCATGGTAATTCACAGTGCATTAACTAATGTTAACAAGCACAACTTTTGATTTAAATAATGCATTAGTAAATGTTGAAATTAACATGAACTAAGACTTATAAATGCTGTAGAAGGATTGTTCTTGCTTAGTTCATGTTAATTAATACATTAACTAACATTAACTAATGGAACCTTATTCTAAAGTGTTACCAACGAAACAATTAACAAATATTATTGATCGGGGGCTGAGATTTGACGTGGGCATATTTTCAGGAATTTCACCCAGTAAATTCTAAATGCTGCATTCATCCTGTTTTATTTATGCTGCATTACCTGAGTCAAATCTACCTAAGCAAAAATGACCTGAACACAAGAGATGCAAGAAATGGAACAGTGCTCTTGCCTGAGTATGAATATGATCCAGGCGCGTAATAAGATATAATGCAAACCATACTACTTAAACCACTCAACCGATTCCCACCGACAAAACTCAATAAACATTGTTTACACAGCAGAGGTGGACCTGCGCACATCTTTAACTACTGCTCTGTTTTCTCTGCGCTCGGTGGCAGAAAATAACTCAAGAGAGCGCGAATAAGAGTTGCTCCCCCATAATTGAAATAAGTGGTGAAATCCGTTAGCTTCGAATCCTCCCAGTGCGATTCAGGGATGGGTAACTAGTCTCACACTATGAGCTGAAATGTTCTTTCACAGGGATGCAGCATCAACTCATATCTATAATGTGACACAAGGGACAATAACCATTATTATAATCTATTGAAGTCTGGGAAGCTAATAGACACCCAAAACAGAATGAGGCGGCGCAGCCTCGCTGCTGGGGAGAAACGAGGGTGATTGTTTTTCACTCTCTGCGAGAGTGTGAGCAAAGAGCAGAGAGAACGGGTGATGGATCTAGCACAGCCACGCGCCTGCCGACCGAAAAATCAATCACAGTAATGGCTGGCGCTTCCGCAACGATTCTCCCGCAGAATGAAACGTAGCTTTAATGTGATATGCAAACAATAAAAACGGAGTGCAATTCTTTTTCAATAAAAGAAGGCACTTTTCACACAACAAACGCAGCATGAACAGGAAACTAATGTCGCCATCCCTCCATCCATCTGTCTGTCTCGCTCTTTCTCAGGGAAAAGCACTTGTAGACGGAGCCGTCTCTGACGAATGTACTGCTGGAAGACAGAACAGGTCATGTTAACTGCTGTCTCTAGAATAGCGTGTGGCAGTGCCTATGGCTACGCTGAGGACATAAAACCAGTTCCTGTGAGTCCAAACCTTGCTATATGACACATGATGGCTCTCTAAGCTTCCAGGGGCTTTCACCACCTTGCACATCCTGATGTGACCAATTGGGCCAGAGTAATCCATCCATTGTTTAGTTTTTTTACATTTATCATGCGGGGGACACACACAGTGCAGATGGCATAATTTGTTGAGATCCTCACCCGGCTAATGGCCTAAAGCCCAAGTGGGTCATTTGCTAAGAGAAATATTGGGCCTTTTGTCCACTCAATCCTCACACACAACCTACACTTACCTACTGTACTACAGCGCCAACAGCCAGCCACAGGCATTTGTATCAAGGACATGCTGGGTTTGAATTAATGCAGTACATTAAAATTTGTGGGGCATAGCTGAGATTTTATAGCTGGTAACAACTGAGTGGAATCTAGACTATTCATTTGTTTTATTGACAGTGCGGCTATCAGCAGTTATGTGTGAGGCACACGTTTGAACAAAAGAAAATAATTGCAAATATGTCTGCAAAACTTCCCATGCAACATGGTTTTACTATAGGAATAATGATATTGTGGCAAAATTGCACTAAATGCATTCAAAGCAATCTATTCAGGACACTGTTTTTAACAGAAATACAGAGTTTCTGAAAATAGCAATGTTAAACTCTAAAAAATAAATAAGTACACAAGGATTAAATAAAAAACGGTTTGAGACCAGAAAATATAAACTTACCATACTTTAGGCCCATCATATATCAGTGTGCAAGAGCATCTGCTTTCCTCCATCGGATCTGCATGACTTCAACTGGCAGTAATCAAACCTTTAGGAGTCATTTAAATGCAGTGGATGAAAAATAATTAACAGGTGTTTGCATGTATTTAAGCCTCGTGAGAGTACCAGAATTTAAACGTCAAAGGTTGACAGCACATACATTATACATTAGCCACAGGTGGAAAATAAAATGTGCCGAAAAATCAGTGCCATTTAATAAATATCTGCACAAAATTGAAAATCTAATTGAATCTGTGCACGCGTGTGTCATGCGGGATTCGCTTTGACACACTCCGCTGCATTTTCCCCGATAAAACATTAATGAGAGGAACGCACAACATTTATAATGTTTGCCTTTCACCCTGATCATAACATTACCGAGACATAATTTGATATTTTTACTGAAACATTTTGGAAAAGTTACTCTCTGAGCTCAAGCCTGTCGAGACGTGCAGCAGATAATGTGTGTAAAAGCACTATTTCTCTGGAAATCAAACCTTCTCTTCATGGAAATCATAGTTTCAGAGAAGTTTATTTTTGTTTTTTATTATTTAAAACAAATCAATGCTTGTGTCCATCTACTGTACAGCGAGGGATAGATAGATAGATAGATAGATAGATAGATAGATAGATAGATAGATAGATAGATAGATAGATAGATAGATAGATAGATAGATTTAAAAAAGTTGCAGGTTCACATTCATCAGGGTGATCGATAAACAAGCAAAACAAATAAATTGCAGCTTTCCCCAGTATATTGGAAAACCATATTTTCTTCCTTCCTCTGGAGAGTTCTCATCAGATTTGCTGCAAGATATGTATTTTCTGTAAGCAGTCGCATCATATTAGTCAGCATGGCCTTAACAGGACTCTACCTTCCCTAGTATCCAGCTCCCTCAAACTTATGATTCATTCATGCCTGAGGCAAAGGCAAAGGAACTAGTTTCTTTAAAAGTGGGCCAGAAGCGTGGGGCCAGTGTGAAGCCGCTCTCCAAATGGGGCCCTCTCTGAAAACACAGAGAGAGAGAGAAGGGGATTACAGACACAATACTCGGCCATGTTCTCCATAGCCAAAACTCCCAAGGGTCTGCTTGAGTCCACACAAAAGCATTGATCTCTCTTTATTGATCGACTTTATGTACCACTTTTCCTCCTCCTGCTCCCCTCCATCTTTTTGTTTTCTCAGTGTCACCCTGCATGCTTGCCGTGCCAAGTAAGAACTCCAGATCTGTTTGTAAAGGCCTTGGAGAGCTGTTCATTTTCTTCTTGTGCTTGAAAGTCTTTGAGGTAAGAACTCAGCTCCAGGTAATTGCCTCTTAGATCAGTGAACACGAGTGCTTATTCCTCAGGTTTGAAATATTGAGTGGCTAATTTGATTGCTGGTTTATGAGTTGAATGAAACACGTACAGTACGTTAGTCAAATGATGTCAGATTTAGGTCCTAAATTCCTAATGTAATTCCTATTACTTTAATAATTAAAAATAAAATAAAAATAAAAAATTCACTCAGGAGGTCTACAAATATTCAAAGAATTTTTTTTTAATATATATCACCATGCTTGGCTGTATGTCACGTCACTGTCACTGAAGCTGTCAAACCAATCCCAAACTGTGAAAACTTAACACTGGACTTCAAGCAACTTGGGCTATGAGCTTCTCCACCCTTCCTCCAGACTCTAGGACCTTGGTTTCCAAATGAAATACAAAACTTGCTCTCATCTGAAAAGAGGACATTGTCCAGTCCAGTTCTTCTTCTCCTTAGCCCAGGTAAGATGCCTTTGACGTTGTCTGTGGTACAGGAGTGGCTTTACAAGAGGAATATGACAATGGTAGCCAAATTCCTTTACACGTCTGTTTGCCTTGTCCCCAGCCTCAGTCCATTACTTGTGAAGTTCTCTTAAATTCTTGAATCGATTTTGCTTGACAATCCTCATAAGGCTGCGGTTCTCTCGGTTGGTTGGGCATCTTTTTCTTCCACACTTTTCCTTCCATTCAACTTCCTGTTAACATGCTTGGATACAGCACTCTGTGAACAGCCAGATCATTGGCAATAATTGTTTGTGGCTTACCCTTCTTTTAAAGGGGGTCAATGACTGTCTTCTGGACAACTGTCAGATCAGTAGTCTTCCCCATGATTCTGTAGCCAAGTGCAGCCAATTCATCACAATTAAAAGAACCAAAGACTTAAACTACTTCAGTCTGTGTGCATTGAATTGATTTAATACACAATTTGACAGTTTCACAATTTGAGTTGAATTACTGAAGTAAATGAACTTTTCCATGACATTCTAATTTATTGAGATGCACCTGTATATATTTAAATATGTTTAATAAAAATAAAATAAATACTTTTTATAATATAAAAATGAATACATTATGACATGTTTTGTTTTTTAATGGGGTGGGTCATGCCAAAGGTAAATGGATAACAGACAAAAATCCACAAAACTCTTATTATGATTTCAACAATATGTTGACTTGGTTTATATTATTACTAGAGCCAGACCGACATTAGGGAGTAAAAAAATCAGATATCTAATTATAACCCTATGCGTTTTATGTGCCATAAATAAACATGATCTTCTTCCAACGGACTGGCTGTCTACTCTTCCAGACCAGAAAAACTCACACAATGGTATCACACACTGTCTTTAAAATCCGCTTGTGTGAGCCATTTGTCCGTGATGCTGAGAAAATGAATGTTTAAATCAATAAACGTGCAACACAAATGCATCAAATTCTGATATTAAACCAATTGATTAGCTTTAATTCATTAGCGCAGCAACAGAAAAGGCTTGTTGAAAAATAATGATTTAATGTTGGTGCAATAATGAATCAAAGGCAGTGAAACAGAACAGCACCTTTAAACATAATACAGTGATAAGAGGCTCTTCAGTGGCTGCCAGTGTGATATTTACACAAGTTAATTGAGCCAAACCCTCTGATATACAGTAATGTGGGTTTTAGCTCTGTTTGCACATATAATTAGAGTTCAGAGACTCTGCACCCAGCCACCAAGGCGTGAAGGACAATGAATCTTGTGGGGTGCATGAAGGCCACATTTGTTGCATTCAACACCATATGCAGCCATGAGACTTAAAGTGACTTAAATGTATCATTACAGCCTTTTGTGAGATCAAGGTCTTCCTACAGCATAAAACGACATAATATTCTCAATTAATATATTACAATATTACCTTAAGTGCCTTCATTAAAGTGACTTCAGAGAGTAATTACATCATTAATATGACTTCAAAGACTAATCAGCGGTAAATTTCTAATTTACTAATGATGCATGTGCCGTTTCTCTACGTACATAAGGCAGATTCATTCATTTCTACAATACGCACCTGGATTGTGTATTTTAACTGGGAAATCTTACTATCCTGTTGCCACACTACTGTTAACATCAACACAGCAACATCAGTGCAGCTGAATTTAAGGCAGGACTATCTATTTTGTCCAATGGCAGGAGTGAGTATTCAAGAAATCTGTTCGAAAACATATTTGTCATTTTATTGCCATTCCATTTGGAAACACCAGCGGCAAAGCAAGTAAAATATTTATCTGGATATAAAGGTTTAGAAGATCTGTTGGATTTCCTGAACCCATAAAAAGTCTTGAAGTGGCACATAAAATAAGAGAAAAAAAATCAATTGAAACAACCCTTCAAACCGAAGATGTAAATTCCATCCATGTATCAGCTTCATACCTCATTAAGCTAATACACAAATAAACGAAGAACACGTCTTTAATTTTTGGATGTGATGAGTGATCTAGGGTACCATGAGGAGACGCCGCCTCTGTTTTGTCAGTTCGTCAAAGTAAATCACCCGTCATTTTTCATCCATTCTCTCCATTACGTTTGGGCTCTTGTGTGGCTAAACACAGCTTTAGGGAAAGAAAAGGAGGAAAGTATCTATAAATCATGTTTAATAGGCCCCCCATAAGGAAATCAATATGCTCATAGCGCCTTGGAATGCGCCTTCACCATCGGCATTTATCAGTGACTGTCAGCCTTTACAAAAACTAGCTTGGAGCAGAAATTTTTATACGTTTAACCCCAATACAGATGGTGGCAAACCAAATGGAAAATTGAGAATTAGGCTGCCTTCGATTTTAATCTTAATCTTGATCACTCAGATTGCATACATGTATCACAGACATAATTTCAGAATAGAAAGCACGGTTTAAAATATGTCCTTACCTCTCACTTGGTCAAACTTCCTTGAGGAGCATATTTGGTGTAGAAAAAGGTTTTTTTTTTGTTTTTGTTTTTTGCCTTTCATTTGATACAACATTGTAGAGGTGACTTTAAACGATGAAGAAGATGGGAAATATGAGAAAATCTGACAAGACCGATACTACCTTGTTTCATTCATGTGAACACCTCGGTTCAAAGCACCTGCTAGGTCAACGATTAGGCCACGACTTGTGTACATATTTGGGCATTGAACCTAAACAATACCAGTTATATTGAATTTCAAAAACACAGCCCATAAATTTTCCCTCTAGACATTGTTTTAAAGAGCATCATGTTAACAATGACTTGACTTTCAGTAGCAGTGGTGACAACAGCATGAACAAGCTGCTTGTGACAGGTCTGCTCAGACCGAACTACACAAGAACGCCACAAAGACAGCACTGATGGACTGCAACAGAGCTTCTCGTCTTCCACAGATAGAGCGCTCTATGGCAACGCTGTTTCTGTTGAGCAGGGAGCAAGGTCCCTCATTTGTATCTGCCAGTCCTGATTAATGATATTTCATCCTTACCATGTTCGCCTGTTCTTTTTTTTCTCCCCCCAACTTGCTCTCTGTGTTTCTCTCTCATGCTCATTTTAATTCAGATACACCAAGCTGGTACAACTAGGACTTATTGATGATACCTAGACATACGGTGCTTCTAAACAGCCCATGACACATGCAGACCTACACGTGTGGAAACAGACTAACTCACATGTGCACATCAGATTGTAAGAGGACTAATAAAAGTAAAGTGATTGCACATCTCAGTTTCTCCCACAGAGAAACACAGAAAGGATGACATGTCAGTGCTGTATCTAATTTTCAGCTACATATATAAAATATAAAATATAAAAACAAGGGAATTTGTGGTATAGAAGTCTATGTAGACTAGGAATGTCACAATATAGTATTGATGGCAACCTTGATATAAAAAATAAATAAAAATAAGCAGTGATAGCATGTTTCTACTACACAATGATAATATTGTAAATAATCCAGTGTCTAGTTGACACTTCAACATGATAGGTGGCAAAAATACATTTTCACACTGGATGCCAACCATGATTGTGTAGAAAAAAGTTGTGTAGCTAATACTTAAGCATAAATTCATGTTGGAGGAGATGACAGACGAAAGCAAGACACTCATCAAAAAAAAAAAAAAAGTGTTTTGTATCCTGTGAAAAAAACAGTTTGCAGGAACTGCCACTCAATGTTGTTATTTTTGTTATGGTTAAATGCTTGTTTTGTAAGTGATTCATTGGCCCCAAAAATCCCACACAAAATAAACAGTTACAGATAAATTTGGTTTATAGCACTGTTAATTATATATATATATGTGTGTGTGTGTGTGTGTGTGTCATTTTTTGGAGATAAAATTGTATTGCACATGCTCATTTCTCTATTTGACATTTAGATTACCTTTGCTGTCATTAAACGCTCAAAGTTTATCTATATAAAATAAAACAAAAAATCTTTAGTTAATTTCTAAATATTTTTCGTATTGTACATTTTGTGATGCCTACATTCATTTGTAACATTTACAATGGTTGATTTTACTGTATAATCTTTTAATTAATATTTCTAATTTATTCGTTAATGACTGATCGTATAGAAGTGATATTATCTCATTGTGGGTCTCCCTTTAACCTTGCCACAATATTAATACCTAAAATGCTAACAGAAATTAAAAAGTTAAAAACGCGGCCCCACTGTAACTTGTTAACATTTGATAAACTGAATGATTGATTGTATTGAGCGTCTAAACTTAATAACCAGCACAGCATTCCAACAAACACACCTCTTTCAGAGCCTTTTTTTTTGTTTGCTCCACACACTTTGATTTCAGCCAGACCATGTTAAATCTTATCATACATTCGCTTCCTGGTTGAGTGTGGAGTTATTTTCAAATACGTCTGGTCTTGTCCACAGACCACAACTGTCAATTGTTGAATTCTTTTTCTCGCTATCAGCTCATAGCAGCTCCATGGCATGAAAAAGAATGAGAAAAATAGAAAAGCTATCCTCATCGGCAGAAAAAGAGCTACTGAGAACACAAAAGAACACTGTCTATTCCCTCAAACGCCTGGCATAAACAACAAGCACACAATGTGTTAATCTACAGCTCTTTGCACTGTTGGCAAGGTTTAGACTGAAGCCATGTCGCAAGACAGCTCTACCTTCTTTCCTCGCATTGGTTTGGCTCACGGTGTTGCACGCTCTCTCCCACAGCACAATACGGCAACTAAACTGGAGGATTCGTTTAATCGAGTTTTAAAGAGGAAGGTGAAGATTAAACTAGCGCTTCTCTGTTTACATTTGAACAGTGGGCCGTTCCCGAAAATGAACCTATGAGTGGATTAAGCACATATTTGATTATTTTTCTCCAAGGCCATTTCCTTACTTGATGCCTCCTGAGCCCCCTGATGGATTGAGGATAGAGCGAGCGTCATGTCATACAGATGAAGACTCAGGACTGATTACAAAAACAAATTAATCTTTATTCAGATGGGAGTGCAGCAAATCTCTCGAAACACAAACAAGTATTTACAGTTTCATAATCGCATGTAACAAGACGAGTCGCATAAAATCCTCCCTGAACGATTACGCTTGGGCTTTTTAATATACAGTATGTCGCTAGCAGGGAGTTCTGCAAAAACAGAATCCGAATGTGATAGTTAATATTCAATTTTAGGCAACCTGCCTATTTTGCAGATGGAAATTGAACGAGGAGGGAGAATTGTGAAGATCCGACCCCTTACTTCATTTTAGAATTCATTTTAAGAATTCATTTTAAGAGGCACAGGGTACAGAATATCAGAAGGCTGGGATGGGAATATTGTTCCCGCATCTAGTGAAGTAGACCCTGAGAGGCTGGGTTAAATTTAATGTAGTTTGTAAGGCAACTGCACAATAGAAATGTGTGCTTCTCTATTACATAGTGCAGCCTCAGTCCAAATGGATCGATACAACATCAAAACTCATCATCAAACCCAAGTGTCAAGCATTTGAGGTTACTCTGCCTTTTCTACAGACAAGGCCAAACGGTGTTCTCTAAATTGCTAACAATTATCTATTGGAGAGTCAATGTAAAAACCTGACTATCAAAGCTTAAAATCAAAAGCCACTGGGTTGTGAATACATGTTGTTTTATTGGAGATCTAGTTGTATGTTTTTTCTGAAGCAGCTTTCAGACTCTTATTTTGTCTGAAGATGTTTACCAAGCCATAGCTGATGACACTTTCAAAGTCCTTGAAGCTGATATGCCCATCAGAATCGTGATCTGCATACCTGTGCAACTGAAAACATGAACAACATGTACATTTGTTAATGTTTGTGTATAAACCAATAAGTATAGCAAGGTAAGATGGAGGAAGAAGCTTCTTTTAAAAAACAGTATCCAAGATAATGATGATGTGAAATGCAAAAAAGAAATAAATGGAAACATTTTCTAATTTAGCAGTTTAGTAAAAGTCTATATTTCTCATTACAAGTGTGCAATGGTAGAAACAGACCATAAATTCAAATTACATGATGCAACTCAATTGGCCTATACAGGTTGAAATGAATAATGGAGATGTTTGAAATGTAAATCTAATGCACATATTTATTCCATTCCATGAATTAGAATTATTTTTTAAATTAAATCGTTAAAATACCAGTAACAACATGCCTTCTGAGTGCCCCAAAGGTCTAACTTCAACTTTAGTGTAAAATAAATTCACAGATTATCTAATTTTATCTCATTATTATCTTATAACAATAATTAGATAATAATTTAACCTCACAAATTGTTTAGATAGATTCAGAAGAGTAAAAAGTATATTGGTAGCACTTTATTTTACAGTCCTGTTCCTCATGTACATACTATGTACTTATTATAGTAATTACAATAACTAGTACTAGTACTAAGTTATTACTAACAAGTACTAACCCTGAACCTACCCCTAAACCTACCCCTACCCCATGTATTTACCTTGTATTACCAGAACTTTCTTAGATAAATACACTGTAAGTACACTATAAGTACATGTTAGTACAAGTACTGTAAAATAAAGTGCAACCAGTATATTAAGTGTGGAAGAATATTAAGAGCAAAAACATTCAATAAATGTGTTAATATTTAGTTACATCTATGGTCAAGGCATGGGGCATCTTCCCCTGGAGGATATCTTATAACCCTACAACTTTTTAAGTCAAATCATCACAAGACATTCGATTACATCCTGAAGATACAGAAAACATGTAAGATCTGATTGGTTTGAACATTTTAATAGCATTCAGTCTAAAGCTGACTTTTAAACGGCATAAAAAAGTGCTCTGTAATATTAAGCCAGAACTCAAAAAACACTATTGAGTATCTGTCAGTGTCTGATATAAACTTAAACTGAATAGCAGAGTTAAGTAATATGCAATGCTTTAGCTCTCTCACTCAAATTCGACATGACATCCTTTCTTTGATCTGTATCCTAGGCACTTCATGATTAACATGACCTGCAATAGTATTCCCTTTGAAATGCACTAATGCTGATGATGCAATCTGATAATTCATAAATGTGATGACAAACGAGTTGCATGGACGTTTTATGGTTATGCTAACGTGTAGTCAAATGTCTTTGTGGGCTGACACAGTTGAATACCTGTAGAGGTGGTAGATAAATCTAAGCTCTCAGATGTGAAAGTGACTGATGTTCACCCTAAGCTTGCAAGTAAGTGCTGGTGGAAGTTCGTCCCTGTCCAGGTGGTACTGTAGATGTGCGGAGAGCTGCTCATTTTCAGCTGACTGAGTCTTTTATCAGTCCTGAGGGGGAAGTCATGTGGCAGAAAGAGAAGCCTTGACTCTAACTAAAGGTCTTATACCAAAGCCATGAATTTCAGGAAGTTCCAGTTTAGAAATGAAATGAGCTTTTTCAAGCTGGAAGGGTCACCAAAAAAAGTTTCTTGATACTGAGAAAAAATGAAGCTGAGAAAAAATACATACACTATCTCATCCGGTACCATGGTTATAGGCTCACGCACATTTGTCTTTAAGTGTCAGTGTCCAGTGACTGTCTCATCAGTCTGTGTCTTGGTTTGATGCTGTAACCAAGTGACTTGCAATTGTCCAGATCTATCACACACTTATAGCTTCTGAGAGCAAAGCTCTTCTCTATTCTCTCTCTCAAAGCAAGCGCACATTTCACATTGGTGAATGAGTCATTCGTGACATAACGAGCAGATAAAGACAGTGTGACCAAATTGAATCGTGTCTGAGGAGCAGAGGACATTGCAGAGCAAATGGGCTGACCATTTCTTACTCAGTGCTCACTTCCTGTTTCAAGGATGAAATTAAAATAGCTATTCTGCTGGAGAGAGATCTTTTTTTCCCTGCTTTTTTGGTTCAGCTGTTTATCGTCTGCAAGCGCAGAATGAGATTGCAATCACGTAAAACTCATTAAGCGGATGTTTTTACCAAGACCGAGATTAATGCAGATAAAAACCGCCACAGGAAAACTGCTCCTCCAATTGCGGATGAGGAAGAGCAAACAGCAAACATAAGGGAAGAGATATAGAGGGAGCGGGAATTTTCCTGCCACTATCTCTCACTGGGGTGATTTCTCTATTACTCTCAACAGCAGACTGATCGTGTGCAAACACAGCAGATGTGAGGGAAATTTGGTAGCAACAGGGAGGAGAATTAAAACAACATTAAGCATCCAGCAACTGCAAAATCACACTTCCCTTTTCCATTCCGTTAACTCCCATTCAAATGGAAGTGTAGCATACATCTAATTAGATTCTAATGAAGTCCTCCCCATGGAGGAGGACCATTGAGACATCATGCATGCCCCTATCCTGGGCTTCTGCACCTCTCTGAAGATTTCAACAGAAAGAAAGATGGCAAAGAGAGAAGATGACTGCCTGAAACTTCACAAACAGCTTTTGAACACCTGTGCTACTTCCACTGATTAAACGAATAAGGCAACATATCTCTCTTGCTAGCCTGCAATCAAGAGGTTGCAATTAAAGTGTGACAAGGTTGAGCATAATCACGTGTGAAGAGGATTGCCTGGACTGATAATCTAATTTATGTAGCAAAGCGGACCGATTCCTGCATTGCCGTGTTTGATTGAGTGATGTGATATTAGTACTAAGGCTTTGCATCAAACAGACTGACAGGTTGTCATATAAGAGGTCTAAGTGTTGTACACAGAGGGACTGTATAGTCTTCATGTTCTTTATCTTAGCAAGAAGAGACACGAGTGATATTTTAGCTGTCCCTTTTGTTAGTGTCAAGCAAAGTCGGTCTGCGTTGCAAAGCCCGTTCATTGTTTGAATGAATTTGAACGATTCTACAGTGGTGTGTGATACCAAGTAATGTAACTAGCTAGCCTATTCGTTCTGTAGCTAACGCCTTAGCCAACACTTGTGATGCTGATTGCCCTACACTCATTTTAAAACTTTGAATGTTTAAAAAGTGTTAAAGTACATGTGAAAACAATTATGTTATGATTCAGTTAGAAAATATGTAACGTTAAGGTTAACTTAACAAAACGTAGGCTTCATCGTTAATATATTCATCGATGGTAATTGATTTAACTATGATCTGAGCAGCATTTTATACGTGCAGAGACATTTGATGTATTTTAGAAAACTCATTCTAATTCATTCCCACTCTTCTTCGGTGGTAACTTAACCCAACTCCGTGCTTCCTGTAATGAGAGCTGTCAATAAAGGTACAAGGATGTCCCTGTGTAAAAGTGACCAATCATAAGAGGGTCAGTGCCCTCCTTGGTTTCCTCCCCCAAATTGTCAAAAGTCATTTAGACTCGAGGGAGCAGAAATCAGATGAGCGAGCAGAAATCCACTGCGCGAGCAAAACAGCACTCCGCGATCAGAAGCCCGCTGCGCGCGAGCAGGATTCCACTGTACAAGCAGAGTTAACCTATGAGAGTATGCCAGGCGCTCACTCGCAGCTACATGTACACCTTTCGGTTGTTGAATGTTTACTTGAGTACTTTTATCATGCCAGCTGAAGGTTCATTTTTGCGCTTGTGAAATAACATAATGCGCTCGTGAGCATGTCTTACACACTAAAAAATATTGCCATAGTATGTGTAAAGATCTCTAAGACTAACTTGCTCTATTCTTTTTTATTCTATCTGCTTTCTTTTTATTTATTATATTATTTAAAATCCCATGCTACGTGTACTGTGTTAATCTAACTGAGACTTGTTATAGCGCTTATATATCATTGCTCTTTTTGTTGTTTTTGATTGCTTCCACTGTCTTCATCTGTAAGTCGCGTTGGATAAAAGCGTCTGCTAAATGAATAAATAAAATAAATAAATCTGGTTTGAAACAGATTTTGCAATGAAAGAATTATAATTTTGTTACTTTGAACTTCCAATGCTGGTCATTTCGGTAGGGTTTTCTGTCAGAAGATAGCCAACTGCTCTAAAGAAGGGCTGAGTTGTTGGTCCCTAAATGGCACTGCCGTTCCATGTGCACAGGTGTCTTCCTCCTCAGGCTTTTAACTGCTTGGGTGCTTTTTAGCCTTCAGCCAGAGATGAGGAATATCTTGGGGGCTGAGCAGCGATGAAGACTCATCGAAGCATGCAGATCCTCTAATTACCACATTGTCAGCTAGAATACCGTCATAATCAGAATAATGGCGCATGGCTTGGGGATGTTGTTCTTATTAACACGCAGTGTGGCAGCTGTATCTGTGAATGCTCAGCTAATCAACTCAGCTGAGAATCTGCCAAGTCATCCGCCCAGGCCATGACTCCTACGAAACCCTCACTGTGTGTGATCTGTGCCGTTTCTGATAATGCACCACAGAGGGGCCAGATGGAACCTGAACGTAGCAAGCACGACGAGCCAGTCTTCTTAGTCACACAGGATTTGTGTTGGGATGGAAATCAGCATGGAATTGTGAGAGAGTGGGCAAGATTTGCTCGGCAGCAATGTGTTGGACAGCCATAAGTGAGATAAATATTGCCTAGACGATTCGTTTGTCTCACACCTCCGTGCCAGGATTCCCTGTGGAGGACACTGCAGCCTTCCCCGGAGATAGAAAGAGGCGGGTGATGACATCATCAGCATGGCCCATAGGAACAGGTGTATTCATGTTTTTATTTCCTCTTTCTTTATTTATTTCATTTTGGAAGAAGGGGAGATGGGGAGGAGAAGCATGCAAGACCGCAAGCGCTACTCTGTCACTGTCAAGAAAATGCACACTTCGCTCCTGTACTGACGCTGCATAAACCTGAAGGAAAAGAGCTCTATTGGCCTAACTTTTCTCTACACCAGCACAGTTTTTATTCTAAGACACATAACAATATGAAAAGTGCTGGGGTACAGGGGTTTTCAAACTTTGATGTCGACACCCCTCCTGTATAAGCATGAAAAGAATTCAAATGAATTTGTATACTGATTTTCACAATAAATATAAATCCATAACTTTTAGTTGACAGTCCTAATAATATATATTTTGTAAAAAAAAAAAAAGCCAGTCAAATACCCTTGCAGCCCTCTGGTCCCTCAGTTTGAAACCCCATGTACTACAATATCTGTAGAATAGGGGTATAACAATTCACTTTTTTTCTCAAAGCATTGATTATAAACCCTGACAATGCAATGCATCGATCTTGAAACATGGATTTTTGAAATGTGAATTGCCGATTTCGGACAGTAATTGATTTAAAACGCTAAGAATCAAATGAATCTCAATTTCTATAGCGATGCAGTGCTTTTAAAAAACATACACATTTAATTACTGCGAGCACAAATTAATGGAGACCTTTAACAGTGTTCATGCCTTGCATCTCTTCTTCATGCACTCCACTATTTACCGTCTGTGACTGTCACAGGATTGTGCTCACGCTCTGTTCGTCTCACATTTTTGGAGCTGATGTGTGATCTCTCCTTAGGACTCGTGGTCAGTAATGCTAAAGTGAAGTAGTTTTACTTTTCTGTAGTTTTTCAATGGCTCTCTGTCATACTTATGCTCATTACCTGAGCAGTCGAAGGCTGTGCATTTATTGCATGGACAAAACAAAAACCTAAGCGTCTAAAGCATTCGCACAGTTGCAATGAATGATAAATGTGTTTTAACAATGTCGTTGAACCCAAATGTACGAAGGAAACCAAATAACCACAGCATTAACAACAACCTTGAAATAAGAGTGCAAGGTTTATCAGTAAATCAGCATAAAAGTAAAGTTTATTTCTATAGCAAACAGACATCGGTGCGTTTCCTTTCAGGATCATCATTTGCCAATAGACAGGAAAAGTTAAATACTATAGCATTTTATTTTATGATAATGCGATAGAGAGGTTTTCACACTGAAAGAAAAGTGATCTCGAGCTCATAGAAGTTAAAACTTGCCAGGCTATCTGCAGCTAAGATTAATAAAAAGCAGAATGAACTGAAACATTAAGACAATCGACAAAATAAAAAAATAACCTTTATGAATTATGCAGTGCTAATTGACATATTATTTATCACAGTACAAACACTATAAAGTACATATGTCTAACTTGTTATGTGCAGAAAATTTTAATAATTGTTTGTAGTATATAAAACAATCATAAAATCACCATTAAGAAAAAATGATATATTACAAATGATTGAATTTAGGGGAATAATTAAAAAAATCCTGTGCATGTATTTAAAGAATGCAGAATCAAACTGTTACTCGAATCTAATCTAATTTAAAGAGCCAGTAAGATGAAAATTCTAAGCTTCCTATCACTGTTTATAAGTCCTGTAGGTTAAAAACATTATTAAAAAACATTGTCATTTTGTCAAAATATCATTTTAAAATTACCTAAATTCTCAGAGATCCCCAAATGGTTCGCGCGAAGCTGTTCAAAAGATTCAGTTTCCTTAAACCCCACATTTCGGAAGCATACTGTGTTCTGATTGGTCAACTAACATAACCAGTTTGGATTGGTTGTTCCGCAAACACCTCCACGGTAAACTATGCGTTAGCATCTGTTTGGGGTGAATTATGTCTTATTCCTCTCATCGCGAAGCAAACAGTAAAATAAAAAACTTGAACAGTCTCGCTGCTTTTTCTTCTGTGTGGGTGTATTCAAGCCGCGCGCTTCAGTTTGAATCTGAATAGCGCGTTCAGCGCGGGGGCATGGTCACATTGGATATAACGAAGGGAGACATGAAAAACAGACATCGCGTTGTTTTCATATGGATTACTTTATCACAGAATTTCTGTTAGCAGCACTTGTTTAGTTTTAAAGTAGACATGTCAAGCTTTCTATAGATATCTCTCTCATGTCTCTTGGTTGAGTATTCACGGAGTTACACTTCATTTTAATGACGTGTTTGTACATGACGATCAGCGCAGACAGCACACATACTGATAAGACGCTCGGGAGAAAACAGACACATAACTTCATAATCATACTTCGCGTTGTGATTCGGAGATGCTCGTTGGTCTAAATAAAGTTGGTAATGAACCATCTTTTATGGCCAAATACTTTGAAAATCCCACTGTACTCACCGAGATTAGAAAAGCAGTCATCAGTGAAATGTTGTGAACACAACAAAAGGGATTTGTTGTACTGCTCTGGTATTGTGGTGAAAATGAATTTTAGCCATTGGTTCTTCTGATCTTCATTCTTTGGCAGTGAAAATAAAACAAACTTGCCTTTACAATTAAAAACACTGTCTCCTCGACATGATGCTCTCACACCAAACAGAGCGTCTGTGTGGGGGGGTGGGGCAGGTTAGAGTTCCGTTTCTCTCAACACGGTAGGCAGAGATTATTATGCAAAGTGTTTCTAGTGTCGTACATAGAGATGGGCAAAAGATTTGAAATCTATAATGACTCGTTTCAGCGATTCAGAGTCGACTCCTTACTTTAGAAGCCAATAACTTTATAAATCGTGTACTTTTTGGTTTAATTATTTGCACATTGTTTACACAGATGGACAGCTACATCATACACTGTAATACAGGTAATTTTTGATTTCCCATCTGTGTGGCTCTTTAATTGTGAATCAAATCGAAAAAAAATTGTTCTGAATTTGCAAAAATCATTCTTGAATCGTTTGAAAACCTATGAATCGTGACTCGAATCGATTCGCTGTCTACCCAAAGATTCACAGCCCTACTGTAGATAGATCAGTAGATAACTGTCATCTTCTCTAACACACTGTTTCAACATCCAAAAAGGAGAAAGCTTAGACATAATCAGGTTCTACTTCAAATAAAGAAAGTGACAGACATGCATATGGCACAGGAGCTCAACAAGCAATCAAAGATGCATGCCAATGTAGAAAAGAAAACCTTCTGCTCTTTCATGCCAGTGGGTAGGGAAAGAGCCACTGCACTGCTGAGATGTGCTCTGATTGTGTCTTAATTGGGACACATCATAGATCCTCTGACTGTTTCATTTCATTTGCTCTTCTTTTGTCCTAATAAGAGTGCACAAAGATGGGTGGAGCTGGGATTCTGAAGCCCTGCATTTTCACCTGTGATAAATGGAGACCTGCTGCACCGTGGGAGAGATGTTACGGCCGCAGCTCAATTTTATATTAACAAAATCACTTCCATTAAAACCACTGCACATTGCTGTCATGGCAACTGCTGAAAGTATCAATGGGAGTTGTGAAATGTGCAGCAGAAATTTCTTCCCCGCCTGTGGCCCCCAGACGTGATATTGATGCCGCTGTCAGGGGCTGCTGGCTTCCAGCTCCACAGCTACCTGTCGAGCCTACAAACAAGATGCGGGTTAATTCTGCCAGTGTACCACAAGAATCTACACATCTCATCCCCATGTATACACACATAAACCCTCAAGCTGCTTAAGCATGAGGGAAGCTCATATATGTGCCTAAGCAATGTTTTTTTAGCCAATACATGCGATTAGCAAAGCTGCAGTGTTTGAGTTATTGAGTGTGTAATATTACAAGCTACGACCTGTAAAGATGAACAAATGAAAATCTGTTTTATCTGTATGTACAAACCAGGGGTCAACAGTAGGGATTGTCTAGACAAGAGGAAACTGGAGCGTTGCTGGGATCCCTTGTATCCTCTAGTGCTCATGGAAAGGTAAACTGTTCATGAAAAAGAATTTGGAAAAATCCAGGTCCAAGCACAAAAGTAGAAAAGCCTTTATTATTTAAAAGGGCTAAAGCATAAAACACCAACGCATATCGGCCCACTGGCCTACATCAGGGTGTTGGTAACAAACAAACAGAATCAAGTCATACGTATAGGGATGGTCTGTTGACCCAGGGCCAGCATGAGTAGGCCATGCATTTTATAAGTACATGCGTAAAATTTTAAAAGCACAGTTTTTTAAATCAAATATAAATACTTTTCCCAGTCACTTTTTTCTCAGCTAAATAAATATAACTTGCAGAAATTTACAATGTAATCAATATTCTAATATTAGACCCAGGTATGAATCTCATGAAGTTAAGCATTTTATTCCAAAATAATAAGTCAAGGCAGCTAAACAATATATTTTATTTGTGAACTTATGCTCAACTTAGTTGACATTTAAAATTTGTTACATTTTTCTGATCATCAGTCATCAAAGCTTGGTAAATATTGGCAGAAACAGAGCTTTACCTGGTTATATCTACTGGTAAGTGTGTCAGTTGTTTACTTTTTTAAATCAGTCTTCCCGCTGGTGCCATTGTATTGTTCATTCAGAATGATTTGGTTCACATGAACCAATCACAGACGATCACTTCTCAAGAGGTGCCGCCGAATCCAGGTCGCTCGCTTAGATTGTTTTTATTTACTTTTTTTACTTACTTTTGCTTTCTCTTTTTGCTCACATTTCACTGCTGGTTATATATGCTCTATATAATTGTGTTTATTTGACGAATAAAAATCTTGAATCTTGAATCATGACAAGTAATTTCCAGTCACACTGCGATGAAGGCATTGCTTACTCTCACGTGACTTTCCTCCATTCATTCTCAATAACCCCCCAATCAAATTCACTGTACTCTTTATGAGATATGTTAAAACCCATATATATATATATAAAAACGCACATGTACACAAGTAGGAATGTCATAAAAGTATAAATCTAAACTAATGACCTGACCTTCTGTTGAGAGCGGTTGCACTCAAAACACAGCATGCAACAGCTACATTTCCATCTGAATTTCTCTATTTGGCCCTCTTCTCTACTTCACAGGTGGTCTGCAAACACCAGTCACTAGGGAAAAAAGAGAGCAGTGCTAGCAGGGACAGTCTATTCTTAACAATCTGACAGTAGTGCCTTGAAAACTAAGCTGTTGTTCCAGTAGTCCCACACACCCAGAAAGAGCACATGCCAAACAACACTCACGGCCTGTCAGATGAGCAGTCTCTTTCTCTTTCACTCACACACACAAACTCGTGCACGCAAACACACATCTAGCTAACACAACACAAAACCGTTGCACAAGCACACACCCAAAACCAATCACCTCCCTGTGCACCCGACATTAGGATATAAAGCACTAAAATATCTAAAGGAGAATGCCACAGTTTGATTCATGCCATGCTTAAAATCCTGACACGTTTTCAGCACAAAGCCATGAAGGCGAAACTAGGCTATAAAGCCACAGCTTGCAGCTGTAAATTAGAATGTGCTTACCGGGAGGAGAGATTGATGACTACGTAGTGTGCATCTTGTGACTTGCTCACTTAGTTAATAGGGCTTCGCTGTGACTTTCTACATCTGCACTCATCCCGGGCGCACCGGCTTCTTAAACAGAATTAAAAGAGATGTCCAAGTGACATCCTTAAAAAGCTTGTTGACCAATTGGTTGAGGAGGCAATTTCCTAAAGAGAGCTTTACAGGTGGTAAATGGATTACGTAACTGGGATTGAAAGTCGCGACGATGGGGCTTTGTGGAGCATGCAGAGGAAAACGAGAGGAGCTGTGTTGTTTGTTCCAAGGCTATGGATTTCTAATAAATGTTTACCGCTCGCTTTGGCCCCAAAACTCTCAACAACAATCCGTTTTAGTCACGGGAAGGGAAAGTCAATTTATTTAAATCCAGCTCTTATCCTGAAAACTCATTCTGGCTTCAAACCCGTCCCAAGCCACTGGCTCCATTTGGCATCGCTGTCATTTCCAGCCGTCTTCTTAATAACTCCTTGACTTAACCCACTTCCCGACGCAGGGGCCCTCGTATTCAATCATCGTCTGCTCCAAGAGAGACCAATCCTCTGTTTATATTACTCCACAATTTATCCCACTTTAAAAGACTGCTCGGAGAGTGAGAAAGGAAGAGAGAGAAGACACTGGAGGCTCTTTACAATAAGCCTGATTCATCGTGAAAATTTCCTCGTTGTTTAATCAGCCAGTGTAATGAGAGAGTGTCGCAGTCTATTCAGACAACTATTGACTCTTCTCCTCTATTCAAACACTTTTGCTGCTTTAGTTCTCTCTGCACTTCATAAGCTTTTCCAGAAAAGCCTCTTAATGGAATGCGAGTCAGAGAGACCAGCGTTTTCTGACAAGCGAAGACACATTCGGGAAAACAAAACGAACAAGGCTGCCGAACGTGGAACCTGCTCTGGTACAAATAAATCCGTTGAATCGCTGCCAGTATTGTTCGTTTTGTCGAGCTTGGAACACAAACCACGTAGGACAGAAAGCAGGCAAAACGCAGCCTCATTGGGTAATCAATCCATTTCTGTGTCCCTGCAGAGACTTGAACAGACATCTCCTGCCCCTACTCCCATTTAGGCCAACAACCAGGGTATCAGACAGGCACAGACAAGTTTCTGTTTCTTATTCTGGAGCTGGTCTCTTTTAGAACGGGCCTGAGTTTTCAATGCCATGAAAGTAATGTGGTAACTATGTTAGTTCACAATATCCACAAAAATGTGCTTAAAAGAAAATTTTAACAAGTAATTTAGTGCCTTTATGTTTGATAAGGAAAAAAAACTGTTGATGGGGACACTGTGCAACTCTTACACATCGGTGCATCAGTATAAAATTTAACAATGCGACGCACAATTTTTTAAAATAAATGGATTGGCTACAGGATGGCATTTGTATCACAATGCATTATTTCTAACACATTTGCATCAGTAAAAACTGATTTATTTATATATAATTATTAGCAGTGCTCCATTATGCTAATAGGTAACTAACACTATGGGGCCCTCGAGTCAATTCTCTTTTGCATTTAATATAGGGTTGCTAACCTTTCCGTATAATATGAAATATTATTTAATTATTATTTAAGGCATCAGTTTATCCGGTATTTGCATGCAGACATACATCGTATGAACATCTTGACCATACAAATAACAAATAAATTAATATTTTTTTCAACGCATTGTTTGAATTGTGAACGTAGCCACTCAAGGAAGGCTTTAAAAGTGAAAAGTGAAGTGATATTCAGCCAAGTATGGTGACCCATACTCAGAATTTGTGCTCTGCATTTTACCCATCCGAAATGCACACACACAGAGCAGTGAACACACACACACACACACTGTGAGCACACACCCGGAGCAGTGGGCAGCCTTGCTCAAGGGCACCTAAGTCATGGTATTGAAGGTGGAGAGAGAGCGGTTCATGCACCACCCCCACCCACAATTCCGTCCGGCCCGAGACTAGAACTCACAACCCTTCAATTGGGAGTCCAACCCTCTAACCATTAGGCCACGACTTCCCCAAAGACCAAGACCAAGACCAAGACCAAGACCAAGACCAAGCAGAATCCTCTGCCGCTTCTCATTCCTGCTTCACAGTGAGCGGGAATCATGCTTGGTTAAATGCAAAGATGTCATTATTGATCTTAAGCGCAACATCCAGCTAGAAAACAAAATTTTAAAATTACAAATACCTGAGGGAAGATATCTTTCACTATTGTACGTTAATGTTGTTAAATAATGAAAATTATACATTTTTAAAATGTCTATAAGCACATTAGCACATTCTTCTAGCACATTTTAAGAAGAACAGGAAGAAGCCATTTAAGTGGTGAGTGATATTTAATTTTATTTGCTGGGCTGTTGTTGATTTGTAAGATTATTACTCGATAATATTGTTTAATTTATATACATAATTTTTTGCCTCCTGTAGGATTATGACATATGTATTGAGTTTTTGCTTTTTTTTTCACTAGTATATTGTGCATATCTTTATATAGTATTTGTGTAGCTACTTGTGTAGTTGCTTGCGAACTATCTACCATATTGAATATTGCATAGCATCATATTTTTTCCCATTGCATCGTATTACATTGAATCGCATTGTGTTGAATCGGATCGCACTGCATCATAACTGGGGTGAATCGCATTGCATCGTTAGCTGCTTCATATGTATCTTTAATGTATAGGATCGTTGGCTTACATCGAGCTGTGTATAGCCTCGGCCTCATTTATAGAGATCCCTACGGACAGACGAAGAGAGGAATCAGACAGACAGACAGATGGACGGACGGATGGATAGATAGCAATTTCTATTCTTAATTTTGCCCAATACTGTTGATTGCTGTGAGCGATCTTGTTTAGTATCAATTTTACCACATTGCATAAACATAGAAGGTTCCAGATCAAGGCCGGTGAAAAAGCGACGAGAGTGCACTCTTCAAGACAAAACAGAACTCCTGCTACCGAATTACCATAATATCAAAAGTCGATTTTTGCTCATGTCTACAGAAGGAGCCACGGTTACAAATCAAGTGTAAAATTTTTGGGTTATACAGCAGGACTTTAAAGCTCAGCGGAGAGAGTGGGCGTGGAGTATCTGAGCCCAGTCAGGTACAGATGAGAAATCCAGAGGAGAAATGAGGTTCCATATGAGGAAGCCCTGCTGGGGATGAAATGACCCTAGTATTGAAGAGGTAAGGATGGCAGCTTTCCATGTGCGTGGCTCTTGCTGCTGATTAGTAGGACTGATGCTCTCCTGCGTGAGCCGGGCCTGTGAACTGATGGGACATCACCAGGGTTCCACATCGTCTCCATTAACACTTCATCTCGCTCACCTGAGGGGAGCCGAAATATGAAATCAAATTATAAAGAGCAGAGAGAGAGAGAATCTCTGAGCAGACAAAACATGTACAGTCAAACTCCTCCACTCGACCATGTACAGTTTATCCCCCACACACAGGTTCTGTGGTTGAAACTCCAGAAACACACTCTCCAACAGTGCTCCGGTTACATATTCAGATCAAACGCTTCACAGTACTCTCCAGCTGAAGAAAGCGCACTGATCCTCCAACTTCTAGTGCTCTTGTGTTCTTGTTGGATGTTCCTCTGTGCTTTGTGACTGAAAAAGAGAGCATTTTCTTTGTGTCTTAAAATATGCCTCTGCTGCTTCTGTAGCAAGTTGCGATTTCTTTTGTCAGAGGCAACTGAATGAAAAACCTTCATCTTTCCGGGAGGGGTCGGGGGGGCCCACTGAGACGCATCACATGCGACTTTGTCGAAACCAGTGGAAATGCGGCGCGCTGTTGGGAATTTATGTTTTTAATTCGATTTCTCTTTGCTGTCTAGACTCTGCTGCAAAGACGGTACAGTCGTCGCATTTCCTGACTCTCTATGGAGACATATGCCACTTTTTATCGTGCCAGGGTTGATATATAGATGCATGCCACAGAAATTAATTTCAGGGTAACAGTAAGGAATTTTGCATAAATATATTAATAAAAAAAATTAAAAACATTAAAAGTAGATGCATTAGATAAACAATAGCAATAGCTCTGGGAAAGTTGCAGGAGGTCCTCTGCAATATTGTTATGGACAAACCACAGAGGCCACAGAGCGTGCCGTCGAAACCATAAGAACCCCCCTGTGGGATGTGCACAATGGCAAATCATGCTAAACATAATTGGTGAGATGTTTTGCCCCCTCGAGATGACTGCACTCATAATTCATGCTATTGTCCATACAGACGCATTCGTTTGATGGTTCTCCGATATCTCTTACTCACCCCCTCTCGAAAAGTCAACACATGCTTGGGAGGAAATTCAAATGTGGAGCACTGCAGCAATTGTCAGGAACAATGTAAGCCTTTGAGATCAGCAATGTGAGTGGGGGTTTGTCAGGGAGGAAAGCCAGAGATGGTCTCAGATATAGATGCGGATAGACCCTATAGGGCTTCTAGCCATGGACATGAGGGGTGTACAGTAAAGCACAGATACAAAGTATTAGATTACAATCCAAGCAATAATATCAATGCAATAATGACTTAACTTCAGGAAGAATAAATCTTGTTAAATCTAACAAGAGCAGTCTGTATGTATTTTAAATGAGGTCACAGAAATAAAAATATGTTTATGACATCCAAGAATGAAGTAAAAACAAGACATATCAGAAAAAAGAGAGAGAGAAAAAAAAGAAAAAAATACAACTTGCTGCTTTAAAATGAAAAACTGAAGGAAACAGTGTATTTTTTGCAAATCCTCTGCTTTGAGAACTCATTGTGCCGGGTGACTGATGGTAATTAGTTGAAATTAGGTTGCAAGCCGGGCCACAGTATATCAGAGCAATGCTGTTCTTTTTACCCTTGCTCTAATTTGTATATAATCTTTAAGCCTCTTGATTGAGCTCTGGAGTTTTATCATTTTTATATTTTAAAAACTGGAATAAAAAATATATACAACATATAAAAAGCAATTTAAGGCAGCAACAAACAATCATTTTGACAACTGATTATTCTTCAGATTATATCCTGGATTATTCAAACCTCGTTCAAAGTGGTTCTACAAACAATTTGCAGTAAAACAAAGACAGTATAATATATAAAAACACAATATTTGCAAGTATGGCTGAAATATAAAAATAAGTTAAAAAAATAAAATAAAATAAAAAAACTCTGACTTATGTATTAATAACACTATAGTAAACTAGTAACACACTGATTTGGAATAGTATTTCAAATAAATACCAATATTTACATTACATATAAAATTACATAAAAGATTAATTCCGGTTTATTAAAAAAAAAATCCAATCATTCTGTCCTGGTCAAACTGATGATGAGTTGTTGTAGTCCTATTATTGCTTATAAAAGTTGTTGCACTGGATCTGGAAAGAATATACAAAATAGACAAAAGACTATTGAGCATAGTTTCCATAACACTCCAAAAAGTGCTGGATTTTACAAATTAGGTTTATTGGCAAGCGGATACATTACAACACATTCAAATGGCTTTCCAGAAGGAAAAAACACCGCTGAGCTGGGCGAAGCTCCAGAGAAATTATAAGTCTGGGGCAACGCAATCTTTAATCAGAGGTCAAAACAGAGAATCTATATCTATTAAATGAGCATATTTTCTAAATCAAAGCAGATAGGACAGTCCACGTCATAACACTAAGGTGAACATATTGGCATACAAATCACCAATGAGATTAACATTGATAATGCATTATACATAATTAATGAGCTATATTATATCCCATTATTTTTGAGAAAGTTTCAGCAGTTTAACTGATTAAGAAGATCATGGAATATATGGATAGAGAGAAAAAGTAACTAAGGAAAAAAGTTTGTAAGTGGCATTATGCCTCAGAGGTTAAGACTGCAATCATTCACATTATCTCCACCTGAACGTTACCTGTTCACGGCTGGCCTGTTGCATCCCGATAGATTGAATTTCTCAGAGGGACAATGTAATCACTTCTACCTGAGGTTGCCTTATCATACATCAAACACAGATAAGAGCAATGACAAGCATTTCTAATGAATGAGCTCTCAAAAACACTATGACTTGGAGGAACTGACTGACTGTGATGGATGACTAGAGTGAGAGGCTTTTAGAGGTTTCTATCATTTTATGCTGACTTCCCAGCAGCCAGCTTTACTGTGAGACTTACAGGATAGAAAATCAACTGCCTGCTTGGGGGAAAAAAAGTATAAAAAGAGTTGTTGTGCTTGTCTGTAAAGAGGAACATTGAGTTGGTCCTGACAGTGAAGGCACAGTAGAGATAGAAGACTGGGAGCTTGTGCATATGGCACTGAATGATGGGATAGATTCCACATTCCGTCTGATTGCACGAACATTGAGATGCAGTGCAAAGATAGCTACGCTACGGCTGTGACGAACAGATGTCAGAATGTGAGTCATCTCTTCAACAAATGAAGTCCACAAAATGCATCTGTGAATCATTCAGGAATGTGCAAAACTACACATTTTCAGTGAGTGGCCTGAACTGCTAGTCAACTAATTGGTCTTAAGAAGCAAAGAATGCCAAATAAAAACCGCTACTAAATATATAAAAGCGTAAATAAATTAAATGCACCATTTTACAGAGAAAGTATAATAAAAACATCTTGCTCTAGCTGTTAGTAGAAGTTTAATCATAAAAATACATCACATAAAACCTAATTTTAAAGGGGGGGTGAAATGCTATTTCATGCATACTGAGTTTTTTACACTGTTAAAGAGTTGGATTCCCATGCTTAACATGGACAAAGTTTCAAAAATTAAGTTGTACGTTTGAAACCTTACGGTTTTTTTCGAGTATGGGTCTGTGTGACGTAAGATGGAGCGCGCGCTCCCATATAGCAGAGCAGAGACGAGACGTTCACTGACCAGAGTGAGAGACCGAATTGTCACAAAAGAAGTGTGTTTTTGGTTGCCAGGGCAAGACAACCCTGCATAGATTACCAAAAAAAAAAAAAAACAGCATTAAGGGACCAGTGGATGGAGTTAATTTTTACAGAGCATCAACGGAGTTGTGCAAGTGTTTTTGTTTGTTCCCTGCATTTCGAAGATGCTTGTTTTACAAACAAGGCCCAGTTTGACGCCGGATTTGCAGATCGCTTATTTCTTAAGGATAATGCAGTCCCAACGAAAAATGGTCACAATCGTGTGTTGGAACCGCAGGCGGTGAGTAAAACTGCTTCAAATATCTCTGTGTTGTTAACTTAGCTATCGGCGCGTAAACAACATGCGATATTGGCATCAAACTGCACTTTCCACATGTACACCTTAAAAAAAAAAAAAAAAAGACGACATAAAGTGGAACTTAGTCATTTTCCAAAACCGCTAAGCAAATATATACAGTTTCAATACATACCACATAGAGACGTCCTGCTGTAGTCGTTGCTGCTGCTGCTCTTGTTCAGTTTCAGCCTCTGGATCTGATTCTGGATCATATATTCATAAATATATGGCCGAATCTGACTGTTAGCCATGGTTTGTTTTGGATGATGTTTTTTTCCTCAAGGTAGACGCTCTCAGCGCAAAAGCCTACTCGCGCTCGTGATTCTTTAGCTCCGCCCACACGTCACGCCTTCAGCCGCTCGTGTTTTTCCGGGAAAAAACGGTACAGACTATCTTTCTCTTATAAATATAATTAAACTAAAGACTTTTTGGAATTATGAAGGATGCAGTACTACTCTATAGGTACTCAAGATTAACAGGATATTGAGTGAAAATGAGCATTTCACCCCCCCCCCCCCCCCTTTAAGACCAGCAAATGGATGTACATTGATAGACACAGTAAGCTGATAACACTTGTTGTTTCAGACAATAATTTGACCAAGAGACGCTCAGGCTGATCAGAGATCTGCTGAAGATGCCAAGTGAGCCGCTCACCCCACGTTTACTTAACCACAGCCTTCTTCTAAGAAGTATTTACATTTTCTGCACAAATGGAAATCCAGATATTGCGCTGAAGGGTAAACAGCCCCTGCTACAGAAAAACACGGGTGATTGAGCCCTTGTCTGATTTGATTACAGGTTTTATACATCAGCTATAACGGGGGGACCAGTCAGTACAGAGTGCTCACAAGTCTGCCACTTGACAGAGCAAAAGCTGAGGGATCCTGTGCTGCAATTCATTCATTAGCATGCTAATTACATCCATTCACAAATGAAAATACCCACAAATGCCCACTGCCTTGTCAGAGGCAGAACGCACAAATCCATTAACTGCTGCGTTAGGTGACGTGCCGCCTCCTACATATCTCTTACGTGATCTGCTACACTACCACTCCCATCCACACTGAGCTGAGTTTACTACTGTATGGGGTGATAATATTTGCTAACAAATTGGCTTTGCAAACTTGACAGAATATGATTAGCACTCAGTGTGAGTGGGGCTGGTGCTTCGCTGAAAACACTATCAAATTTATGCTGACACGCAAAGATTATGAAACCATTTAAATGCTACTTTAATTCTGAGGCTTTTTTTTTATTACTCAACCATTTTCTTTGTGAGCATAATATAAATTAACTTGGGAGACTACATTTTGAAAACATTATTTTAAATGAACTGCAGAGAATAACAAGCTATTTCTGGCAAAGTTTGATCATAAATCCTTTTCTTCAAAAGGAGCAGTTCAAAAAACAGCAATGTTGCATTTCATAATTATAATTTCAAAAAAACTCCTGAAGTTAAAAGTTCTTCAATGGTTTATCCCTGTTGAAAAAACCAGCATCTGCTGGTTAGGTATGTTTTGAAGCGGGGCAGCTGATTTGAGCTGGTTTAAGATGGCACTTAGTTGGTCATGAGCTGGTTTAAGCTGGTCGTGAGCAGGTCCTGACCAACAAAGGGCAAGTTTAAACCAGCTCAGACCAGCTGCAATGTTTCAAAACATACCTAACCAGCCTACGCTGTTTTTTTTTAACAGGGATACCAGCACTTAGGGTTCAGAAAAGAACATCTGTATGTTTGTGTACACTTTTTTTTCATTTCTATACGAAACAAATTAATGGACAAAAGGACAATATTTAATATTTTTGCAACATTGAAAACATTCTGGTTAACAGTAATAATGGATGACAGAAATTTAACATGTGGATGAACTATTCCCATTACAAATGTTTTTATTTTATTTTTATATATATGCTTCATATCAACACAATAGTTATTCTAGGTACTGTTTTCTTATATTATTTAGCTTTTTGCCATTTTGGTGAACGAGACAGACAGCTGACGGAAATAGTGAGAAAAGAGGAGTGCCAGAATCTAACCTGTGTTACCAGTTTGAATCAGCACCACCACTCACCGAACCCCCAGACCTCTGAATGGACATTATCTGTTGACAGAGTAAAAGTGAAGCCCTAGAACACATAGTAGATGCTTTTATAAATTCTACTGAAGAATGAAAACATCTCTGTGAACCTAAAAAGGGTCATGAGACTGTAAAATCTCTCTCTAGTACAGGCTATAACAGTACCCACCGTTGTACTCTTAATAGCCTCTATTTATAGGTCTCTAACCTGAGAACAGATATATAACTCTATAGTGAGTACCCAATACCAGTGTGAGGTGTCCTCTGACCCCTTTCATTTGTTTAGATCACTTGTACCATCTACAGTTTAAAGATGATATAAATGGTTCAGGTGTTTACATCAAATTACCTGTGACACAGGCAATGCAGTCCGCAGGCGAAATGCGTAATGCATTCAAGTTGTAAAACATACTGCCCTCAGGCAAACACAGTTTTCAAAAGCTTTTGATTAGCAGGTAACTGATGAGGACACTTCTCTCTAACTGTAGAAACACATCTGCTGGAATGGAAAGGTATCATGAAAGAAAATCAGTTTTGAGCTGGAGAGACAGTCTAGCTATTAATATATAAACACTCAAGTATCTGCTTAAAACACAGTGCCTTGATAATATGAACAAATAGCAAATTACAAAAATTAAAGGTGTAGTCTACACACAAAAAAAAAAAAAAACACATTTTTGCATAATTGACTCACCCTTATTTTTTTCCAAACCCATATGAGTTTTCTTTTTTATGCCGAAGATAAAAAAAAATTTTGGTCACACTTTATTTTAAGGTCCAGTTCTTGCTGTTAACAAACCATTAACTATTACGTTTCCTGAATAAAATCGTATTTTGCTGCTTATTAATATAAAGTAAGATACTTGTTAAGTTTAGCTATTGGATAGGACCAGGGATGTAGAATATGCTAATGCAGAATATGAGCTTTATAAGTACTAATAAACAGCCAATATGTTGATAATAGGCTTGCTAATAAGCAACTAGTTAACAGCTAGAATTGGTACCTATACTAAAGTGTTACCAATATTTTGAAGAACGCTGGTAATCAAACACTTGATGGTCACCATTGACTTCCATAGTATTTATTTTGGAGAAGTCAACAAATGTTGGTTCTTCAAAATTCTTCTAAATATATATTTTTTTGTGTTCACAAAACAAGACTGCAAAGTCTAAGAAAATACAATTTCTGGGCTTCTCATGCTTCATTCTCGTGCTTTACCATTAATAATGAAATGTGTAATATCGTGTAGCTCAGCAAGGTGCTGAAGAATGCTTGTGTTCTGTGAAAGTGTCCTGAAATTCGCTCGAGCTGACATCAGAGGCGTCACTAACGTTGTTAATGTTGCTAACGCACGGTTTGGCTAGGCTTGAGAGCCCTCAAGCATCTCCGACCTTGACCCTGCTGAACAGCCGGCTTCCAGCAGCAGATGACAATTTCCCCCTGTACTCTGCTCAAGGGGTCTACCGGCTCCATTAAGCCGGCACATCTGTAACAAAAAGCTCTAATCACTTCAGTAGAGGTATCTAGTGGCATCCTGGACATGATTATGAGATCAGGAGCGCTGAGAGATCGTAATCATTTAATCCTCTCAGAACACAGAGCTGCCGGATTTCTACAGCTCTCCTGTGTTTCCTATTATAGAATTCATTACTGGGATGGGGGAAAACAATTTAGACCTGAAAACCACAAAAAACAAGAAGTCTTCTTCATCTTGTCTGCTCCTAAAACAAACATTTCTAAGGAACATCGGGGGAACATCTGTGCGTATTGTTCAGACAAAGCTATAAAACGTGGTATTGATGTGATTATGAATTGGCAAAGAGGAGGATCTTGTCATCAAGTCATGCAGAATCAGTCTGTGTTCTCATAGTGGAGGCAGAGCATTGTTTCTCTCTATAACTCACTGTGCCGTCAACTTCCAATGACAGGGTGGAAAGAAGCCTTTTGCACTGAGAGCCATCTGCCCTTGTATACAATGACACAACGGGGAAGCACAGATCTGTGAAAAAACACACAAACACTCCCTCTCTTTTTTAGCATCAGAAAAGTAGTAAACGCAGAAAGACTCAGGTACTGATGCCAGGGATGCGGCAGAAACAGGCGTCTTCTCGTCTTGGGACATTTGCAACAGCTATTCATAACTGTTAACTCTGCATAACTGTACGTAACTTAACCTAGTTGTAGCATAAATGAGCATTAGGTTACATCTGATGCACTACTGAATATTAGACCGTTGAAGCTTATTTTGTTTATACGCAGGATTACATTTAAACTATTTTTTGAAGCCATTACAGACTATTACAGCTATTTACAGACATTGACAACCTCATGTTGCAGCTGACAGATTTAATTCCTTTCATCGATGATGTTCATGACAATCACAATTATTTATATTTTAAGAGACGTTATTGACAACCGTATTAATAAATGTTATCATTGGTTATCCAGCATGACACTATCCCAACATCAACTTTTTCAAGCATCTTACCCTGTCATTTGTGCATGCCAGGTTTCAGAAAAATGTATTAAAATAAATACTAATGCAGAAAATTTGAAAAAAAGACAATTATTTATGTATTGCACCCTGTGAAAATTATATTAAACCATTAAATAAATGTTTAAAAATCAAGTTCTTAAACATCAACCATGTTTAACTAAGATAAACTAAAGATAAAAATAGATGAACTAAAATGCACAGCTTTTTAACACTACTTCTGCTTACAAATTTAAAGGCTGCTTAATGAATCAAAAGGTAAATCTCATATTCTGTGATATACTGTATGTATACAAGTCCAGCAGAATACAGTTGTAAATTCTTGTATTTAAGTCCTTAAAATGGTTATGCTCACGCACAGTTTGGTTATTTATTGGTGTGCATTCTGTAACCGAACTCACACCCGTAAATTTTCAGGACTCACAACTGCATTCTCGGAACACACGCACTGTGTGAATGAAACAAGACTGGACAACGAGTTGTCTGTAACAGTGTGTGTTTTCATGTGTGTTTTCGGTATCTTACAGTGATGGAGAAATGAGCCGGGTGTCTTCTGAAAGTTTTCAATCCTGTCAGTTTTCCACCAGAGCCACTCCCCAAGATTTGATGATTGATTGGGCTCTTGTCGTGTCAGAAAGTGATAAGACTTTCAGTTTTATGGACGTCGGCATCTTTGTATCATTCATACAGACAGTTTTTTAACACAACTGTAAGCTGCTATGTAAACAGGACATTTAAAAACTCACATCTGTAAAAAAAACGTGGTTGTCAATCCCAAAAACGAACAATGTGAGCGTAGCCTAAGTTTTGCTTAAATGGGGACTTTTGCTGACAAAAAAACAGGGTTATCTGGCCTGGGTAACATGTAAAATGGGGAAAGAGTACACATTTCTCAATACAAATCTAGTTGAAAATTGGTGAATTAATTCTTTAAGAACCAATGGTGTAAACAAACTAGGTACACAGTTGTACAACCTTACCCTAGAGACCAGTGCTGACAGGCTCCCTGCGGAATTGACCACCCTGAAATTGGAGTCCAATTGCCCCAGTATTGAGGCAGAAGGCTGCACTGTGTGCAGGGTCTCGTGTAAGGGAGCAGGTGCCGACTGAACCCCCACTAGCCACGTACGACCAGGGGAACAATCTGATGGGTATACATGGAGCTCAAAGTGTGCTGATGTTTTTAGACAGCCCCATGTCACTCTCCTTAATGCGTCTACCACTACACACCAGCATACACCAAAAGCACTGTGGCAGTCAGCACACACAGCACAGCACGAGAGGAATCCTGACTCCACCTTCATGTTCAAAGAGATGTCTGAAGAGAAAAGAATGGTTTCTGCTCCCACACAAAGTAAGTGAGAGAGCCAACTGAAAAGTCACCACCTACAAGGAGCATTTCTTACTGGTTTACCTGAAGTGGAGTGGAGATAATTTAAGGGAAAGAAACTCCTGCTATTGTTTAGGCTAGGTCCTGCTGGCTCGAAGCATGTACCGCACGGTGATGCTCTATTTCTGTGTCGCCGGCAATGCACAAAATATGCCAGTCAGGCAGACGCCACGGAAATGGAAAAGGAGCTCATCCCTCCTCTGTGATAACCGGTGGCCCTATTCAAGGCACCCTCGCTGTATAATCTGTCTCTGATCTCCTGACTGAAGTCTGCCTGTTTGATAGGAAGGCCTGCGTGGCCACTCCATCTCAACATGTGAGGAACCTGTGGAGGGCCTGGGAAGAAAAAAAACAACATACTTCTGCATTCCTTGACAGGGCCCTGCTTCAATTTTGATCTCAACAGCCTATATGATGAAAAATGGATTAGTCGAAGGGTGTTACGACATAAAAGTCCAATATGGATGAGGAAAAGATCCAAGGGGGCAGCCTTGGTTTTTGCTCTGGGTATTTCAGGGCTTTCCACAGACGTCCGACAGACGCCCTTTGGCTGTGTGAGGGGGAACGGTTTGCTCTTTGTCTCATATCCTGAAGGATACACGTGTCTTTTTCACAGCCTCTAAGTGACAGAGATGTTTACCCCAAACACTGAAAGGATTTCTTATCTTAAAGGGCACTGTAAATAGTACTGTGTTCAGGTGGATGAAATCCACTGCAACAAACTTGAAAGGAATAAACGATTCGCCCTTTTCTTTCCTTAAAGGTAAAACTAGTCACAGTTGTAGGCAATGTATCAAACATCTGACAGTAATATCACCTATATTTATAGAAGTTATGTAATGGCTCATCTATATTATAAAATAGATAGCTCATGCTAGGTTGGAGCTGTTTTTGTTACCTGTAAATCTATTTAATTATACCTGAATTAAACTAAATATATACTCAGTGTTAAAATGTTATTTTTTAATATTCATGAATCAACATTAGTATGTTATAATTACTATTTACAACATTCCACAAAAGCAATAAGCCACTTGATGCTATGTGTTACAGTGAAATAACCACAATTAGTCAAGTCACTTTATTTACATTGCATTTTACACAACACAGATTGTTTCAAAGCACCTTCACCTGAGAAGGTTTTAGGCATTCATGATACATGGCACCCCGGTGACCATGGTAAAAATCACTATAATTTTAAGTCTGAGGCTAATCACCTCTTAAAGGGATAGTTCACCCAAAATCCTTTACACACCCTCATGTCCTTCCAAACCTGTTGAACACAGAAGAAAAGTATATTTTGAAGAAGCAAACGATTGTTGGTCCCCATTGACTTCCACAGTAGGAAATGAAATACTGCAAAAGTCAATAGGAACCAACAATTGTTTGATTACCAGCATTCTTCAAAATATTTTATTTTATATTTTATTATCAACATAAGAACAACATAAGAACAACATAAGAAAGAAACGTTGGAATGACATGAGGGTGAGTAAACCTCTTTAATGTGCAACATATTACATATTCAGTAGATCCATAATGTATAAAAATGACTTCTATCTTAAGCTACCAATCATACTTCACTTGTTCCTATGTGACATTCTGGTACAAAGACACACTTCTGCATATATACAAACTTTGAGATTTAATATAAAATGAAGCGTGTGTATACTTTAAATATTAATCACTCTCACTGCTAAAGGTGTTCTTGCTTCTTTTTCTGAGATAAAAATACATTTTGCTGCGCTATGCAGGGCTATTTATAAATGAAGGCTAAGTGGCTACACATACAAGCTACTGTTTTTGAAATGATGAACATTTCCTCTTGTTCTTTTCTCCTCAAGCAAAAAAACAAGCCTTGGTTCTGTGTAACCTCTGTGGTGAAGGTAGCGAGTGAGCCATGTGTGCCAGCAGAGCAGGAAACCCATTACATCTGAGGACTCACACTGAAGTTGTGGTGCTTGAGGCGCACAGTTCCTGGTGTGTGTCTTGTAAACCAGTCCTCTCATTGAACCCTCTACGACTCACTCGCCTCCCCCTCCTGTCCACAAACACACACACACACACACCAGCACCGTTTCCACTGGGACCCCTGTCTTTATTATCACAGCCCGGCAGCTTACTGTTTCCATGGCTCTGCAAGATGGATTAATCACACCATTTAATGTGTTTATTTCCCTCTGTCCAGGAGGCACAAGACTTGTGTGGAGGAGGTGGGCCTGTTATAACCGGCTATATGCCGTCTTTAATTGGCGTGAGAGGGGACATGCTGCGCCGTGGCCCCGAGTGGGACGCACCCATAAAAGGTGCACTGCATAAGGGCACCTGGGCCCCAAGGTACACTCTCACACACACACCTCCTCTTCTACTCCTAAATCTCATCCAATGATGTGCTAAATAAAAATCCCCCCAAATAAGCACAGCAGTGGAATGTCATACCAACACATGGCTGAAGATCTGTTTCCAAGACAACAGCTAAGAATGCCCACGGAGCACATGTGAGAGAGCTCACTGTGAATAATTTCTACTTTGACTTCCTTTGAAGGCATTACAGTAAGGGCTACACCTTTATATGAGCTTGAGTACCTATCAAAAACACTGAAACAAATACATATGGATGTGTAATATAATAATAAAAAAAAAAAAAAAACACACACAAAATGCAAAAAAAAAAAAAAGTCATATTTTATATATAAACAGAGTGGTTCTCACCTGTATAAAAATTGCTATCACATTGCTAAGATTTTGCTTTGTAGTTGTTCTGAGAACTCTTTAGTATGTTGCTATGTGGTTGCTAGGGCATCCAGGGTGGTTTCTTCTTGGCTCACATCAAAACATGATGTTTTGTGAAATCTGATCACTCTGAAAAGTGCTAGTACATTTCTCTGAAACAGAACTCAGATCACTAATTATTCCTGCATTATTTTGGATATGGACCCACATGTATGTTACTTAACTTAACTTGTCTGAAATTACTGAATTACTTACCTGAGTTTAATATTTAGACTTTGGAAATAACCCATAAAGGAACAATCAGATTTAATGTTCAGCAATTTTTTACAGAAAATCCAGTCATTTCTATTGAAATCTATTCAAATGGGAATTTCATTTGGCAAAACGGTTTCCCACTTATATTTTGCATATTGATTTATTGACCTTCTAGCATCATTACAGGTACCCAAGGACATATGTCATTAGGGGACACTGAATTATTTTGCTGTTGCAATAAAATGTCAAAACCAATTTACTTCATCTAAAATACCAACAAACAAAAAAAAGAAAGAAAGAAAATAATAAAATACATCATAAGAATACACAAAGTTCTTTTAAAGTCTGCAATCGTTTAAAAGTCTATAAATATAGGGAATAGGTGATCTCGTGAATTTTTTTGTTCAGCATCTGGGGATTGTCAGTTTATCTGAGTTTCTCATCTAGCGATAAGGTGAACTGCGTTGTGACTGGTGGTAGCCAGGCTCTAAAACTAGACTTGTATAGCTTCCTTAAAAAAATCAAGAAACAGTTGGACTCATCTCTTTGCTAGTGTACACACAGGGCCAATCCTAGACTTCTGAGGGCCCTACTTCTGCGGTGGAGTGGGGTATGAGTGGTTGTGTTCAGACGCATTGCTGGCGTGTTGTTAGTTTGAGGCAACTGAAATAGACTGCACCATTGACCATCAAAAACCTGGTCTAAAGTCAATGGGGCAGTAGTTTTTTTTGTTTTGTTGTTGTTATTTAAAGAGTGCATCAGTATAGGCGGGTTCGCAGCGCACGTACACTCTGCTTATTACACACACAGGGATGCACAGCAGCACAAAAAACATGGCAAATATAAAAAATTAAAGTACTGTAATCTGAAAGATTATTATTGTGTAGGTTACATAAATATAAAAATGCCTACATGTCATAATGGATAGTCATTGCATGTATCAGAATAAGGATACCTATTTGCTTCCGCATGAGCAGCTCCATTTCATCTATGGAGACGCGTTCTCTCTTTGCACTTGCAAATTCTGCCGTGTAAATAGCTAATCCGCCATGGCACAAGCACGTGATAATATGATGATAGATGATAATAATAATGCGAATTCTACTAATAAGCACATTATAAAATGCACTAAGGATTAGCGAGCTACTGGATTCATGAATATTAATCAGGTTGTGTGCGTTCGTAAGAACTAAATTGCTGAAATCAAAACAGGGACGAATAAAGGTGAGCAGCAGCCAATGAGATTGCCGTTTGCGCATTAGCTCCGCCCACTACCGGAAAACCCGACAGATCTTAAAAGCTGAAAACAAAATAATAGGAACTCCGTTATTTTTACAGGAAAATACAACAAAGTATATTGTTTACGTGTAGCGCGTCAATTCTGCATGTATGTAAGACTCTCTCGTTCTCTCTGCGTTCATCAAAGCAATGGCGAGTGGTATGCCTTTACAGTAGAGTTTACGGTACGTCAAACACAGGTGCGCTGCGCGTCCATTGAGATGAACTAAAAAATATCACTGATCGCTTGATGGAGAGAGAAACTCTGAAGTGCTAAGTCAGAGAGTGTTCAGCGAGTGAACATATATCTGAGATAAACTTATACTTAGCCTCCTACTCACATACTGGTGAGTAAAATCTAATAATTTATTGGCCATTGGCTAATATTAGACCTCATATGTTAGTCGCCCAGAGTGAAGATTGAGTTGCATATGCGAGTGATTTACTCGCAATGTAGAGGGTTGACATAATTATTTTTGGTTATATTTTATTTTAAGGTGTCCTTGTTAAAGTGTAATTATAAAAGTACTGAGTAATATTAATAAACTACATGTACTATATGGTTAGGGTTAGGATTAGGGGTTTGGCTCATGGTTACATGCATGTAATTATGTATACAGGTGCTGGTCATATAATTAGAATATCATCAAAAAGTTGATTTATTTCATTAATTCCATTCAAAAAGTTAAACTTGTATATTATATTCATTCATTACACACAGACTGATATAATTTCAAATGTTTATTTCTTTTAATTTTGATGATTATAACTGACAACTAAGGAAAATCCCAAATTCAGTATATCAGAAAATGTGAATATTTTGAAAAGATTCAATATTGAAGACACCTGGTGCCACACTCTAATCAGCTAATTAAATCAAAACACCTGCAAAGACCTTTAAATAGGTCTTTCAGTCTAGTTCTGTAGGCTACACAATCATGGGGAAGACCGTTGACTTGACAGTTGTCCAAAAGACGACCATTGACACCTTGCACAAGGAGGGCAAGACACAAAAGGTCATTGCAAAAGAGGCTGGTGGTTCACAGAGCTATGTATCCAAGCACATTAATAGAAAGGCGAAGGGAAGGAAAAGATGTGGCAAAATAAAGTGTACAAGCAAAAGGGATAACCGCACCCTAGAGAGGATTGTAAAACAAAATAAAAAAATGTGGGGGAGATTTACAAAAAAGTGGACAGCAACTTCAAGAACCACTACACACAGACGTATGCAAGACATGGTTTCAGCTGTCGCATTCCTTGTGTCAAGCCACTCTTGAACAACAGACAGCATCAGAAGCATCTAAAGACCAAAAGGACTGGACTGCTGCAGAGTGGTCCAAAGTTATGTTCTCTGATGAAAGTAAATTTTGCATTTCCTTTGGAAATCATGGTCCCAGAGTCTGGAGGAAGAGAGGAGAGGCACACAATCCACGTTGCCTGAGGTCCAGTGTAAAGTTTCCACAGTCAGTGATGGTTTGCGGTGCCATGTAATCTGCTGGTATTGGTCAACTGTGTTTTTTGAGGTCCAAGGTCAACACAGCCGTATACCAGGAAGCTTCCTGCTGCTAACCAACTTTATGGAGATGCAGATTTCATTTTCCAACAGAACTTGGCACCTGCACACAGTGTAATCTGAATTGGCCAGCAAACTCGTCTGACTTTAACCCCATAGATTTTCTGTGAAGAGGAAGATGCGATATGCCAGGCCCAACAATGCAAAAGAGCTGAAAACCATTTACAGAGCAACCTGGGCTCATAACACCTGAGCAGTGCCACAGACCGATCGACTCCATGCCACGCCGCATTGCTGCAGTAATTCAAGGAAAAGGAGCCCCAACTAAGTATTGAGTGCTGTACATGCTCCTACTTTTTATGTTCATACTTTTCAGTTGGCTAAGATTTATAAAAATCCTTTCTTTGTATTAGTCTTAAGTAATATTCTAATTTTCTGAGATCCTGAATTTGGGATTTTCCTTAGTTGTCAGTTATAATCATCAAAATTAAAAGAAGTAAACATTATACACAAATAAACAAGAAACATTTGAAATATATCAGTCTGTGTGTAATGAATGAATATAATATACAAGTTTCACTTTTTGAATGGAATTAGTGAAATAAATCAACTTTTTGATGATATTCTAATTATATGACCAGCACCTGTATAATAGTGCATGTAACATGTAACAAGAACACCTTAAAATAAAGTGAAGCTTTCACACAGGACGCGGAATGCGCTGCACTATGAAATCCATTTGTGTCAATAGCTTGCGCCGGACAAGGGCGGTTTGTTGCTGTGTCAACCAAAGCGCACGTGCAGCGGTGGACTTTTGCTGCTGCGTTCTGTGACATTTACCCGTGCGGCCAGTAGAAACATGCATGTGTGTGTGGGTTTGTGTCGGAATTTCCAGAGCTATACAATACAAAGTTTGCATTTTTTACAAAGTCGTTTTTCCTCCTCTAGCCTCCTCCACTGATTCATTTAAATAAAGCTCTGTTGTTATGTGTCTAGTCTTTCTGTTCTTTAATCTGTTTTGTTGAATTATTCACATAAATTAATACAAATAATCTAAAGGTTTTTACAGTATTTTTGTTTGCAACTAGTTCACTGAATAAATATAAAAAGATTTCATATGACAGCAAACAGCACAGGCTCCAATAGAAGCCCTGTTTTCCACTCTCTAATGTCTTCTCACCGCTCTGTGCTCTCAGGTCTGAACAACCCTGCTCTCTCCTTCTGCTCACGTCTGAACAAGGTAATTATACCTGCAGGTGTCTGATAGCTTTATTCATGGGACAATCCTTCCAGTTATCCTCTTTGATCAGTGGGAGAAAAAGCACTTTTGGGCTGTCATCTTCATCTCCAAAGCATACTCTCTCATGCTATACTTGACGATGATGAGAGAGACATCAGTATAGCAGCTCAGGGGGCCAAATATAATCTGAATCTGACTGGAAGCTTTTAGAAAGACACACGAAGTGCCTAAACTCAGATGTCGCCAAACTTAATTTTAAATCTCTCCCTGTTGGAAAACTAGGGTGGTATGTAGAACCGAAAAATCTTATCTTTAATTCACTGACATCAAGCTATTCGTGTTAGTCAGGTTCACCCTGAGAACAGAAATACGATCAAAGTCATTTTTCCATCCAAATATTTCCAGATTCGTCTGTTTGACGACTGTAACACGAGTTGAAACCATCTTTTACTCATGTAATGTAGGAAAAGATCCACTCAATTATTCACAGTCAGAATGTTTTGGCTAGTCGGTCTTGGCAGACAGACCAATTCCCATTCCAGTTGCAAAATCTAGCTTGTCAAGAAAATGAACCCTGTAGAAACGAGACAGAGTCAATCATCTCTTTTTCTGCGAGAGACACCGCAGCCAAAACAGGAAGTGATGCAATCCTGGACACAAATTACCCATTCGACCTATGATTGTCATGTACAGCTACCCCGACCAGCGTCCCAGAAATGTTTTTTTGCCCAAACAACAAACAAGCATTATCTGGAGTAAGTATACACCGCCGCTACTGACAGACATAAACAGGTTCGCCGCTACTGACAGACACAAACAGAATCCGCAGCTTTACTTTTCAATCTCTAAGGTAAGTCAGACAAGACTTACGTAATGCGTGTCACACAAACATGCTGCCTCAAATCCCGGCTGCAAAAACTTTAATGGCCTGAGCCTTTGAAGACAGACCTTCCATGTGGTGGTTGTTTAATAATAAAAATGTGACAGCGGAAAGGCTGTGGAGAAAGAGAGAGAGACGATCTCATTCCCATGAGCCTCAGTTTAGAGTCTCTGACAGCCAATCACCAGACTCACAGCTTTGGGCACAGAAATGCTTTTAGTTCTCTAAACTAACAGACTGTATCTGTGAACAGTCTACAGCTACATTGTACAGGACAGTGAATTCATGTCTCAGAAATGTAATAAAAAATATCACAAACCAAGCACAAGTTGAATTATGTCTGCTGATCAGCAGTCCACGGTGACCCTCATGGCATTATGGGTAGCCATCACTGCATTGACCAGTCGGAAGAAGACATTCAGCAAACTGCCTGTGGAGATCGAAGATACTCTTTCGTGTCTATGAATATTGGTTTTGAGAGTTTTACAGGGTGCTGGAGTGAAAATATAATAGGGATCCATACAACATTAGACTCCTTTGACTTTCATTGTTCAGTATGGACATTTTTTTATATTTACAATAGTGAGTCAGTCATAAACGTTTAGAAAGATATGAGGGTGAATACATGACATAACTTTTATTTTTGGGTCAACTATCCCTTTAAGCTTGAAGAAACTGATCTCTAATTCAAACCAGGTCTTAACAAAGGTTCTTCTTTTAAAAGCCTGTTTGATTTTGAGAGACAGTTCTAATATGCTTACTGCCTCTACACTCCCGATATTCCAAAAAAATGATTCAATCAAATACGAATAATGATAATGGACCATGGACCAATTATTATCATTACATTTATTATATTATTGTTGTTACAATTATTATATTATTGTTGCTTTTGTTCAAATAATAAAAAGATGGTCAAAAGTAGTCTGTTTTAATCGAACATTTTTGCATTTAGATACAGAAGAGCTTTTTCTGTTGAATATTAAAAAACAAATGAACAAAGAAAAGATCTGGATCTCCATGTCTGCCATCCAAATCAGCTGTTCCTGCTCATCTCCAGACTGGATCTCTTCTCTCCACTTTCCCTAATTGCAGATTAAATTATTAGATCTGTCAGCATTAATATTTTTATACTTAGATCTTGGTTGGAATCAAACTGTAACACCATGTGTCCCAACCAGATGTGACGCGACGTGATAAAAAGTATCTTTTCCATGTAGTTTTTCTCCTAACCACTCGTGACAGTGACTAATTGACACGGAATTATATTTTAGAAATGGTTTTTATTTTCTGCGACGTCGCAACAGGAACAACATACAAAATATGACAATGATAATCTCAGATAATGATTATGTGCTTTATTCAAATGTTAAAAGTGTCTAATGCGAGTTTGAATATTATTTTGCATGCTCTTTATAGCCATAGTGAAAGCAACAATAGATATTTTACCTCAGATCTTGAAAATAAATGAAGCGAAAGCAACCTTACTTTAAAACTGCGAACTCACTATGACCCAACATCCATAACAAAGATGGTAACTTATCACTCACTCAAACGGTTTAGTCCAATCACATTTGAATCATCTATTTTCATTGTCCACTCTTGTTTACTTCACACTTGCCATGTTTTTGCTGTCACATCGTATGTACACTGGACACGACAAATCATTAGAATTTTGTGTCAGCACACCATAAATAGAACGATTCAGCAGTTTTCTGTCATGGATTGTCTCGCTACGCTACACCGCATCTAGTGTTAGAATAAGTTCTATTGTGTTCTGTTGTTTCACACCACGCCTCTCGCATCCAGTGTGTAGACACAATATAAGTTTATGTTGCTTTCTGATGCTGTGTTTGGATTTTCATGCCACATTATTTAAAATTAGCATGCAAACATTTTTCTCTATCAGGCCTGCGGGCCACCTATTGAGGAACCATGCCCTATACTCATGCCTCTATTAAGCATAATGAGATCCAAGACATCCGAGAGAAGTTCAAGGAAACTTGATAATAAAAGATCTACACAGAGGGAGGAAAGGAAATGTATGATGAATTAAGCCTTAAACAAAGACTTCTTATATTATAAAAATATGGCTATTTTCTCTGACTGAAGGGAGGCGGATATTATAACTAAGACCTATACTTGGCATTCACCATAAGAGCTTTTGAGCAGCCATTCACTCTAAGTGCAGACACAAATGCCGTTCCTTAAACAGAGCATTTAGTTTTACAATAATAGCTCCTCCAAATAACCAACATTTATACTAGCACACACTATTTCCAAGATCACTCTAAAACCAGCCAAGTCTAGCGGGGAATACTTCAATAATGTAGAGGAGGATTAATAGAGTGTTTGGTCAAACATTTTTATCTTCATTATTTTTTTAAGTCCATTCTCAAATCACTACAGTTCAGCAGAATGCAATGTAGCAATATTTCATATAAGCACTGGAAAATCTGTCACTCTGACAAAACTATTTGCGAATGCATCAAGGCGGCATAATTCCAATGCGTTGTGCTAAAACAAGCCCTGTTGTCTTTGGAGAACCAACAGTTTAAAGCTTGCAGTGCACTTTGTAAATGATGACTAAAAAAGAGAAATGTTGTCCAGTGCAATAATATGATTGCCAACATAATTGGTTGCTGCTTTCCCAGATATTTCTAGAGAACAGCTCTGTTGCCTCTACCCATGTTGTTTTACAGAGCAAGCTATTCATTACAACAGAGCAGGGGTCTTTAACCAGGGAGTCCACTGCAGTACTGCAGGGGCTCTGACAATTATTTTTTAATGTTAAATAAATTGTGAAAAAATAAGAACATTGAGTTAACTTCAAAGCTGAAGAAGCAAGAGTTCATTTATTTATGCATCACATACCATCCACAGCTGAAGGGGACCCGACTCCATTTTTCTATTTGAATTACACAGTTCAAATATTCCATTAGGTGACCAATTCCCTTCTGAAGCAGTTTTGAAATTGTTGTCTGTGTATAAAAGGCCATATTTTTTCTGATAAATTTGAAAGAACATTACATGAGCATAGCACAACATAGCAGGAACATGAACAGGGGTTATATAAGGTCCTTTTGAGAGGAGAATGCAGTGCAGAACACAAGTGCGGCAGTGAGCTTCCTTCCATCCCTGCAATCCCATCCCATCAGCATCAAACACATAGACACAGCCAACACGAAGTAAACGGCCAGGATTTACTTAATGCCCCTGGCTCAGAATGGCTTGGAGCTTGGGCACTTCCTGTATCTTCTCATCCTGGAGAGAATTTGCTAGTCCCGTGGCTTCAGCCCAATTCAACATCTTGATTTAGTACCAAGAGAAGCATAAGCATCGATAAAGAGCAGCTTACAGTGTTGAGTCTGAATGGGCTCCCACTGCTTCCTCCCTTCCACAATGGGAATGGGAATATTGACAAGTAAAAACTGTATCCTCTAGTGAAAACCATGCCACACAAAGTAAAAAAACCTGATATAGTGTCAACAGTTTTCAACTGTGAAAAAGAGCACAGGCAACATCAATCCTGGTAAAAGGGGCTACATTGACCTTGCGTTTGTATCAGGAAATAAATCTCAATAGATTGTGCGATTCGAGCTCGGTTGGAACTTACCCTCGATAGAAGAGAGATCATTTTCTTTGATAGCCTTAATTAATTCATTGATTTATTCAGCGCTCCAGAAGCTCTTTAAATCACTCTTTAGATTATGATCTCACCGGTACACATCAAACGCGGGAAATTTGGTGTCTTATGTGCAGTAACGGATATGCCTGCAGGTGGAAACTGAATAACATTCAAAAGCATATTAAACACAGAAAGGTGCCATTTTATAAAAGAGAGAGAAAAAGTCACGCTTTTTGTTACTAAAGGGAAGTTTTTAAAGCGATTTTTGTCACGCATGCTTATCGCCCATCTTTGGGAAGCACCACCAATGTTACCTCACTCCTGGAACAACGCCTCTTGCTCTCTCAGACATTCTGAGGTGGATTCTGATGGACATATCAACTCATCTTTATTAGCCTAGACCCCAGGAGAGAGTAATGGGCACAGCCCAGCAGCGTGCTACTATCTCTCTCAGACAGCAGACTGTGGCCCCCTCCGTGGCCCTATTTAAAAGGCACTTATATTTTCGCTTCAAGGAACGCAGTTTTCCACTATGGCAGGAGATCCTTGATAGCCGCACACACACCCAAACAGAAAAAAAGTAGGAGGCGACAAAAAAAGAGGAGGGTGAAACTTCCTCATTAGAATTCCAACAAGGTGGAAGATTGCCAGTGGAGACTATAATGTAATTGTCATGGCAACTTCACAATGTACAAAGATCCCAGTGGAATTACTCTGATTCTCCCCTTCCCCCTTTCCCTAAAAGCCATTGGTTTAAAAAAGAAACCGAAGACATTTCAGTTTGGAAATCTCAGATGAACTGACAAGCTCTAAATAATTTCACAGGGTGAAAAAACAAAACCATGAGGTTCCAGACAAAAATCAATTTTATATGGCTGTGAAATTGTATACAGAAACAGTACGTATGCAAAATTAAATGAGCTAAAAGAGCACGTATTTAATGCAGACGTGGAACAATACATAAAGAAATGGATTTTCTGCTTTTACACCTCTGCAAGTGAAGCCAGCCAGACGTATGCAGAGGGTGGAGGAACAGGCACAAGCAGAGGGCACCGCTCTCCTCACCCATTCGCCCACTCTAAGGGGAACCAATGTGATTACTGCATTACCCTCTGGCAACCCTGCTTGAGTTCTGAGTCTGCCTTTAACCAGCTCGCTCGTCTAAAGACTGAGAAACAGACAGAAAGAGAACAAAACAGAGCGGATAAAGGGTCAACAAAGGAAAATCTCAAATGAAAAGATTCATCTAAGCTTTTTTTTTGTCTCACTCATAATCACCGTTCCGCATCTGTGCATGGCTGATAAAATTTTCAGTACAGACGGGCGAAAAATAATACAAGCCCTGATGCAGGCTTTGTCTTTTTTCAGCAATTTATTATTTCAACGAGATGACAAAAAAAGCAAGGGACTGAGGAAATTAGCTGAAATTCGATTGAAACATTCCACCTCCCACAAAATCAGGTCCATTGCGCTGTCAAACGGTCATGTGAGAGAGAGTTCGCTTGTGTGTGTGATATGTGTGAAGGAATAATGCTAATATTTCCAAAAGCCGCTCTTCAGCTCACCATTAGCGACTTTCTGAGTGACCAATACAGAGCTGAATCGGCTGTGTTTTTGTGCCTTCATTAAGCTTATTGTGTCAGCAGAAAGAGGGAGAAAAATAGCTATTTTAAGGGATTTATGCACTCTGTGCTTCCATGGGCGGGCAGTGAAACTCCAGGCCAGCAATACCTCCTTTCAGAGCGCTACAAAGGAAATGTAATTACCTTGATATGGTGGCAAAGGGAAAGGGCAAACTCTCAATATGCAGTAAATGCACTCATGCTGAGACCAGGCAGGGCTAATTTGCTACTGATCTGTAGGAGTTTTTCCTCATTTCTCCCCCCACCACCTATTTCTCTCTCTCTTTGCCACTCTTGGGGAAAAAATTGCATGAAGGAGTCGTGACCCTATTCCTACATGTGGATGGTCTCCTCAGCCCTAAACAGGACAGTATGAGATACCGGAGGCATGAGGCATGCATATTTAAAAACAGAAGTATGAAAATCTTTTATATATATATATAGATAGAGAGAGAGAGAGAGAGAGAAAGATACTGGCCATAAACTCTTGCATGGCCTTAGGCATTCACATTGTGGGGTAATTTGCATGAATATTTTTTAAAGGCACATAAAAAGCACTCAATGGTTAATAAGATGAAACTCCTAGAGAAGTTTAATTTAAGAATGCTAATTAATTCACTTTTCATTAGCCTCCATTTCAGATTAGGGAGACTCTAAAGACAGAAGCAGAGAACACAAAATTTTTGGAGAATACAAGTAAACCGCCACTCCTCGCTGCAGTTGAGAAAGAGAGATGCAATTCCAGATCCTCAAAAAGGTGCGCAAGAAACTGGAGGTAAATATAAAACAGAACAGGCAGAATTCTCAGACTACAGTTTGTCCTGTATACTCACAAGAAAGACAACGATATATGCAAAGTTAACAGGTTTAATGGATGTAATGGATGGAGTAATGTACATGAAAGCTCCACTAAATGAGAATGAGAGGATGCACAGTGAAAAATGCAAAACATTTTGACTTATTAGTAAGGACAAGTCTGTCAGCACACCAAGCTAAAGCTGGAACATAAGAGAGGAGAACAATTAGAAACCTGAGATTCCTCCGTGGGTAAAAGAACGAGAGAGATGCGGAGAGGGAGGAGGATAAAGTGAATAAGAGGGAAAAAACGTTGGATACTTGTAACTCAAGAACTGTAAGAATGTGTGTGCAGCAGGTATTTATGGAAAGGTGATGGCAGATAGTTGCTCTGGAAACGGCGACAACAAAAGAGAAGAGTAGAGAGTAGTGAAAGAAGAAGAAAAAAAAGAAAGAAAAACAACTGCAGGCAACGCTCAAGGTGTGATGGCACCAGCTCTGCGTACCACATCGTCATGGCAACAAGCAACGGGGAGAAATGGTGGTGTTAACATTCATTCAGAGAGGCAGCACATGTCCATCAATCTCTAGCACACAAAGAGGCAACAGCACGTCTGCTAATGGTGTGAAGCCTGCAGGGCGCTCCATTGTTCTGCAATAATTATGCCAAAAAGGACAGGAAAATGGTGTTGCTCTTTTCTTCACCAAGGGGTCGCAACACACACACAGATTCAAAAGAGAGGCTTCAGTTCATCCCAAGGTATAAAAGAAAAGCACACCTGACAACTCACACACACACATACGTTCATGAACACAGGGCACCCCGTGCACCCTCTGAAAGAGACACCAAAGGCGGACGTTCCTGCTTATCACTTTGTTTTGATAATCTTTTCTAAACACAGCCCTGGGCTTGCAGATAAACTCCAAACACAACATTCAAGGTGAGCTCTCTCTCTTCCTTCACTCCTTCCTTGGAATTCCATTTTTTTCCATTCGGTCCGTTTGCTGCCACACTCTGTCAGCGGTGGCAGGATGACGGGGCGGAGAACCGGAGGAGGTGGAGAGAGGAAAACAAGATGGCACAGCGGCGTGAAGGTTATGACTTTGAACGTGCGCACAGACAAAGAGTGCTCCGAGTGTTCCTGTTTGTTCCAGGTGCTTCTCTACTCTTGCAAAGTCAAACATCTACATGGCTTTTCATAGCCGGAGATACTGGTGAAGGTCAACACATGAGAGGGCAAAAGGGACTCACTGGCATTTGGCCTAGCTACACAAGGCTAAAACGAGAAACAATTTGTGTTTTTGTGTTTTTGTTGAATAGTGATTGACCATGTTATTGTTAACTAGAAGAAAGAAAAAAAAGAAAATCTGATATAAAATGAATATTATAAAAATTTAACTGTCTTGGCGACTAGATAATATAAATAGTACTAAAATTACTAAAAAGTAATAAAAGAAAAAAAGGAAAATTCCCAAACATATGTAAAAAAAAATAATATGCAATATATATTGAAAATATACAAATAAAGCTACTTCTATACTGCTGTAATACATAATACCAAACTTACATTTACTAAGTTTTACTCAAAAGTACTTTCTGAAGTTAATTCTATTCCAAGGAACACAGAGCCGAAGAATAATTGAAAGAGACTTTATTAATCCACAGGGGTAAATCCACACATGGAGAACAGGAGGAAGACACACGTACTTGACAGGTAATTGGTAGACCCGACAAAACTGAACTGAAAGGACTAGTGTTATAAAGGCAGAATAATAGGGGAAACACAGGTGTATGGAATCATTTAATAATCAGACTAAACAAGGACAGTAAACAGACCAAATTAGGTAAAACAGGAACTGAAACATGACAAAACAGGTCCAATCCTGACATCTCACCCCCCTCCCGTAAGTTGCGTCCTCGCACCACAGGCAACAACAGGAGCAGGCATAGAAGGGAGCTTGGGAGGAGGCTTCAGTGAAGGACAGGCCCCTGGGAGGGAGCGACTGAAGACCAAGGTGGAGCTGGCAGGAGGAAGCCGACTAAGCTGGTGGGACAGAGCGACTAGGCGCAGCCAGTGGAGAGGAGTCCAGAGGCAATGGCGGGTCGACGTCTAATTAAGGTGGAGCCAGATGGACGAGGGAACCCGGTGGAGCTGATGGATCGATGGTAGACGTTGAATGCAAGGGAGCTAAGAGCCGAGGAGGAGCCACTGGGACTATGGGCCAAGGCGGATTTAGGACATCGGAGGCTGGAGGCGGAGGTGAGGGAGAATCTGACCACGGCGACACTGGAAGATGGCAGTCCCATGGGCCTCGCACGGACGGGACCAGCGGAGACAGGAGAGGGGCCAGTCTATAAGATATTCTCCTCATTTTAGCCCTTTTGGTGTTCCATAGACTGCTCACCTTCAACCCGGTGCAGGGGGCAGAGCTCCATGCTGCGTTAACATCGTCTGCGGCTCTCTCCCTTGTGGTGGGCACTGTAGCCAGCTCTCACCCCTGTTCTGGTGGGTTGGGCTCTGGCTCACCGTCATTGGTGGACTCGGGCTTATGCTCCATACTGTGAGGAGATGGTGGACTGGGCTCTGGATCGGGAGTGGTCCCTGGGAACAGGTTGGGAACGGATATCTATTTCTCGCCAGTGTCCACTCCAGGAAGGCGACAAAATTTGCTCGGACGACGACACTCTGTATGCGTTGTACAAACTAAGTGAGGTGAGGTGACGTGACATTCAGCCAAGTATGGTGACCCATACTCAGAATTTGTGCTCTGCATTTAACCCATCCGAAGTGCACACACACAGAGCAGTGAACACACACACACTGTGAACACAAACTAATGTTGTAGAACACACAGAGCATGTCATCCGGGTAGTTGGTGAGGTGTGCCATAATCCAGAACAGTCTGGTGTGTGCCCCAAGCAAATTCTCCCCCTGCTCCAGCAGGAGAAGGAGGTATTCTGGGCAAAGGAGGGGATTCATACAACACAACAGAAAGAAAAAGGACTTTTCTGTATGCATCAAATACCCGGATGACCTACTATATTTACCAAAATCTGGTAAATATAACTCAAGTACACTGAAATCAGTACAGAAGCTGTGTTCGGAATGGCATACTACCACACAACTCCTACTATATTGCTGTATGTTGCATGTATACTGTGAATAGTAAGAGAATGTTCTGTATGCATGGAATGCCCGGATTACCTGCTACATTCGCAGAAATTTGATGAATCCATCTGAAGACACTGCATGGGATACTGTTTCCCAGAACGCAACGCACTCCATGTAATGTTTTATCTTCAAAGGCATGAGTAAACTGGAGGCGGTGAATGGTAATTATAAAACACATTTATACATACATGTTACTGTAAACTACAAACTATCACTGTTTATCTAAAAACAAAACCGTACGTAGGACATAAATTGTACTTAAATCTCTACAGCACATTCTGATCAAGCCAAATGATGTCACTTTTATCTCTATAGTGCTTTATACAGTACAGATTATTTTAAAGATACTGAATAATAAAAATATTGAAGTAATATAATGTATAAATAATCAAACACATCAGCAAAGCAGAAAAACTTATCGGCCGATATTTGACAAATGCCAAATATCGGCTGATATTAGAGGTCGACCGATGTATTGGTTTTGCCAATTTATCGGCACAGATAGTTGATTGCTGGAACAATTGGTTATTAGCAAAAATCCATGTCGATTCAATTACATTATATTCGCCCTGAATCATTAATGTACATAATGAATTGTATATTTAGCATTTCCATCTATACTTTTGTCTTTCTGTGGCTCTAATAAATCTGTATTCTTCATTTATAGAGCTATAATATAGATCACTCTTTCCATTTGCTACATTTTTTTAAACACTGAACTTCAAACTTATCTATGCCTCATTGTTCTTTCTTGAAGTAAACTTGTGTCTGTTTGGTGAGTAAATAAACTGTTTTAGACCACTGCTCGAATTGAACGCAACACGTCCGGAGTGTGTGAGTGTGATACCGGTTTATTTTGATTAGATAATCACTGAGTGCTCAATAAAAGAAGCACTTAAAGTGTGAGAGTATACATTGTACTGGGATAAATGTAGGTCCCTATGCTTTTCGCGATGCGGAAAACGCAGATGGAAAAGACAGAATCCATTCATAAAAACAGAATTCACAGTTTAACGTGGAATGACGCTCACGGTGATTTCACCGTCTGCCTTCTCACTTAATTAGGACGAAAACACATGAAGATCTCCCGAACTGCTCTGAGAGTCACTTTATGAGCATTTGACCGTTTGATTTGAGCAAAAGCATTATATGCACAGAACTGTAAAGGTATTCACGGCAACCCGTCAGAATAATAGTCCGGTTTTGAAGTCTATTTTTCAGTAGAATGTACTTAGCTGTACTGGAAATAAATAAAATTGAAATTCAACAGATTTTACAGAGCCCTATTGGAGTGTGGTAATTTCAACATTTACAATTACTATTACTAAAATTATTTTTATTATTATTATCACTTTAATTATTACTACTACTACTATTAGTATGGTTCAGTACTGTTTTTAAAAAAAATTGTGAGTGTGTGTAAATAAAGCACTATTTTACTTTTTGTTCAGTATCCATTTTAAAACTATCGGTTAATTAATCGGTATCGGCCAGTGTGGTCCAACCTAGCTACTGGTATCAGCAAAAACCAATATCGATCGACCTCTAGCCGATATATCGGCTTTGGTGAAATATCGGTCAAACACTATAAACAAACCGCAACACAATTAAGTTAGCACAACAGAGACAAGCTGCAACACAACACAATTAACACAACACAATGAAATCAATCCTACGTGTTGTGTTGTGGCAATTTAGTAGTGTGGTAGAGATTTCGCTGTGTTTTGTTGTGCACTACTGGGCCTCCATACAATGCAGATTAATATTAGATCATTATATTAGCTGATTATCAAAATAATTGATAGCTGCAGTCCTAATGCCAAATGAGACGTCGCTAGATACAAATCGAATGTCTAAAGTCATGCTACATAATTTCTCGTGACATAAACACTACTTAGCGCTTTGGTTCTGGCACGACTGCAGCATTTAATAAAAAAAAAAAACAAATGCTACAATGCCTCCTGCACTCATAAGTCACTCTGTCAATGCAGTACTGGCATGTCATTGCAATCATAGCAAAACACACTGACTCACTGAGGATCTGAGGTTATCAACTCCTAGTAAGTCAGCTGAGCTTAAGTTCAGAGGGATGCAGTATCTTTGCTGTCAGTGATCATGGTTTGCGTGGTGTGAGATGGTGTCTCTATATTTGCCAGCTTTGCAGGACAAACGTGTCTCTCTCAACATAAGCTGCAACTCACAGCAGTGGCCAACTGCAGAGGATGAGTCACATCAAACAAAGCACTAAATCTGTCCAAAACACACACGTTTGTGCACAAGGAGACGTGTGCCGCATCTCCGAGCTCTTGAGCCCTCAAACAAAGGATGAAAGAGATTAATTGCCCCCGTCTCAGAACCGCGTACAGTATCCACGTCACCTCTTCAAAAGAAGTAGAAACCAAGAAGAGAGACTCAGCTGAGGGCTGATAATAATGTGTCACTATAACTGCAAACACAGGGACAAGCTGAAACCTCTAGATACATCATAGTATGAATTTAAGTAATGTGGAGATCTTAGTGGGAGATTGTCAAATGTCTTATTGGCTTTGGGATCCGCTGATAGCTCTGGGTCTAGTGATAACTGTTTGAAATGGGTGTGAATGCACAGCACGCACAGACTTGTAATCCCACCTGTTCAGAGAGGTTTTGAGCAAGACGGTGAACATGAGCTCTACAGAGACACGTGGAGCAGCCATGGGGTCTGAACAGGAGTGGAAAGGGGCTGAGAAACTCCACAGGGAGCATGGCACAAAGGAACTGTTCTAACCCTAATGAGCAGCCAGATCTCAACACTGCAACACTCCTGTGCTGCTCTCACATGGGACTGTATCAAATATTTTCACTCACACTGGAGGTGTTCAAGTTACAAAGCTTTGGCCAAACACACAGCTTGTTGCTGAGGTTGAAGTGGGAGGCCTATTATGAGCAATGAGCACAAAAATCCCTTTCTTCAAATTCATGGCATAATTAGATCTATTTGCCCCTGTAATGTACTTTAGAAAAGGAAATCAAGAAGGAAGATGATGGAGACATGAGAGATTCAGATCAGAGAACCCTCTGAATGATGTATCTACAGAGGCCTGAACTCTTACCAGAAACCCTCTAACACAGTCCTCACCAGCAGATGAGGGGCAACTCGCTTGAAAATGCTTTTGAAGTCATCCAGCTTCAAGAAGGCATGACCTGTACAGAGCACAAAAATTCAGAGCAAGTGTTAACAAGACTAATACTTTAAAACATCGAAAAGTTGTTCATTATGGGACCGGGTGTGTTATTAGGGCGCCACACTTGCAAGAGATCAAGCAAAGAGGATGAGATAAGCATACCTGAGAGCACACTCTAATTATTTTTGCTTATCTTAAGGAATATAATCAGCTTTCTTTGCTCATTCCACCTACTAAAAAGCTGGTGGATAAAGCCAGAAGTACACTTCCCTTGTCCGAGATGTAATTTCCTTCATCAGTACAGTCCACTGAGCTTCACACATACAGGCAAGATTCTGAGTCTGTGAGAACTTGTTAGCAGACAACAGAGTTTTACCAGACAATATAATAAAAATAAAACATTGTTTTCCTAGAAAATTTTGACTAATTCAAGATTTAGTGATTTTATGTTTAACCGGATTATTCAAGTAACTTTGTCTTTGTTAAGAAAAAAAGTTCCAAGTGCATCACAAAAATTGGTTAACATGGTGCAAATGTAAACAAATGACACGATAAATATCTTTGAATAAAATATCCATGAAATATGAAGGCACATATTTTGCAAACATTTTAAACATATCATATATGTTCAGAAAAGCTAAATATTTCTTTACAAAAATTACTCCTGGCCTATTCACACCAAGAACGATAACTATAAAGATAACTATATTAGCATCCACACCAGTAGACGTCTGTTTATTCCAAGCGCTCGCTCGCCTGCCGCTAAGAATTCTCATATTATTGTTGATTATAGCAAGAATGATTCTGACTGAGTGTCATGTTTTTATCATTCATTAGCTGGAAAAAAAAATGTCTGAAATTTATTCCAACGATATTGTTTGTCTGTTCTGAGGAACTCATTATTGAACCTCACCTGTTTCCCATCAGTGACACTATAAAGGTTGCACTCATCCACACTCACATTGCGAAGTCTTGATTAGTTCAGTCTGGCATTTCCGAGCGGTTTCCTAGTGTTTTTTCCTTCCCTTTCTTTACTTTGGATTGTGTATACTGACTTTGATTGTCTGCCACCTGCCCCAACCTTTGCCTGGTACTGTTTCTGATTTTGGATATCCCCTGCATACGTGACGGTGTTACCTGAACTATGCCTGTCTTACCATTCTTAATAAACTACTGCATTTAGATCCGAACGTCTCTGACTCCATGCTACACTGACGTCTCATGTCTCTTGTAGCATCTGATGCATTATATGGCATTTTAATATGCGGTGCTAAAGAAGTTCAACTCAGTTCTCATAACATTCTTTCATTTTTTTTCATTCCACTGCCTGGGAATTTTATTTTATTTTTTCAAAAAAAAACTGTGTGAATAGCCGCTTAAAACTATAGATAGATTCTACATTTTTGTTTTTTCTTAACTGTTACCACTGGCATATCGTCAAAGTGTCTAATTTTATTATTGCATATTTTTATTCAAAACTAAGAAAAAAAGGGTAAAGTTCTAATTAATCAATAAAATTGCCCAGCCCTACAAAAGTGCATGTGATATGAGCACTTGAAAAGATGTTTCTATCACACTCATGGTCAAAAAAAATATACTCTAAAAATCTTCCACACCCTGTGCAAGACAGCATGGAAAATGTAGTATACCTAAGTCCACTTGATTTTTGCCTGATGTTGTGAGAGGGAGAAGTAAGACCGGCTGAGATCTCAGAGTGTCTCCGGGAGCCTCTTCCTGAGAGCTCAAAGGAACAGCTTGTTGTGCCTTCTTCTCAGCGGCTGGCACGCAGGACTTTGATTTGCAGGAAATGGCTCCCCTGAGGAAGTTTAGAGCGCTCACATCGAAAGTCAGAGCTGAGAGTGGAATCTGTTTAGCGTGTCTGCTGAATTGATGAGAGGCACAGCAGCGCACTGAGCATGGGGATTATGGTGGGGTGGAGGTGGGGGTCGCGGAGCACTGTGACATGCATGTCAACACACCAGACCCGACGACACCAGCTCACCAACCGTAACCAAACACTGCCCTCCACAGCCATGACAACATGGATGAGAGCGAACACCTGCGGGAACCACAAGATCTGTGCAAAACTTGAAAAATGACACATCTCATATGTAAAAGAATCTGAAGTGTTAGAAAGGTGTATAATTGCATGATTTATTTGCTGAATGCAGAAGAAAACGATTGTTTTGATGACAAAGCCTGAGTAGGAATCGGCAGGGAGCTCAGCTCACTTTCACACCCGGTGAGAACGGGAGGGTTTCCAACTGCACCGAGCATGCTCTGTCACCGGGCAGGCTGCCACTTCAGCTCTGAATGGGAGCGACGCACTTCAGCGCGCTTTAGCTTCCAGCGTGTCCCCATTGAAGATGAGGATGGGGGTGATGGAGCAGATGAAACAGTCAAACATCTCATCCAGCGCAAACTGTTCAGCCGCAGATAGGAGAGGACTTGCCTCTGTTGGCAGTCTGACAGATACATCAGGCAGAGAAAGCCAGGACAGAGGGTTTAAGCTTACCTGGCAGAGGAACAAAGACAATAAATCTGGGAACAGCTGAAATTATTAAGACATTTTGCAGCATGTAAGCTCTGCTGGAGAACACCTGCCTGACAGCTGTCCTTCAGCTTTCCAGCTGTGCATGTTCATTCAAACCCGTTTAATGAGAAGCCAGTTTCATTTTCAAAAAGATTCATATTTGATACAAAGAGCATTTTATAGCACTATCATTTGTCAGTGCTGATGGGTGAGTTAAGAGTAAGTCAAAATCACACTTCCAATCTCGGTTCTAAAATTAGCTCATTTTCAGGTTGCTACAAGGGTTGAGTGAACTCGCTCACAGCAATTTGGTCCTCGAGATGAATTTGATGGTTCATTAACATTCACAATTCTAATTAAAAGCCAACTGTATTTTTTTTAAATGCCTACTACTTATTGCTGGAGACGTTTTTAGGTCCTAGGAGGGTGTAAAAATGTTCCAAAGCCTGATCGGGAGGCTCACAGGAAGTCTGAGATATTTCAAAGCAGTCTGTGAAAGCAAATGAGATACCAAAGAGATAAACAGAAAGTGAATGAGAGTCAGCTTCGCTGCAATAATGGGTCCATCGAACATCTGCTGAAGAGGCAGCCTTCACATGTATAAATATTCTGCTCAAACACACCAGTTTTCCTCTGTAATGGCAGGCCAGCAGGGTTAATGAAATAAGATCCCTTGACCATTCTGAGCAGATTCAGTCAAGGTCAGCTGAAATCCTCCTCCTGTGGTCACTCCTAACATACTCAGTTAAATTATACTGTAACAAAACTAATTAGTTAATTATACATTTGACTCTCATTAGAATATCCTACAAACAGTTCCAGAGAGGGCGAAATGATCCATGGAGACACACGAGACCCATTTGACTGCTTTCTACCCAACCTTGAAGCATAAAACGTTTAGTTTCATAGCATAACTTCATATAGGGAAGAAAAATACTTCAGAAACAGCAGTTAAAGATGAAGGGGACCTTTGTATTTGACTTTGTAGTCTATCAGGCATTAACTGTTTAAAAACCATAAGTTAAATCACCAAAAAAGGTTGATTTCTTTTTCCACAGATATGAAAGTATAAAAAAAAAAACTACCAGGAGAAGGGAGAATATCCATTGCTTGATAGTCACAGTGGACCAAAAAAAGGACACAGGGCGCCCTCTACTGTAATAATAAGAAAACACCACCCATCCCCAAAACCACAATCATGTGTAAACTACATATTAGAAATTTGCAATCAAATATAATAGTTGACAAAAGCACCAACCCTTGTTTAAAGAAGAATAAATAAAATAAAAAATCCTCCCTGGGACAAGTGCACCTTGCATTGCATTCAAGTCATTCATTCATTAATTTCACCAATATGTGTGTTTCTTTTTTTGGAATAGAAACCCTAGACGTTCTACCACGCACTACCAGCTAAGTAACAGGAACTGTAAACACAGCAAACCACAAAGTCTTTGTACAACTAATTTGGTCAATAAATGCGAACTGCACAGAATTTATGTTCACAGTTATTCTAGGCCTCTAATGTTGTTTACTTCTAGTTCTCCTTGGCTAACTGGGGTCTAAACTTATGTGACATATTATATTAATAACCACCTTAGTACACTTGCAAAGTTTTTTCCATTGCACTTGAAAAGTGTCAGCTAAAACCACACATTTAGAGTGCATATGCCTTGTACTTGCACAGAAGACAATCCCAAAATAATTTGCACAGGTGCAAAAAGACTGCACAAGTGTTTCAACTGATTCACTATTCTTTACTATTTCCACAAAATAAAGATCATGCGGTCTGCAAGCAGATATATCACCAGCCTAATTTTCGATCAACTCAAATGTATTGAAGCAACAGTGTTAAACATGCATAGAGAAAGAGAGGAGGAACGTACAGTGTACATCAAATGCACTGAAGATCTGCCTCGTCTTCTCATATGGATCTTCTGCCGACATCTTCCTCCCCATGAGAGACTCAAACCGCTCCAGTGGGACCCCTTTCGGAGAAGGGAGAAAAAGGATACTGGATTTATTAAGTTACAAAGCTCTCGTCTGAAGTGCTTGCTCTTCCTTTACATGGCAGTCATCTGAAAGCACTATGTTTAAAGGAGTAATATCTTTCCCTCTTGCCTGCAGGGTAGTCGTTTTTTCTTTGAGTGCTGTTATAGAGATGAAAAAGGTAGGCTGGGGAGTTCTAGACAGCATTCTCGCGAAACACCAAACATACAGAGGGACTTTGGCGAGGGGAAAGGGGTGGGCTACACTGACAGTGATGGCTAAGAAATTTGGGGATATACCTCTATTGGGAAAAGAATAAATTAATTAAGAGATCCAAAGACAGATGTGATGGCTCCACTGCACTTCGAGTCATGCCAAAACATACGCTGTAATCTGTCCTTTGAGAATCTCACACCAAGTGATAAAAGTAAGAAAGGACTGTTTTCTAAAAACATGTTAGTAAACAGAATTGTACCTCTTCTAGAGGAAACCATGAGCACAAATGGTGACGTGTGAGATATATACCGATGTTTTCAAAATCCCTTATCCTAAGCAACAGTAATAGTAATGCTCGCCTTAGCAAGAACCTTTAATAATTAAAACTGAATCACGTTTTCTTGAAGTCACAACATAACAGAAGTAGTGACAGATCTTTTTATCTGCGCTGTGACATACACCCATGTGAGATGGATTATCAGATAATCTAAATGACTGAAAATTTCAAATGTCGGGCAAGGAAAGTATGGATGAATTATTCATGATAAGATCAATAACATGCATTTAAAAATTAGAAAAGAGGACATTTTCATTTCATGTTGACTTTCATTTGTGCTGTCAAATGTTGGAATTAAATTAGGACAACTCTGGCCTACAGAGATTTTAAACACTACATAAGCGATATCTGTTTCTGTTATCATCACATAGCCACGAAAATCTATTACATAACCTACATATTTGAATGAAATTCTAAAAATATGATAGATGTACAATCCATCTACCTAGTTCAGTTTTTATTACCCTCACACTTTCTTACAAAAAAAAAACACAACATATATTTACATATAACCCTGACAGCATGTTTGGCAACAAGTGAACAACGAAGAGTTGTGCAGACCTCTTTAAAACCCATCTCTCTCGCTGTTTCCCTCCTGCCTTTAAACAATGCTGGTGCAGGAATCCAGATCAGGGCTGACTGACATTCACTGTCAACTGGGTGGGCTGTGCATCATACCCAAGTTCCCACCCCTTTCTTAATTTCTGCCTCTTTACAATCTTCAACTTCAACCTTGGGGTCTTTCTATGCTCTTATTTTTTTCAGTTGGTTATCTTCACACCACCCTCCCCTTCCCCCTGATCCTCAAATCTTCTCTCCTCTTTTGCATGACTCATTCAGCAGAACAGACACACACACACACACAGCAAAATGTGCAACTGTGTTCTCGCCTAGAGCTCCTTTTCAAAATCATGGACATCTCTGATTTGATGTGCACTTTCCTCCCTTTTCACTTCGGACTATCCCTGAGCCATCCAGCCCAGGGTGTAAGATGAAATACAAGATTGCGTGGATGCTTAATGTTGCATAACCAGCCTAAATATAATGAGTTTTTGGGAGAATCAAAGACAAAATCTACACCTTAAGATAAAATCTAATGTGCCATTCTGGTTAGTCAAGCATTTGTCTGAGCTTATCAAATCAACTGCCATCATAATCAAATATTTGTCATACACAGCCTGGGAAGAGCCCATGTTTACATTTGCATGAATCTTTGCAGTTCAATATATAGGGCTTTGACATTTTCAGAGTTTTAATCTAGCATTCTCAACAAATGCTGGCTATTTATGGCAGATTCAAATTATGTACAGATTCAACTAAATTTACTGATAAGTACTTTCATGTCGGTTAATTGGTTAATAATAAATTAATATAAATTGACATATAAAGACAAGAATAGCAGGAAATATGTGCCACACTAAAATGTCAATAATTTAGCACTTCTCAATGGTCACCACAAAATGGTATTTACCTGCATAAGAGTTTCTACCACACTAAAAACTAAAAATACCTATAAGAATTCCTATAAAAATGCTAAAGACAAATGCGAACAAGTTATTAATCTATAAAATAAAACTACTCCAGCTATTCAAAGCCCTGGTCTTTGCTCTGTCACATTAACCTGTGGCGCTCAAGGCGGCAATGCCTTGCATAAACAAAAAAAAAAAATGGCCAAAAATAAACATCTGTTATTAAATATCCATCAGTTACCATTGTGGAAGGTATTTCTGAATCAACATCTCACATCCGGAAGCTTTCATGCCTCTGTGATAAAAATAGAGGCACTAGAAATAAATCGTAATTAGAAGATAGCTAGCTGTGTGACCTTTCCCCCATTTCTCTACTTATTTCGCTAGTGAAAGAGATTGAGATAAAGAAAAGGACAGTGGCAAGTGGCTGAGTGGGCTAGGCAAGTGGCAGCAGTATTGTGAACACCATGGTAGCACTGAAGCCTTAAGTGGCCTCTTTTGTGTACGATGAGCCTGTCAAAGCATTTCACTACTGAGTCTAGTCAAGACTCCCACGTCACCACCAGCAACCCTCTCCTCCCGACCATCACTAATTTAGTAATCACATGAAATGCAAAAGAGGGGCAATTTAATTCACCATTTGCTCTGAGCAAGATTTAATGGTGGAATATTTCATCACACAAAGCATGCCACTTTAACTAGATTATCTTCTGCATTCCCACAGGGCAGCATACAAAAGCAATTTGCTTGTGGGATAAACCAAGAAACAAATTACTTACTAATCTAGGTCTTCAACCATTTAATGTCTCCCTCAAAAAGCTGTCCTGCCAAACCCCCATTTTCCTCAGTGTCTCTGTCTGTCAAAAGGGCCTGTAGAAATCCTGTATGCATTTCACAGCAACATTATTTACCGCTGTTTTTCAGGATTTCATTACTGGCTATGTGTAAAAAGATTACACAGTATCTACATCAAGCTCCTTTTCCTTTCACTTTGAGTGGTATAAAATTTGGTTTTCCACAGAAAAAAATAAATCGAGAGCGAAATTGTGAATATAATTTTGACTGCACATCAATGTGAGTTGAGCGTCTGCTGAAGGTGAATCATAAAACACTAAAATACACAGCACTGGCATGTGTACAACTGTACAGCAAGCTGTGATGCAGTAATTCAATATGACATGTAACAGATATTATACTATGCCCTTACCTGGACAGTCAGCACCATTCTCCATCAAGATATCCGTCTCTGACTGCAAGAGAAAACACAAAATTATTATTAAATTATAATTAAAAAATATATATAAACAAAAAAAATATTAAAACTAAATTTAAAAACAAAATATAAATATCCAAAATCAATATCTTAATATCTTAAAATCATAAATATACAGTATGTAGGCTATACTTCACACACAAATAGTTGTCACTTTAAGTATTGAAATCATGTTTTCACTCTAAAACCGTTTGGATTATCTGACAGTCCAATAAAAATAGATCAATCCAACTTCTGGCAGTTATCGATATAAAAAAGGCGGCAAGCAGTGTTGCCAGGTTTTTATGTGCGGAGAAAATTGGCTTGGGGCGGGTGGACAAAATTTGGACTGGTTTACATTGTATAGGCTAATTGGCTAACAAACAAGCCTGAGTATGCATATACTGCATCCAAACAGTGATCACGACGTAATAAACACCATAGACATATAAATACATTTTTTTATGTTATGATAAACACAGGCATACTGCAGTGCAGAAACGCTGATGTTGACGTCACGGCCGTACTTTTATCCAATCACTCTCCAAATAATTCCAAATAGATATGACATATGTATCTCGTTAAATTTAAGACTGCTCAATTAATTTATAAAGCAATAAATAAACAGTTGCCTGGAAACATAGAACAGTTATTTACAGATAGGGTTGGGGGTTACACCTTGAGAGGGAATTTAAATTTGAGTCAACATAGGACTGGACTCAAAAGTTTGTGTATTTGTATCGATTTGTGGGGTGCTTTTGTGGAATGGTCTGAGCAGTTCGATCAAACAAAGTGTAAATATGTTGCAATTTAAAAAAGGTACAAAAGTTTTATTTTTGTTAAGTATAGAAGTGGAGAGGGTGACTGATGATTCATTATGGTGATAAATGCTGCTTGATAATGGCTTTTGTATATGTTTTTTTTCTTCATCTTTATATTAAGATAAAACATTATTTTAATTACGTTTTTTTTATTTATTATTATTTAAAACGTTATGTTTGATTTATCTTGTTCGATCGTGAACTGGTTTGGGTAGTTACTGGGGGAAGGACTTGATAAGCCTAGGGCTTCTACCTATCCCTTTTCGAACAGGTTGATCATTATGCTATAATTTATTTCAATAATGTTTAACCATTTCTATTTTACACCCTAGGATGCATATCACCAGACAGTGCACCAAACAGCAGCAAAACACCCAAAATGCACAAAATTTAATGTAGCACAATACTAAAATCAAATAAACACTTTAAAGTTTCAAAGGATTACTCTTTTGCATTCAAAAACAGATTAAATGCCGAGCAAATAAAAAAGCATTTGTAATAAAGGGGAATTTGGTTACAGACGTTTTTTATTTATATTTTATGCATTTAATTTAACATAATTTCCAAAGGAGAATTACAGAATACAAACAAATGTAAAAAAACAATAATAATAATAATAATAATAATAACAATAATCTTAATCTAAATGTATATAATGTACATCAGTGGCATCCAGATGGATTGGAATGTTTTATTAATTATTCAAATAACAATCAGAAAGGTAAAACCTTAACAAAAATATAATTATAAGAACAGAACAAGCACCCGGACAGCTTAAATAAATGATAATCTTTCACGGAACTTCAACAAACAACCGCGACGCTTTCTTCTCGCACAGACATGCAATGAACAGCGACCTCTAGTAACGGATTTCTCTAATTTTTAGTGGTGTAGCTCACAGATTTAGGCACAACACTTGTTATGTCCAGACAATATCATGCAAATTACTTCTTTGCAATGATCGTAATGATGTATGAGGTTATATTAGTAATTTAATGCAGTTAAAAGAATAATACATTAAATGAATAGTGATTTTGATGTCATTTCGATTTTGGGCTGCATAGAGCCCGGATAGCTCAGTCGGTAGAGCATCAGACTTTTAATCTGAGGGTCCAGGGTTCAAGTCCCTGTTCGGGCGAACTATGTTTTTTCACTGGAGGTAAAGAAATGTTTTTTCGTTTGCATTTGTAATGTCAAGAAATATCACATTTAATTTTCTATTCACATCTGACTTTTTAATTAATGCAGCATAGATCCATCCTATGCTCGTTCATAAAGAAATGTGACTTAATGTTCTGTCGTGTAACTATTTAACCACTTAACGTTAACTTGATAACAGTATTGTCATTTGTAAATACCATGTCAACTCAGCATCAAAACACCAGAATCTGTTCTAAACAAAACTGTTTCACAAGGGTCATGACATCGTTCAACAACATTAACTCAGATCTTACCAACTCCATTTTCCCTCTCGGCATTGTTTATTTCTCTCTCACTCCTAAAGCTTCTTCTTGCAGAATATTTGCATCGAGACAACCTAGTTAAAAAAATCTGAAGGCTTCTGGAAAGCTGTATATGCTCGCATAGAAACCGTATGGATGTGAGGGATTGGTTGTCTATGCAGAGTAGTACCAGAGACGCTGACTGGATATAAACTATTTCAGAATTCTATGACGAATAGTCCGTATTTTCAAAATAAAAGTGTTAAAAGCTACTCATTGCAAGTCAATTTCGAAAAAACAAATCATCAACATATTTCACCCCTCAAACCAATTAACGTGTAAGAAAACATTTATTCCGCTTGAAGAATAAGCTTATTTTAGGGCAATAAAGGAGGTTTGCATTTTACATTACTTTCATGAAAATTAAGTAATCACATCCTCTTTATTGGAAGGCAAAAATACAAACACGCCGTTGTAATGAAATACTGATCAATAAAAAACCTAGACATGTTAAAAATTCCATATTACATTATAATCATTACTTATTATGCAATATTTAAATTATTATTTATTATTATTTTATTTGTAATTATAGTATTATTCTATGAATTTTGCTGTCACTTTATTTAATGAAATAAAACTTTTACAATGTTGAGCTATAGGATGACAGTGAGCTCATAATGAAACTGATGTCTAAAACTGTGTGTGTGTGTGGTCTGTGTGTGTGTGTGTGTGCGTGTGAGTGTGTGTGTGAAAGATAAACATAAAAAAGTCGAAATGTTGACATATAAGTATAATTATAATAAATCGAAATTAGAAGATTGTTCAATGTCGCGTATCATAGACTTTTATTTTGAAGAACATTATGGCGTGTCTCTGCTGTAGCTACATGTGGAATTTACAGTGAGAGACTGAGAGCGAGTGCATACCAAATCAAAACAAAGCGAACTGCTGTAGTGCTGTAATGAGTTTCAAATTGACAAGGGTCTAGCAGTTTTGTAGCTGTATATTTGCAGCACTTTATTTCTTTATAACCGTAAACAATTTTAAAAGTATCTTCTTGTAGGCTTATTTCTTCTTCCCGCCTTTTTGTAAGTTTAAATTCATCTACGTTGAACTACATTGGTATTATGTGATGCATACAGTGTATCTTTACGATCTATTATCTATGCGAGCATTTATCTTTTGTCCATATCTGCTTGTGCAAATACAAAAAGCTGTTAATTTAACACAAAACCAGATTGTTGTATTGTAAACATAACATAGTATGAACGATTACAGTATATGGTTGACTGTGTGTAACTATAAAAGTACAATAATACTGTGATCCACAGCTGAAGAAAAATGTCCCAGGACAGTCAACACGGCAAATGGACCATATCAGATAGTGAAGACGAGGACAACATTATTCCTCCAACACCTCAAAAGGAATCAAACAAACCAAGCATTAAACCTGATTTAGAAAGAAAACCTGACACGAGCACCACTTTCTTCAAGCAAGAGCCCAGGCTGAGTCCAAAACGCAATGAGGACACCCATTCTATAAAAGAACCGTCCGCTCCCTCCATGGGATCTGAAGCCAGGAAAGCCGCCCATGTGAATCAAACCCTCCCTGTAAAATATGAAAGCAACCCTTCACCTTCTGTAAAGAGAAAGAGAGAAACAGAAGAGGCAGGCTGGAACCTCTCAAGCAGTGATGATGAAACTCCACCACCTGCCCCCAAAAAAGAGCCCAAGAAGTCTGATGTAAGTCCTAAGAAGAAGAAGACTGAAGACACACGTCCTCCGAGTCCACACGGCACTGGTTATTATAAAGAAGAGCCATCTGATTTCTTTGAGACCAATTTATTGTCTATGAACGACATGTATCGTTTTTATTTAAACAAAGTCACTGGGATACCTAAACAGTTCAACACTGGAGCGCTGCATATCAAAGGTATGTCAATTTAAAAAAAGTTCTGATACATGTTATGTATTTCTGATCATCTTATAATAAACTGTTTTCTTCTTCTATTCTATAATCAGACATACTTTCTCCAATGTTTGGAACGCTGAAAGAGTCTGTACAGGTATTGTGTTAATCAATGAAGTTGCAGGTAAGAGACTTCTACCAACCTACTGACCAACATCTTTTTTTTTCTTTTGTAGTTTAATTACTGCTTTGATGTTCCATGGATGGTGGAGCAGTATCCACCTGAATTTAGGTAGGATGAAATCTCATATTGTTGGTGATGTAGAATAACACACTCATTTCCCCACACTGAACACATGTCAGTAAGAACTTATGCTGTTCGTTTTTTGCTGTTTTTAGGGACAAGCCGGTCATACTCGTTCATGGAGAAAAAAGAGAGTCCAAGGCTCGGTTAATCGAGCAAGCCAAACCATATCCACATATTCGTTTCTGCCAGGTTCTCTCAGTTTTGCAATAATTTACTTTTTCCACTAGAGGGAAGCATTAAACTTTATGTTAGTCTGAGGTCGTCTATAATATTATGTATTACAGTAACTGGAAAAACCTATAAAAATACTTTAAGGCAGGATTCTTAATGAAAGAATACTAAATGTGTCTTGGTGAGTTAAACTCTCTCTTGTTTTTAACAGGCCAAACTGGATATTGCATTTGGCACACATCATACGTGAGTGTTGAGATGTTTTATATATTTATATAATTTTAGTGAGACTGGGTGAAAAAAAAAAAAACTTAAGCTTGAAGTTTGAAAACAGGTGCATGAAATAAAACATTCAACCATATAAGGTTTTTTTTTTTTTTTTTAAGTAGTATGGGTTATGCCAAACATTCTAATGTGTCACTGTCGTAGGATGCCACCAGTTAAATGAGCTGCAATGCCAGCTGTAAGCCACATCCCATCAGTACCATCCCAGAATATGGATTAAGCAATCTTCTAAAATTAAAACACATTAATGCTCACAGTTATGAGATGAAACACTCAGAAAGCATATATCAGTGTGGTCCAAGTGGTGGCTTGGTTTTTAAGTGACAATGCAACTGTGGTGGTGTTGTAGTTCACTTATATAATTTCATTAACACCTTGATCAGGATTTAGGTTTTATAAGTAACATAATGCCAGTAACATAATGCATATTGAATATAGCACTCCTCGAACTACTCAAATAAGTATTAACGTCTTCACAGTCCATGCCGGTGTGCAGATTATCAGCAGCGCATCTGTTGTGATGAGTTGAAATTAGATGTTAAACAGGCGCAGTATTGAATTTTAATGTGATGTATTCCTAGAGTACTGTTTTCTCTCATAAGGATTTGTTATGTTTTATTCAACAGAGAAAGAAATAACAGGATTGAGCATTTCTGACTCCAGAGGAGCAAATTAAATGGCTTGTCTTTTATATAAATTGAACAAAAAAGGAAGCAAAAGAACAGAAAGATTTGCAGTATAATCCTACTCGAAACACCTTTAAGTATTCATGTGCTAATTTGCCTTTAAATGAGTTCTAAACGTACCTCTCTGAAGAACACAGAGAGTTATTTTATTATTTTATTAAGTGAAATAATAGATTTTCACACAAAGAACAGCATAGAATTGATTTTGTATTTCAATACTTTTGGTTTTTGTTAGAATTAATTCAACACTAAAGCTGAAGGCTTAATCATTTTTTTAAATGTATTATTTTATACCGCTTGACACAAAAAGCCATAGAGTTTAGCTCAAATAAAAGTTATTATGCAGCGAAGTAATACTGAGTCTTTGGTAAATGTGCCATAGGGTTTAATGGTAGTGTTTTGATAGACACAAATGAATGACATTATGTAAGATCAGTAGTATTAAAATCATAGTTGCCTTTTGCAGGAAAATGATGCTGCTTTGGTACGAGGAGGGTTTCAGAGTCATCATTCTTACCTCAAACCTCATCCGAGCCGATTGGTACCAGAAGACACAGGGGTAAGATGGTCCAGTGTGGAATGGGAGGGGCTAAAAACAAACTTGAGTAAATGAATGGTCAGAATGGAAACGTTCTAGCTGACGGTGCAGTCCATTAAGAAACGAGCTGTTTATGTTGTGCTCTCTTTTGTAGAGAAGCTCGTTTTCTGAATACGCCAACATTTGTTTCATATCTGAAATGAAAGTGGCGCATTCGCTAGTCCTAATGACACATTTGTCTGTTGCTATGACAACACACTGAGAAGATACTTAGAGTAAATTGAAATTAAGCTGATGTATCCTAAATAGGAGTGTTGAGCTCTGCAAATCCAAATAAACCAATCACGTTGTTATAGACACCTCTCTTTCCCGAAATGGTGTTTAAATTAACTACATGGAATAATTGCTTAAACAAAGCATTATGAAAGCTTTCCATTAATAAAGTTATTGTCAATGGTGTTACCAGCAGAAGCTAGCAGGCAGGTCAGCGTGATGGCTAATGAATTAGCAATCACTTTCGGTTATTAGGTTCAATTTTATTCACGGTGTAACAGAAACAGAATACCATTAAGGAGACAAAAGCTCCAGAGTCATAGGGTTAGGCTGGCAGTTAGGTTATCAAGCACACTAAGCTGTGGATTAGTGAGGAGGAAATGAAATCTCTAAATGAAACAGTTAATATTTAAACCCGCTGGCACACATATATTCAGACAATCTGACATAGTACAGTATATTGGCCCTTTCACTAAACCAGTATTGTGAGATTAGTGTCAGCTCACACAGAGGCTATTAAGTGCTTTTGGAGCTGTGACCTGGTCAGTGCACATGCTGTGTCATATGGTACTGTGGTGTTTATACGGAGGATGTGAGTTTGAATCCAGATTGATATTTCCCAATACCATTCCCACCTGTTCTATGCATCATTTCTTGTCCTCAGTGTCCCTGTAAATAAAGTGTAGCCACAAATGAAAAGGATTGGTAGACTAGAATAGAGGAGAAATAGCCACCGCTGCTAAGTTTGAAAGAGAAAGGCATTGTGTCCACCAGAACATCTTTGTCCAGCTGTCAATGGCAAAAAAATAAAATAAAAAATAAATAAAATAAAGATGTGGTTGTACATTTGATTGTAAAATTAACGTTTAATCAAAGTTGGCACTATTTACTATTCACATTTTTGGTTTTGTGAACAATGGAAGTCTCTTATGCTTACCAAGGCTGCTATTATTTGATCTAAAATATATAATTTAAAAGTCATTTATTTTTTGTTTATTTCACATGATGATCCTTCAGAAATCATTCTAATATGCTGATGTTGTCATCAAGAATTTTTTTTTTCTAATTAACAATGTTAAAAACAGTTATGCTGCTTAATATATTTGTGGAAACGATGATTAATTTTTCAGGATTCTTTGATGAAGAGAAAGCTTCAAGAACAACATTCATTTCAAATATAGATCTTTTGTAAAAAAAATTCCATAAAAAAAAAAAACTTGCTGAACCCGAATTTAGTGTAGGGTGACAAATGATAATTCACGTTGAATTTAATTACAACTGAACCGTTTTGCCGTAGATGAAATTGTTGTTGTGGTGTTGTACTAACAATATTCAATTAGACATTATAGATATTATAGGACATAGATATTTTGATTCTAGTCCATGATGTTTTTGGCGTTATTAACAAAAAACAATTTGCTGCATATAGCGCCACCTAGTGTCAGAAAGATGTGTTTGTGTGTGTGCCTGAGTAATGAGTGAGGTCGGGACCATGGCTGAATGGATTATAGATTTGCTATTCGCATGAAAATTGCAAAGCTTTTAAAGCAACAGTTTTTCACTCAAGCTGTTTGAATTGGCTGGGCAAATGCTAGATGCAGTTGCCTGAAGGCCAGAGTATTTCATCGGTGTTATGGAGAATGCACCCTCTGTTCCTCGCATTTGCCAACCTGTCTCTATCAGCTTCAGACCACAGTGAAGCACAATGAATATCATTAAAGGTCTGACATGGCTCCCCATCTGGTTCTGTCTGATCCCAGGTATCCACATTCTCATTACTATTCACACAGACGAAGGTTCTTCCTCTCAAGTCTCTTCTGACAGACTTTTCTACTGCCTTTATTGTAATGGCTCCAATCTGAATCCATATTGATTTGCTCTCCTTGAGTCTCACGGGAATATGCTATAATCAGTCTGTCAAGACAAGACCCCACACTCCTCCAGTCTTGAGTTATTGGACTTCTTTAGGAGAAGTCTGGCACATCTTTTTCTGCATGAATGTGTGCACTTGTGGAATGCAAAAGCTTTAATAATACTAAGGGTTCTGCATTGATCTTTTATTTTCTACAAAAGTTAAAATGTTAACTAGCAAAAAAGGATTAGAAATTGACTTGGTGCATAAATGTATTTATTGCTGTGGTCCTTAAAGACAGATACCATATTTTAATTGAGGTGAATGAAAATACATAAAGAAAAATCAACATATTTTGACAAAAAATCTTTTTCACTGAATTAACTTTTACTCCATTGCTTTTGATCTCAACAGCGATTCTCCTTCAGTACCGAATCTTCTGAGTCATGGCAAAATAAATCATATATTTAACATGCAGTGAGTTTTTAGTCAATATTGAGTGTGTTGCAATAAAAAAAATGTGGAATAATGTCAACCAACATTCTTCAATCGTGTTGTCTTTGTGGGATGTGCGCAAAAACAAACCGGTGTAGTCTGAATCCCAAACAAATGACTCTTATGAAACAATTATTTTAATGAACTTTGCCTTTAGAATTGATTTTCAGAGGCATTCTTTAATTTAACTTTTTGGCTTTTTAACCAAGCATATAACACAAGCAAGCCAAATATGACATGTCCTAGTCGCAACGTCAGGATCTGACAATCTTGTGCATAAACATTGTAACATTTTGATGATTCCCATCCTTCATTAGTAAATTTGTTGCTTGTATCTCTGTGACAGGATGTGGATGAGTCCTCTGTACCCCAGGTTACCGGAGGGAAGTCCAGGAACAGCGGGGGAGTCTCCAACCAACTTCAAAAGCGACCTGCTGGAATACCTGGAAGCATACCGGGCTCCAGAGCTTGCTGAGTGGATTGACCGCATCAAACAGCATGATCTGTCAGAAACGAAGTGAGAATCTTAACAAGTGAAAGAGCCATTATTTAAATTAGAAAGTTGACGTAATATAGTCAGACATTTGACCGATTGCAATAGGCATTCACAATGCTGCTTATTCTATCAGAAACAATCCATTTTGAGACTGTCTGATTGACACTTAAATCAACCAGTTTATTTAGTTGTTCATGCCATTTAGTTGTGGGTTTATCTAAAATAGATGTTACCATTTTTAACCTTTAACCTATAACCTTTTTTTTATGTTTTTGAAAGCTCGCCAAAACAGCCATTTTCTATTTTAATACATTTTTAAATATAATTTATTCCTTTGATGGCAAAGCTGAATCTGTATTAAATTATTTTTCTGAAATCATTCTAATATTCTGATTTGGTGCTCAAGAAGCATTTCTTATTATTATCAATGTTAAAAACACTTGTGCTGCCTAACATTGTTGTGGGGACCAGAATACATTTTACAGAAATCAGTTTTCAGCATTGGACGTATTCATTCCTTGAAACCAAAAAATCCTACTGACCCCAACATTTTGAATAGTAGTATACAAATTAAATCACAAAATAATAGAGTAAAGTATCTGTCCATCCAAATGGAATTATTTTTTAGTCTCGGGCCGGACGGAATTGTGGGTGGGGGGAGTGCATGTACAGTTCTATCTCCACCTTCAATACCACGACTTAGGTGCCCTTGAGCAAGGCATCGAACCCCCAACTGCTCCCCGGGCGCCACAGCATAAATGGCTGCCCACTGCTCCGGGTGTGTGCGCACAGTTTGTGTGTGTGTGTTCACTGCTCTGTGTGTATGCATTTCGGATGGGTTAAATGCAGAGCACAAATTCTGAGTATGGGTCACCATACTTGGCTGAATGTCACTTCACTTTCACTTTTCACTTTTATTTGATTTCTAAATAAAACTCAGCATATCTGTCAGGTTTGGTTTCACTAATCTGACTTTGTTAATTTGTTTAATATTAATATTAAATTATTAATTTTATAAAATCTTTATAATTTTTTTTATGTTATTGTTTTTTAAGTGACAACTGATTTTGTATGTTTTCTTGTATAGGGTATATCTCATTGGTTCAACTCCAGGAAGATATCAAGGACCTGCCATGGAGAAGTGGGGCCATCTACGATTAAGAAAAGTAAAGTTTTTGTCTTATTGATTACACAATCTTTTTCAAAGACAATAGTTCCTCTCCACCCTAAACTTTAAGGGTTAAAATTATGTCATTAATGACCCTCATTTCGTTCCAAACCCCTGAGACCTCCGTTCATTTTAGGAACACAGTTTAAGATATTTTAGATTTAATCTGAGAGCTCTCAGTCCCTCCATTGAAACTGTGTGTACAGTATACTGTCCATGTCCAGAAAGGTAAGAAAAACATCATCAAAGTAGTCCATGGGACATCAGAGGGTCAGTTAGAATTTGTTGAAGCATCAAAATACATTTTGATCCAAAAATAACAAAAACTATGACTTTATTCAGTGTTAATTATAAAAATAACAGACTTAATTTTTGTTATTTATGGACCAAAATTTATTTTCGATGCTTCAACAAATTCTATCTGACCCTGGAACGACATAAGGGTGAGTAATTAATGACATAATTTTAATATTTGGGTGAACTAACCCAAATGATGTTCATGAAAATGCATTGTATGCCTGTTAGGATGCCTTGGAGATGTACTCTTCATTTATTGAGTGAATTCAGATAACACTGGCAGAGTGAGGTGTTGGATTGGTCTTTGCAAGATCCAGAAACTGAGCCAGGAGAAATCAATTTCTGTACTAAAATGAAGTCACACTGAACATTGTCTAAACAGCGCTTTGATATGAATGACTGACTCACACAGAGCACACTCTTTACACCTTCATAAGGCTCAACCCACATCAACTGGTGGGTCGTGAACCAAAAATAGGTCAAGGGCTGGTTTAAAAGATTGCTGACAGCAGAGCAAAACAATACTAATGCACATAATAACATGCAACCTACCATATACTCATGCATACTTATGATAGGCATATTGTCTTTTAAAAGAGAGGTAAAAACACTTCCCATATCTTGTGTTGTTGACGTCAAAGACAATGTGTCCAATTTTGTTGCTAATTCATCTGTCAATTGATAAGCTAGCCATATAAGAAACATGCGAATATTGATGTAGTGTGACATACACTCATTGTTTTTGTTTCTCTCAGTTGCTCAGCGAGCATGCGATGCCCGTGCAAAATGAAGAGCGATGGCACGTGCTCGGCCAGTTCTCCAGTATTGGCTCCATGGGACTTGATAAAACTAAATGGTTGGCAGCTGAGTTCCAGCGCACTCTGACCACACTGGGGAAGGCAAGGAAATCATTAGCCAGTCCAGAAACACAGATGCTCCTGGTAAGTGTTTCAAACAGCCCCTGCAGAGCATTTCTGAAATGGTAAAAGGATCTGTTCGTATCACTGCCGTACCCTCTCTGGATTTCGAATAAAGTGGCCAGAAGGATATTACAATAAACACAGTGGCACACTCTCCTACCAGCTTGCTTATCTATCAGGATAAATGAGCTCTCAATTGTGTCTCCATTTTAATTAGGTTAGAATCTAGGCGGGACACCGGAGCGCACATGTGCATCTGCTTGTTTCTGCATGTTCCTCATTCGTGTATTTCAGTATCCAATTCCTCTGAGCTATGAAATGTGAAATTTGTTGGCGTCCCACGTGTTTAATTAGCAATTAGTATTCATAGCATGTTCCCTTTTGCTATACTTGAATTCCAATTTTGCAAAAAAGGAAACCTTTTCAAGTCTCTCTCGGCACGAGCTGTTAGAGACAATAGTTACAAGAAGAATTCTCATCCATTCTGTTATTTGCATAACAATATCTGCTCAGATGGAGGAATGGAAGATTGATTTCTGTCTGATGCAGTTATTGTTAAATGTCAGTTGAAAAGTCAAGGCGCCACACGGAGTGTCTTCATCACAGAGAAAGATGGCAGACAGTACCATCGAGCCTTAAATGTTACTGTGTCATCTCTAAAGACCGAAGGCTCTTCCAGTTAGCAGGTTTCAGAAACTCTGTTGAACTATTGAGGTAATTTAGTTCCATTACTGTTGAGGACAAGGGAAATTATTCAGAAGTTCTAAATGTAGACATATAAAGAACACATTATGCACTTTTCTATTGCGATCACATCTGTATTGTGCGAGTCAGACAGTTTAGTTCTGTCTAGTTTCTTAGTGTTTTAAAGGTCAGTGGGTTTAATGGGTGGATGGGTACAGTAGATAGATAGCCTACAGTTCAATAGTTTGATTGATCTTCTTTTTTTTTGTCACATGATGCAAAATTATTCTAAAATGGCGATTTTGTGCTCAAGAAACATTTCTTAATATCAGTTGTGCTGCTTAATATTTTTGTGGAACTGTGATAATTGTTTTTTTTTCTTTGAGAATGGAAAGTTCAAAAGAGCAGCATTTTTTAAAATATAATCTTTAACAATGTAAAAGTCTGTTACTTTTGTTTCATTGAATCCTTTCTTGAATCCCTAAACAAAATTATGAATTCATTTATTTTAAGAAAAGAATAATACTGAACATTTAGTCAAATTGCCATAAATAAATAAAAATGTAATGAATCCGTTGTCATTTCTAGATTTACCCATCTGTGGAAAATGTCAGAACCAGTTTGGAGGGCTATCCAGGTATCATTCATTTTTTATTCTGAAATCAAAACATATTTTTTTCCCTCACACCTCCACCTCCACATGTGATGAGTAACTGTTCTTATCCCTGCAGCCGGGGGATCTTTACCCTACAGTATACAGACGGCTCAAAAACAACTCTGGCTTCATTCTCACTTCCAGTAAGTTCTCATATCTCTGTAAAAAATAAATAAAATAAAGAACATTTTGGCAATGTACTCATCGATATTCAGCCTAAAATTCCCCTGTTTAAATGCTACCATGAATATTCTCCTAAAAAGGCTCCTTAGCAGTGCACAACTAAACAGTTGCCTTTCCAAAGAGTTATCTGACCCTTAAATTGCTCCTTAGAAATTTCAATTGGGTTCTTATCCCATCTCTTCCATCATTTTAACACATTATAATCATAAATAAGCTATTTTACTGTTCGCCTCAATTTTGCTAAGTGATCAGAGATGGGGCTATTGCAATGTAGATTCAGTCTCAGTCCCCCTCTGGAGTGCACACTCTACACTTCTACTCAGTATATTTAAATGAGTCCATGTAGATTTCAGTATTCATGCCTGAATGCTGACAGCAATCAGACAGAAAGCTCTCCTCTTCGTCGGCACAGAACGTCCTAAAGCATCATCTCTCTGCACCTGCAAATTGCATGAAATACTTCTCTTGGTGCTTTTGCACCTAGGAAAGGTATATCAGCAGGTGTTTCTCCATGTTCTTTCTCTCTTTCACTTCCCTTCTCAATCTGTCTCCTCTAAACAGTGGCTGGCATGCCGATGTTACTGGCAGGAGCAATGCGATGCCTCACATTAAAACCTACATGAGGGTTTCACCGGACTACACACAACTGGCCTGGTTTCTTGTCACAAGGTTAGAATGATTAAATAACTTGCTTGCTGAATTGTATTCATTTTAGGCCTGATTGACAGTCAGAATTTCAGATCAGATACAGCTAGTCTAGTCACAGCTGGACAAAGAACTGTGCCAAGCGGTTTTATTTTAGTGTTATTTATATATGATTATAGTGCTATACTGTGTACTACTACTGTACTAAATATTATAAATACTAATTGAAGTATATATACTATTAAGTGTTTATTTTAGCTACATTTTGCCTTTTTCATACTACTGTTTAGGTTTAAATTACTTTAATTCAGTTTAAATTTTATTTCCAGTTTTAGTGATTCAACTTAATGTTATTAAGCCAACATTTTTAAATTGTTCATGTATTAATCTTTTATTGTCTTGTTTTTTATTTAATTTTTATTTAACCAAGGTTATAGTCTTGGTGCCATGTTTGTTGAATGCAACTTAAAATGTCTAGAATTTAGAGTAAAAAAATAGGCTTACAATTACAATATTTAATATTGTACAGTATTACAATCACATATTAAATGTTGTACAATGACAATATTTTGGCTTTGTTAAGCCATAATAATGGTTTGAAATACAGTTTGCAATTCTGCTATTACACAATGCACTTTTAAAGTAATAGACAATATAATCTTATCATCATTTTAAACACCTGTTTTATTGAGATTTTATCTCTTTTTGTTATTTCACATCCAAGCTGCTTTAGCAATATCAGATAATTAAGTGTTTATCATATGTCAGTTCAGATCATAATTTTGTCAGTCATCACCAAACTGCACAGCCCTACAAAACAACAAGAGTGGTCTAGAAGGAAATATCTAGGGCTCAGTGGATAATACACATGCCTTTGGTGTGAGAGACCTGGGTTCGAATCCACTGTGAGACACCAATGTGTCCCTGAGCACGACACTTAACCCCTAGTTGCTCCAGAGGCGTGCGACCTCTGACATATATAGTAGGGCCGGGACTCGATTAAAAAAATTAATCTAATTAATTAGAGGCTTTGTAATTAATTAATCGAAATTAATCGCATTTTAATCGCATATAAATATTTGACCTGAGAACAGTGAGAAGTAATTTTTTTTCACATGGATTTATAGTATACCATTGAATAATGACTGAATACATGAGCTTAAGCAACAAAATATTGTTTATTTTTGTTCAACCAAGTCTAGCAGACCAGTGCAATTTTTGCCATGAAGTGTAGCAATAGCATATTTAGAAACAATTTAGAAATAGTACATTTCAGAAATTCAGGAAGCTTATAGGTGCTGGAACCTTCTGTAAAGTGTTTTTTTTTTTTTAAGTAAAACACAATACTGTCAATTACATTCAGAACATTGGAAACACTGACTATTAGAAAACATCTCTCTGTAGCTTCAGAGGCCATAACATACTAATTATACAAACCTTGGCCAAAACATTAAAGAGTTCAACATAAACTGTTGCACCAACAAAATAATACATAGTTCAACATAAAATGTAAAGTCCACGCTAGCTGCTATATGTTTTGCGTTTAGGTGATACTTGAGGCTCGATGTGCTGCTGCAGTGATGTGCGAACGCTAGTTGGTGCTCCAGTATAATCGGTCCTGACGAAACTCATCCAGTGAGAAACGTTCCGCGGTGCTAAAATAAGTTATTAAAAATGCGGGATTTTTTTTTTCTGTAATTAATTAATCTTAGTTAACGCGTTATTTTTTGTGTAATTAATTAATCTCAATTAACGCGTTAAAGTCCCGGCCCTAATATATAGCAATTGTAAGTCGCTTTGAATAATGTAATGTAAAAAAAAAAACTTCATTTGTTGCCTTGTACCCACATGTGTAATAAAGTTGAATCTAATCTTATCTAAAAATACACAATTCTAAGCATAATTGCATCAACACTGAAATCAGTTTGTGGTTACTCATAGGTTTTGTTGATGATGCATACAGTATATATGTTTGTGTTAGCTTTTTACAACAAACACCAAAACACATCTTTATTGCCTTGAATTTGACATATTAATGCTAAGCCGGATGAGATCAGCACCGTTTCTGCTCTTTTGTTCTTCAGAGGGCTGCTCATAGCTGCCAAAATAATGCTCTTGGCAGAAGGAGGCTTGTTTTTCTCGGATCCCTGGCAGATTTGTGTCTTCTGTGCAGCATTGATAGTGTTCCACTCAAAGGATCCCTTAGGCCCCATAAATGTATATTTACACAACATAAGCCTGATATGTTTGTTTATTGAAGATTACGCCATTCTCTTTCATTGGCTGTTTCTTAGCTGCAAAATAATAGCTGCTTTCCTGTTTCTTCAGTCTGGAAGGTTATATGTTTGTTAGTTAGCACCTTGGACTCTGGACCATTAAACTGCTCACTCAACAGCACTTTTACAGATAATCAAAGCTCTTTAGTGAAATTGGTCAATTGAAGTGGTAAAGACTTGGTGGACAAGCGGCAGGTGGGTTATAAAACGCAACAACGTGGTAAAAGAACACTCTTCTCTTTGATTATCTTTCAGATTACATTCAGGAATAGCATGTTCATTCAGCAGTTGAAAGCTTGAATTTCAGATTTTGCCCTAGAAAACCAATCACTGAGGAAAGATTCTGGTTTTAAAAGCCTCTCTTTTACCAGCAGACAATGATATTCTTTATTAAAAATCTTTTAACACATGATGTTCCTGTGGCTCTGTCATTGAAGCCCACGTGATTTTCATCTCAAGGCTGCATGAATGGCCACTGTTCCTGTGGCATTTCTAAAAGCGATGGCTTTAATCGTGGTTGAAATGCACAGGAAGGGAGATCGTGAGCAGTGTCTTTAGGTCAGTCATGTCCAGCGATGAGTTATTCATAGATCTTTTTATGAAGATTAAAGCCTGCAGTGGATGCAAAGCCTTCAAGCATAGCCTGTCATTCTTAAACATCTAAGTCCAAAACCCATTAATTATTCAGTAATTGCAGTCTGAAAAAAGACTCCTCTACAATATCCTTTAGCTTTGACGTGTTTAATGCTAATACTTCTAGTTTAGGTGACATTTATATGAATGTTTGACTTTGAAACATGGGTGAAACTTCATCTGCTGGTATGCTCCGCAGTGCCAATTTATCAAAAGCTGCCTGGGGCGCCCTGGAGAAGAACAACACTCAGATTATGGTTCGTTCCTATGAACTGGGAGTTCTCTACCTGCCTTCAGCCTTTGTGAGTATTGAGTACCTGTGCATTTCTGACCTTCTGCTAAATCCAGTTAAAACCAGCTTCTGATTGTGGCTGAATAGTATCTAGTTAGGCCGCGTTTCCACTAAAGCATTTTTCCTTAGGCTAGCATATTCTTTCCGTTTTTTTCAATGGAAGCATTTATTTTTTAAAGAATGTTCAACTTTGGGTAAAACACAGCGCTCATCACAGTCTTTTTAGTCATCTAACCAATCACAGTGGAAGAGGGGCGGGATTAATACCACACCGACCAACTTTTTGCTTGTACTTTGACCGAACAATAATGGAGAAGTAAATATTCCTTGTCTTGGAGTATTCATGACTTCACCAGATGGGCTTCCTGGACTATCACAATAAACTGTAAATATGGAGAGGAATTTCAAAAGTGTGACTTCCAAGCTTAAAAAGTTGATTGGAAATTAGGGAATTTACTGTACAAAACCAAGTGAACTGAACCAAACTGAGTGTTTCCTATATATTCTAGTAATGTTTCAAATATGTACTTCTGGTTGATGAGTCGAACACTTTTCCAGCAGGGTGTTAGTTTAAAAGAAAAATTAAGATCTCCAGTAAAACCCCCTAAGAGAAGAAACTTTAAAGAGAAGGAGCTGAACAGAGACAAAAAAAGACATCTGTAGAGTCTCTGAACGTACTTCTTAGCTACTCTAAGTGTGAAAATACTAAACATAATGTCTTGGAGTAGATCTCTTGTTTCTCCATATGTAGAGACAGAGATTTTGTGTAACATTCACATACTCGCAGGGTAATTTGTCCTTGTTGTCAGGGTAGGTCTTAGAATTACTTCAAAAGTTGCTAAGCAACAGTATGGTTCAGTTCTCTTGCTGTGGAAAAGGGGTGGGGGGACATGAGTTTGAAAGAGGATAGTAAAAGGTTGTGCTCTCTTATTCAAAAGGGATGTGTTTTGTCTTTTTTTGTGGCCTGGAGCCTCTTTGTTTTGGTTGAACAAAGTTTTGTTTATGTCATGGTTAGTTCTTGCTAGAGGTCATTTTTGATTTGTTACATTATAATGGATCCATAATTAGTCATTTTAAGGTTGAATAATATTTTTCACTGAGCATGTTTTTAGGACATTATATTTTGCATTCAGTACACATAAGCATTACTTGGTTTCCTTGCTTAAGTTACAAATGAGCCTGCATGTTGACTGTTGAAGTTATTTTTACATCTGTAGGTCATGCTCCATAATTTCCACATTAGTCACGTTTTTTTTGTTTGCGACAGTGTGGTGCTTTAATAAAAGTTCTCTTGTTTAAGAAAGTGTGAGATCAGACTGTTGAAGATCGTCATAGTATAAAATACATTTTGTTTTTGCTCTTAACGAAACAGCTTTGACTGCATGTCTTTAAGTTTTCAGTACATCACACTGTTTCAGTCATGCTGTGTTGCAGAACTACTTGTGAGCCAAACTCGCCCTTGTCCTCTTTAGCACCAATAAATCTAGTTGACTTAATAAAGCATGTTTCTGAAGTGAGACGCAGTTAATGAGTCATGCTTTTTTAAAAATAGGATTTCATAATTTTGTAATTTCAGATTTAGTATTCATGTAAATTGCTCATTACTAGCTCCTCCAAGCAGCCAAGGCCATTACAGAAATGTAAAAGAAAATGTTCAGTATAACATGTAATAAGATAGGGATGCACTGAATTTAAAAATAAAAATTAAGGAATAATTCACTTTAAAATTTTTAATTTTGTCATCATTTACTCACCCTCCTGTCATTCCAAACCTGTATGAGTTTCTTTCTTATGTTAAACATTAAATAAGTGATTTTGAAGAATGCTGGTAACAGTTGATGGTCCTCATTGGCTTTCATAGTATTTCTTTCCCTACTATGGAAGTCAACGGAGACCAACAGCTGTTTGGTTCTACAAAATTCTTCAAAATATCATCAAGCTTTGGAACAACATGATTATGAGTAAATGATGACAGAATTTTCATTTTGGGGTGAACTATTCCTTTTAATAGGTTCAAGTAATCAAAAATTATGTTTTTCAATGTCTCATTGTATATGGATTCATGGTGTTCTGTTCCATGAATTCATCTTTGTTTTGTGTTTGCTTTTACAAACTGTTGGATTAAATTATTATCTGTGGTAGACAGAAACCCTACAATTCCTGGTTTACCACTTAAGCTCTGACTCAGTTGGGTATTTATTTACTCTTTGGCATCCTCTTGAACCACCCAGTTGGCTACTTGTTTTAAATGCAACCAAAAACAGCTGTGGCTAAACAATAGAACAGCTGGGTTCAATAGACATGTCATCAAGATGCTAGTGAAAAACATAAGAACCAGTGAAGTTAGTAATGAGGAATGTGATGTTTTTGCTAGTGCCACAACAATTAATTATGCATGAACTCTGTCAGTATGTCTGGCTGCAGCTGATTGAGCAGAAATTCAGATAAATTGCTTAATTATTGACTAACCCTCATATTACTCCGGACCACATTAACCTCAATGATGGCTCTGCTCAACCACTAAGATGTGTTTATTAGTTATAACAACACAATTTATCAGTATTACTTGTGACAGCTGAAATATAACTAGAAGTTTGAAGGTTATTTGGGAGTTTTGCTGTTTTTGTTATTTTTTTATGGTTATTATTTTTATATTCTATATTCTATTTTTTTTTTATTTTTTGGTTTGTATGTGTACAGTATATATAGATGCTTCAAGAAACCTGCCTACAAAGCTACAGTACTGTTAAAGGTTTTAGGCACTTGAGTAAAAAACTGAGGATGCTGTCAAAAATAGATTATCAATTAACTTCTGTTAACTAAATTAAATCAACATTTGGTGCAACCATCCTTTGTGTTTAAAGCAGCTTTTGGCCTAGGTGCACTTGTGCATAATTATTTTTAGGTAGCTTTGCAGGTAGGTCTCTTGAAGCATCTTTGAGATGCTGCCACAGTTCTTCTAGATTTAAGGCCCGTTCACACCAAGCACGATAACTATAAAGATAACGATAAAGATATAGTTCTAAAAATTGTTCTCAATATTAAAGAATAGCGGAGTCCACACCACAACTATAACAATAAAGGCAAAGAGAAACGATATCGTTGGAATCACTTTCAGAACAATTTTTTTTCTGATTAATGATAAAAACATTGCCAACCAATCAGAATCAATCCTGCTGTAATGAGCTCGAGAATTTAAAGCATCCGACGCGCGTCCGCTTGGAATACACAGACAATATCGTTCGCTGGTGTGGACGCTAATATCGTTTTCTTTATAGTTATCCTTCTTGGTGTGAACAGGCCTTTAGTCTGTCTGAGTTTGTTCTGTTCCTTCATGTTATTCCACACAGAATGGATGATGATGATGATGATGATGATGATAAGACCTCTGTGTCGAGCATTAGCTGCTATAAGATTCCTTAACTAGAAACAAAACTAAATCTCACTGGATTATTACAATTAATGGCTAAATGAATGTTTGAAAGTGTAAACTGATATTTCCTATGGACACACTACAGCAAAAGATAGAAATAACTTATTTGTGCTGGTGGTCTTGCATCAGGGTAAAGTGGCCTTTAGAAGAGGGAGTTTAGAGGAAGGCAGTTATTACATGTAATTAATCTCAGTGATTAACAGTCCTAATTGCTGGTTACATTACTTCCATTATACTCATTTGTTTTTGATAAAAACATCTGCTAAATGGTTAAATGTAAATGTATGTTAAAAGCTTTCTAAACTCTCCCAAATGCCTTCCATATTCAGAATTTCAGAACTTTTTGTATTGAGTTTCTAGGTCGCTTCCTGTTTTTTCTTCACAGATAGCAGGACAGTGTTTGCGTGTGCTTGCACCTGCTCCATCTCTCTGGGTTTTGTGAAAGCTTTAGCTGTCTGAGTCTGGGTGACATTTTCCCCACTGCCCTTTAAATCTATCCAGCCCCCTCCATCATCATGCCCACCACACAAATGAGAGTTTAGCTTCCCTCGGAACAGTCCTGCTCCCCTCTGGCTTTTTCCACAGAAAACAGGATGAATAAATGCACTCGTTCTCATTAGAGCTGCACGAGCACTTTTGTCATGTGTTGTCTCCATCATGTGAGTTCATGGGAGTCATGGCATATCTTAAGGTCTATTGATATGAGGTTAAAATAAATGTGTCTTTCAGTTAGTTTGGGACTTTTTTTTTTTTTACATGTTCTCAGTTTTTTTAGCAATGTGAATAATCCACTGGTTCTATTAATGGAAATACTGTTTTTTTTTTTTTTGGTCATATATTTTGTTGTTACTTAAATTATTATGCATATAATTATTTATTTGTGTGAAAATTGTTTTTGTAGGATGCTAGTTATTTCTTAACTAAATCTTTTGGCGTTAGAGATGAACAGGATAGTCAACTATTCATCTGACAATCAATTGGCAAATTAGTGATTATTTATTTAAAATAATGAATAACATTTTTTTATTATTTAAAAAAATATTTTCTCTGCTGTGAAAAGTTATTCTGAGATGCAGCCTAGCTTGCAGTGATGTTGTTAATAATGTTTGTGTGTGAACAGTGCAACAAGTGCACTATAACTTTGTATAATTTTGTGCAATAAGTAATTTATATTTTAGCTTATTTATGACTTTTTCAGATTAGCACATCCCTACTGAGCACTGATACATGTGCTTTTTATTTGTAGAATATGAGCACATTTCCTGTGGAGAAGAATGTGTTTCCGGCCTCTAGCTCCTCCAAAGGCTTCCCGGTGCCTTATGACCTCCCACCTCAGCATTACTCAAGCAAAGGTGAGACTGAACATTGCAAGTAACTTGACTAAGATTCATTGTATTTGTAGTTCCAACCTTCATTAAAATGTCAGAGATGTTCTTCTGAACTCTGAACAACCACACATATTTAAAATGACAGATGAGGCATTTGAATCAAAGTTTAAAGGTTTGCTTAATGCGTAGAAAGTACACTGAATTATCGCTTGAGGAAAGGTTAACCTTTACTTTGAATTTTAGAGTTCAAATGACTGCTGAGGAAACACTCTTTAGATATTAATTGCACAATGAAAAAGCCTTTATGAAAGCTTGCAGTGCAGGCCAGTATCCAGGCTAAACAAATCAATTATTTTGATACTGTGCAAATGTCTAAATTTGCTCTTTCACACTTGTTAGTTTTGTAGCTAAATTACATTCTCTTTAATTATAATGCAGCCTATCATATAATGAATAATTGTGTTTCTTGAGTGTACATCACTGTGTGTGATGAGCAAGGTGTTCAAAGACAGCTACTCGTGATGTCATAGTGTATATTTTAATTGCTGACAGCAGTGAAGCACAAGAGGTATGCATGACACAATTAATGGCCATTTCATTTCCTGCACAGTGGTGTACTCTGAGTCATCCATTGAGATTAATAATGAGGAAACATTTGGTTCAGCTCATAGGACTTGATGTTAATATCCCTAGTAATCAGCACTCCTAATTTTAAGTGGGGAGAGGGGTAAGAACGTCATCAGGGTCTTCAGGTGGGCACCCTCCTTCACAGGTGTTTCGTTGATAGGCCCACGACACCTCCAGAGGGCTCATCGGCAGCACCTGGTGTCCCAGGTGAGCCCCCTTCTGCTTTTACCCCTCCTTATTGTTCTTTGCAGCCCAGTTGGGGTCCTTCCTCTTTATCCAGATCCACCTGCTGCTCTGCTCTGCTGCCTCCGACAGTGATCTAATGGCTTTCCTGAAGGCCTGTCCCCGAACTCCCACACTCTTCAGGAGCCTGACTATGGATGTGGCCACAAATCCTCTGCAGCCAATCTCTACCGGAAGTACCTGTGTACGCCAACCTAGTTGTTTTGCCTCAAAACCTATATCAATGTACTTCAGCTTTTTCCATTCATATGCTTCTCCCACTGCAGCCTCCCATGGTACAGTTAGTTCCACGATGAAGAGGGACTTCTGTGAAGTTGACCACAAAAAAATATCCGGCCTGAGTTTGGTGTTTGAAATCTCAGGTGGAAACTTGAGTTGCTGATCTTGGTCCACTTGCATTTTCCAGTCCCGTGTGGTATCCAAGTGGGTACTATCCACTCTTGCAGCTGGTTTTGCTGGGCACTGCCCTGCTCTCACAAAGGGATGACTGGCAATTGGCGTAGGACTTGGTTATGCCTCCAGGTTTAACAGCGTTGGGACAGACTGGTTTTGCAGCAAGTAAGGATGTGCTTAAGAGTTGCTGGGGTTTGGCAGAAAAGGCATGCTGGATCATCTCCATACCACTGGTTAAGATTCTTAGGTGTAGAAAGAACATCGTAGGTTAGGGCTGCACGATGTGTCGTTTAAGCTTCGATATCACGATGTACGAATCCTCGATAGTCACATCGCCGAATGTGCGATGTAGGCTGTGGTAGTTGATCCGTTATTCTTTAACTGTACGGGCCAGCTGCTCCCCGGCTCTGACGAATGTCATTTGCGGATTAATTGCACAGCTTAACCCTCATAGACTGAAAGTTTTGACAGGGCAGAAAGAAAGAGAGCGCGCGAGAGAGAGAGATAGAGATAGAGAGAGAGCGCGCGCACGTGAGAGAGAGAAAGAGAGAGAGAGGGAGAGAGCAGCATGCTCACTGTCTTCAAACAACACGAGCGCTGTCTTACTCTCTCTCCCTCGCGCATATTAATCAATTGACACGATGGTTTCAATGTTTAAATCATTTAAAATGAGAATTTAAGTGTGCTCACCCCATTTTTGTTTGTAAGAAGAAAATTTATTAGATTTCATATCGCAATATATATCGCAGAAAAATAAAATATCGCAATGTCATTTTTTCCCAATATCGTGCAGCCCTATCGTAGGTGGCCCTGATGAGGAAGCTTATTTGGCTTCCTTCCATTTCCCACATATCTCTCCAAGTGAGCTTATGATTCTCCAGGTTTTACCAGGTAGTCCACTGGCCCTGCTCAGCTTGTGCCACTGCCTTTGCGCATCTCTCTGCTTCCTGTTGATGCCGGACCTCAGCAACTACCAACTTTCTCTTCTCTGCAGATGTTGCCTTGTGCCATGTAGGTCGACTAGTCCCAAGTCCAAGCCCGCCTCTTCCTTGCTGCACCTGTCCAACTGAGTAGGTCTCCATGTCTGAGAGTGAATTGTGCTTGCTCTACACTCTTAGTTGGAGTCCACTTCCTCCCAGTTGCCAGTCTGCGAGGAGCTGTTCGTATGGCTGCATCTTGAGGCCTCGCTTTAATGCACTTGTATTCTTCGGTGAGGCTAGAGATAGGTAGTTCCAGTGCACCGTTTCAATACAACCCAGTGTTACTGAGGCAGCGCGGAAGTCCCAGCCACTTCTTGATGTATGCACTGACTGTCCTCTCCAGCTTCTCAACTTTGGAAGGGTATGCGGGTAGCAACCCAACTTTCCCAGAAATGAAATCTTATCAATACTGACAAGACCTTTGATGGTTTCTTCACTCAATAAGTCACACTCCTCTGCGTCGTTGAGATTTGCATTGTACCACCATCCTAAGCTCTTGACAGGCTGCTCTGTCACCAATGGAATGGGTGTTTCATTGATGTTGAACCTCTGGTTGGTAAGCTTTCCTTTGATGATGAATATGCTCCTGGATTTACTGGGTTTCAACTTCATCCTTGCCCATGTAATGTTTGAGTGAAGCTTTGCTAACAGACGTTTGGTACAGGCGATGGTTGAGGTCAAGGTGGTCATATCATCCATATAGGCACGAATCGGTGGTAGCCGCTGTCCATCCTGCCGACGCTCCCCTCCGACTACCCATCTAGATGCCCTGATGATCACTTCCATTGCTATGATGTAGGCTATAGGGGATATGGTGCACCCTGCCATGATACCCACTTCCAATGCTTGCCATGATGTTGTGTATTCTGCAGTTGCTATGGAGAATTGCAAATCTTTGAAGTAGTTTCTTACCAGATTTGTGATGGTTTCAGGAACATGAAAGAAATTGAAGGCTGCCCATATTACTGAATGGGGGACAGATCCAAAAGCATTGGCCAGATCGAGGAATAAAACATGCAGGTCTCTTCCCTCCCTTTTTACAGATTCTATTTGATGCCAAATCATGCTTGTGTTTTCAAGGCATCCTAAAAAACCTGGTACCCCGGCATTCTGTATAGACGTGTCAATCAAGTTGTTCTGCTTAAAGTAAAAATGCTAAAGAAGATCTTGCCTTCAACATTCAGGAGATTGATTTGTCGAAATTGGTCAATGTTTGAGGCATCCTTCTCCTTGGGAATTACTACTCCCCCTGCTCTTTGCCATGCTTTTGGGATGTTTTGTTTCTTCCATGTCACCTTCATTATCCTCCACAGAAACCACAAGTCACCTGGGGTGTTCTTATACAACCGGTAAGGAACTCCATTTGGTCCTGGTGCAAAGGCTACCCTTGCCTTCCTTACTATGTTGTCGATCTCAGTCCATTTTGGGGGGCTGTCATCGAACTGGTGATTTTGTTGGGGAATTGGCAGTATGTCTGATGGGATCTCCTTTTGCTCAAGTCTTTGGTCATCTGAGTGTGTCGCTTCAGGTGGTGCTCCAGCTCCTTCTTTGGTACCTTAAGAGATCCGCTCTTTTCCCTTGTAAAAAAACCCTTTTCCAAATTGAAGGGATTCTAGTAGGAGAAAATTCTTGTCTTCTCCTTTTTCCTTTGTTTAGTTCGGAGGTTTTCTGCTTGTTCTTGTCTTGCAGCTGATGATGTTAGTGCCGTGCTGATTATTCGCTTTGCCATTGTCATGTTCTTTCCAAGGTCCGTTACCGTCTAGTCAGTTGACGACATGACATTTACTGCCACCCAGATTTTCAAATATATATATTAGGGGTGTAACGGTACGCAAAAATCACGGTTCGGTATGTACCTCAGTTTTAAAGTCACGGTTTGGTTCATTTTCGTTACAGTAAGGGAAAGAAATGCAAACATTAAACTGCAGGTTGTTTATTACTATAAACTTTTTTTACCAATTAGTTTTTTTAAATACTTTTTAATAAAATATATCTAAAATAAAAAAGAATAAGAAATAAAATACTGCTGCAAAGTTATCCACTAAAAAAATACTCTGTCTCAAACCAATATCATATAATAAAATATAATGAAAAATATAAATAAATAACTATGATTACAGTGCAGCATTAGCAATACCAGCTTATAGGCCTGCTCATATTTAAAAAATATATATATAACTTTTCCAAAGTGTAAAGTGCAGCACCAACAGTTTCAGTTTTTAGACCTGCTCAGATTTCGTTATTGCGTTGGACCGATCGGAATTAAGAGCAAAGGTCTGTTTAAATGCAGACGGGAGCTGCGTTTGAGTTACAATAGTTTTTTTCCTAGTTGTAGTGATGTTCACACTCGCATGATGCCTTTTGAAAACATTAGGCCGGTGACACACTGGCATATTGCACCTGCAATATTTGAAAATCGATAATTATTAATTAATTTTTTTAATTACATTTATATCTGAATATATGTCAACCTATAGACTTTCAAACATCAAAGTGTCAATTAATATGTATTTGTGTACAAAATGACATATAAACATATTTTCCTATTCTATTTTGCCTGGAAACGCTTCCAACACGCGTGAAAAATAGGCGTCGGTTCTATTTCTAGCATGCACACGTGTTCCGCGCCCCGAGCCGTGCATGAGATGCGCGTCTCACACAGGCAGTCTGCAAGCTCTAACCTGTTAACATGGGAGCCGAATTAAAAATGGACACACCACGCAGATGAGACGCTTGCACCACGCATCCAGTGTGTCGCCAGCCTTATTAGAATCAGCTGCAGGGCGGGATTTGCAGTGAACGCGGAGACTTCCGCCACTTAATATGTTCGTTTGGAAACACGACAATGAACCTATGTTACGCATACAAAATATTGCATTCGGTCATTCGGTACACACGTGCACCGTACCGAAAGCCCTGTACAAAAATGGTCCGGTAGGAATACACGTACCGTTACACCCCTAATATATATATATATATATATACTGATTTGATGTGTGCAAAATGTTATAATTTATATTAATAATGTTTATTATTATTTAAAAACGATTTCTATTTCAAATAAATTATTTTCCTTTTCTGTTCCTGTATGAATGTATGTATACAACAAAGAAGAAAAAGGATGCTACTTGTCAGCTTCCTGTAAGCCAATATGTATAAACGAGAAGCCTTCCATTTTATGTAAATAAGCGTTTTGGTCATGAGTCAAGTATATGGCTGTTTAGTAAAACTATGGATTGTTTTGACTGACAGCACAATTCCAGATGAACCCAAACTATAGCCTGCAGGACTTGTGACACTAAATTAACTCATTATCATCTGCTGGGTAATTACTGTGTTCTATGGTGCAGACTTTTGTGCAAATGCACAGATTCAGAGACAGAAGGCTCACAGGGATATATCACCAGTTTTGCATTCAACGCATGCTGTCAAAAGAAAAAGAGATTTCACATTAATTGGTGTGATAAATTGGTGTTAAAAAATCCAAAATGTTAAATAATTTTTAAAAAATAATGTTTTTTTGAAATTACAGGTTCTGAATTATGGTCTTAAGTACAGAAGTTTTGCAGAGAAAAATAAGCACCTGATGTTGAAAACAGAGCATATTAGACATACCTTTTTTGGCTTTGTTTTGAGATATAAGATTATTTTATTCTGTTTTTGGGTGTCCATTATATTCATATGCTACTGATAACGTCAGGAATCACTAGTACTTATGTTAGTCACTGTCAAAGACCGTTTGATTGTTCAGCCATATAATTACAGAGAAAATCCAACTGTCATCGGCGCCACATTCTTAGTAAATGAAAATAAGAGTGCTATGGGCCCTGCCCCTGCCCCGGCCCCGTCAGTTTGACGACCTTTAATCATGGTGAGAAAATAGAGGCGGCAATCGATGGTACTATTGAAACCAAGGGTGTCATCAGTTTATGAACTGAGGCAGAAACACTCTGTGGTTGCCATAGCAGCGTAGGTCTTTTGATAGCAGAGGCTTCAGCCATGAAGTGTGATTAGTGGGCGTGGCCTCTAGATCAAGATAAAAATGGACAGTCTTCTCTGTATGTTTAGTAAGCTTGGGCTTCTGCATTGATTATGATGCATCAATGTGCATTTAGCAGTAAATTATGTTTTAGCACTCTATCTGTGAATCTTTTTGTCTGTGTTTGGAATATTACATTATATGTGACCTGGACCACAAAACCAGTAATAAGGATCAGTTTTTGGAAATTAAGTTTATAAATCATCTGAAAGCTGAAATTTTTTTATAATAATAACCTTTCCATTCATGTATGTTTTTTTTTTTTGTTGTTTTTTTTTTAATGTCCAGGATATATATATATAAAACATAAATAAATAATATTGACAGTATTACTATTTTTACTGTATTTTGATCAAATAAATGCAGCCTTGGTAAGCATATTAAACGTCTTTTACATACATTTAAAAAAATATTTTGGACTGTAGTGTATACTTTGCACAGTATGTCCAGAATTTCTATGTAATTTATGAGTTATATATAATTTATATTTAATTTAAATTTATACTTTTGATTTTAACATTTTTACCTATATTTAATCACACTACCAAACATTTGTAAAAAAAAAAAAATAATAATAATAATTAGGTCAAAATGCAACTCCAAAATATGTTTTAGGTGTGTCTCTCAGCTTGGCCTGAATTGCATTCATAACAGACTAAATTATTTGTATTATTATTTATTTATTTTATTAATTAATTGTTTGTAATAGACAATAAATTAAGCTTATTCTAGTTTTCTGAAATGAGTGCAAGTGGAGGACAGAACTATGGTTCTCCAGTGGGCCACTCAAAGGGTCACAGCCAGGACAGACAGAACTCATTGAAAGCTCAGATGAAAGTTATTTCCACCAAGGCCTATCGTAGTGTCTCGCATCTGCTATCAGGCACTTCATTTCATACACATGATTGCTTATCCAATCAAATCAAATGTGTCACTGTCCTTGCTGATACTCATTCGTGTGATATTCAGTTTCCCACTGGATATATTCCAGTGTCATTCGTTTACATAAATGTATGTAACAGTTAACTGCAACGGAGTCACACAAGTGCTTCTTAGAGTATTATTTTATGTCTAAAAGGAGTTTTTAAAATATGACTTCTCTTATGGGAAGGGGATATGTTAGTGGTTATGGTTTCTTTAATAAGAGCATCCATCATGCTCTCTCTCACAGTTCATTTCATCTGAGCCCTGCCGTCAACACCTGTGATATTAATACAGACCGATCCCAGTCACACACCCAAATGTACACCTCAAAGAGTAGCGCTGCACCTCTATATTAAGACAAACGTAATACATTTCTATTTCTGTTGCTGCTGAGAGAGGATAGTTTCATATCCCTCTAAATCAGCTCAGGACTTCTCAACACTGTCTATTCTTCAACGGGCTCAGTCTCGTCTCACAACCAAAAAGGGACCAGCTATTGTGAATTAGAATGGACCACTTCTCAGTAGCTACTTGAATCTAGTTCTTTAATTCAGCGAGGAGACCATTGAGTGCTGCTTAAGATCCTCTAATGTGCAAACACCACTAAAGTAATAGTTCTCCCCAAAAACTTTCATCTATGTACCCAGATCTTTCAAGCTTCAATTTTCCATACAATGAAAGCTATCACAGCTGTGAACTAAGTTCATTCTAGGAGAAGTTGTTCTTTATGAATGCTTTTTTAATGTGCAAGAAAAGATCATGTCAGAGGTGTGTTATTTTCAGTTATCATATTGGTAAATTGCATGCCATTTTTATGCACCCCTTCTGGCAAAAAGACAAGCCGTAGATGGTTTTGATGATTAGTTTTTCTTCACTTCCTCTTCACGTATATTGCAGCTGTTCCAGGCAACAATTAACCCTGGGTGTGAACGTTTGTGTAGCCCTACTGCTGTGTGTTCCTGCTGTTAGATGAAAAAACTGTCATTATTGAAAGTTCTTGAAATTGTTGCGCTAATTAAATAACTTAATAGTTCTTCCAAAGGCAATCATTGTTATTGCTATTGCTCATAGTCGGGCTTAGGGAAGTATTACATTTGAATGCATAATTCATCCTACACCAACTGATATACTAAAAGTAAAACTGAAAAGAAAAATAATATTAAATAGACATTTTAAAAAATAAATAAAAAAACAACAGAAAAACAAAATTGATAAAACTTATCTAAAATTAAAATGAAAACAACATAGAAATTTAAAAACTAATTCAAAAGATTAACAACTATATATTATCTAAATTATACTAAAACGACTGTTATGTATTCCTTTTTAATACATTTTTGTTTATTTTATTTTTGCATAATACAATGCATTAAGGTCCACACAAGGCATCTATTTATTTTAAATAATTTTATTGGGTACTACACCACCTACTCATTAGGTCTATATATGTATAAATAAAGACAAGTTTTATGACGGTTGACTATATATGCCTCTGTATTTTACCCAGTTATCTGTAAAAATTCCTTTGAGATAATTGACTCGCTTATATTTTTCTGTAAGTTATAAAGTGTAATGTTCTCATATCAGAGGTATTATATATCTATTCTCATTCACCATTTTGTTTTGTTTCATGCACTTTCTTTAGAGGTATTTTAATTGCTGGGTTGTTTTGAGATTGAATCCAGTTGTCAGCTTGTTACCATGGATACTGCTGTTTTACAGTCTTTTCTAGAAGTATATATCTTATAATAGATTATTAAGTAAACCACACAGTTTGTGCACGATCCTTCATACTGATACAGGACACACACCAGTAGTTATGCCACAGGTGAGCATATATCTCAAGGCAGGTCAGCCTTCAGGGAGAGGTTAGAACCTTCTCTTCTAGCCATACTGGGAATATTTGTTGGCCCAAGGCAAATATGTAATTCTGCATCATCTCAAATCATCATGAAACTCTGCCCGGAGCAGTTCAGACTCCGAGACTGTAAATCTCCAGGGTTTCCATTAATGTATGCTGTTGCGTTTCAGTTGTGTTTTCTTCTCGTTGCAGATCAACCGTGGATCTGGAATATTCCTTACACTAAAGCCCCAGACACTCATGGAAATGTATGGGTTCCTTCTTGAGAAGTTCGAGGTTCAGGGATCATCTGCATAAGACAGAATTAACATAGAAAACAGACCATCGGCATTTGACTCTGCTTCGGGTCTGTTTAGGTTAAGCCTTATGAGGATCTAACCACCACACTTTAAAGGAATAGATCACCCACATTCACCTTCATTTCGTTCCAAACCTATATGAGTTTCTTTCTCATGTTGAACTTAGAAGATATTTTGAAGAATGCTGGTAATCAAGTAGTAGTTGGTCCCCATTGACCTTCTATGGATGTCAGTGGGGACCAACAACTGTTTGGTTCAAAATTCTTCCAAATATCTTATTTTGTGTTCAACATAAGAAACTTATATAGGCTTGGAACTGATGACAACATTTTCATTTTTGGGTGAATGGTAGATGTGCACCATTATAGTGTGCACCCTTAATGCTGTATTTTAGTCCTTTTTTTTCATAGTAGAAATTGGTGATGTTTAGTTATGCCTAAATTGTCAACTTTTTGTAAAAACACCAAATAAAATGCATTTTACAACTGGAAAACCTTGGAACTAAATACATTTTTCAGTAGCAGTGTCCTCCAATGACTGAAATCCAGTAATGTTTGTTGAAAATAGCAATCAAATGATGTTTTTATTCAGCAAAACAACCATTCCCAATGGTTTTTACCTAGTTATGTTTACTTCTTGATTCAAAAACCTCAGAAGCAGGTAATGGGTACCATTTATTTATATATATATATATATATATATATATATATGTATATACATTTTGAGCTGGATTTGTTGTATATAACCAATAGAGTTCAGATAAAAAAAAGGACTAAATGAAATAGTGAAAACATCTCAAATTGGTCTTTTTTAAAAGTTTGATTATGGACATGTCCTGTGAAATGAACTCTGGGCGAGCTCCAAGGGCAGATTGATATTTTCATTCCCGGCTACAGTGATGCAGTAATGTGTTTGAGGAGGACTCTGCTCCCCCGGCATCAGTGATATATTGAATGTGTTCAAAATACAGAACAATTGGTGATGTTTTCTACTCAATCTGAAATTGTCATGTTGCCTAGCAACATTGGAAAAGTTAACTCTACCTTGATACAGGAATTCCCCGTGGCCCCATTCTATTTATTTTTTTCGTTTAATGAACAAATTTAAGGTTCACTTCGACCTTTTCTCCAGCACATCTGTACTTTAAAGTTGCAGCATGTCCTTTGAGGAATTTTTATCGTACATTGTAATGAAAATGAAATATTCCACCTGAATTATGTATCTCTCACTTGCACAGCTACTGTATCTGAGACATTTATTGAAACCGCTTTAACGGAAACTGCTTTAGAAAAGATAAATATTAGAGAGGTCTCCTCTATTCTGAAAAGGTCTTTTAGTATTGATCTTGGATCATTAGAGTGATTCCTAACAGAGCAGTCTGGCCGAAACCACGAGGATCATTATGTGTTTACCATTCCAATGAGTGACTACTGTGTTAATGATTCCAATTACATCCCTGCAATTACTAATAATTGTCCCCATGTTATTCAACTCATAGTTTTGTCTCTGTATGACATTTTAGCAACTATTTTTCAAAGTGTGTGTGTATATATATAATTTACTATAATTTACTAATAGACTCCTGTTTACATTTTCTCAAAAAAAAACTAATCTAATTCTAAATCTAATTTCTTATGATTTTAATAATAATGTCCTAAATACAAGGTAAGTATCAAACTATCAGCTAAGTATCAGTCTTCATTTCAAAGGAGCAATTTATTGTGTCTGACCACTGATGAAGTTGCATGGGCAATCAGGCTACAGATGTCTTGTTTTGTGTTGCTTGGAACTAGACATGAAAAGACACGAAGGCATCATATGGAAAGCTGTGTTAACATTTATTCTTTAAAACTAACTAGTAACTGCATTTGTTAAGTTCTGATTAATGCTATTACAGTTTTCACTGGCACATAATCCCTTTTTCAGTGATGTTTAATTAGGTTCAAATATCAATTAGTCCAGCTTTGCTATATTAAAACAGCTTATTTATTTTGACTGTTTTCTATCCCGACATGGAGACTGTTGAACGCGCCACTTTAAATGGTTTTGTGGTGCTCGTTGTATTTTAAAACACAATTGCAATGTTTTCAACTGATAAATAAATAACAAAAAAAATGTAAATATATGGGGCAATAATCTCCAAATAAGTCCAGCCAAACCCGCGTTCGCTACATCTTGTATGCACGCACTGTCACGAGCTAATGCACTGTAAATGGCAGATTTTTAATAAACAAATAGGACTACCGGACAAAAACATTCTAAATCTGACATTTTCAGGAACAGGACCAAATTAAGTACTGGTCATAATACTCGCTTAAAATGTTTGATGTGAGTAACAGTGTATTTTGGAGCAGTGCAGATGGAAGCGGTTCTCTGACTGCGCAGCATAGCCACACAAGCCACAGTTATGTTCGGGATCATTTTATTTTAAATGCCATAATGTCAGTTGAAAACATTGCAATTGTGTTTTAAAATACAACGAGCACCACGAAACCATTTAAAGTGGCGCGTTCAACAGTCTCCATGTCGGGATAGAAAACAGTCAACAAAGTAAAATAATCTCATTTTATCATATGCTCATAATCACATCTATTCATTGTATAATCCTGTTACCAGTATTTTATTCAGGCTAAAACCCCTTTAATCGAAGAGAAAAAAGCATTTTTTGATTAATTGATCATTAATTTAAACAGCAATCGATCATGGAAATGATTGAAAATTGACATCCCTTATGGTATTTTGAGTAAAAAGTGCCCCTGCTGATGGGGGATAGATAATCAATCATGAAAATCATAAGGATGACTTTTCCATTTGTGGATATGAAATGGATAGATTCAGATGGTAAATATCATACATTATGTTGGGCATTAACTTAGAGATAATCACCATGTTTAGCATGCAACCATCATAAAAAAATATATATTAATCATGTCATATAATAAAATAAAATGTGTTGTTACTACTGTAAATTATTATGGGATCTCCTTCAGAGCTTTCCAAATCTTAAATTTCTGAAAGATTTTGATTCATTATTTTAACATGTTTTATATTAACATATTTTAATGATGAACAATTACTGGATAATTACTGAACAAAAATAGTTTTATCAAAATAAGTAGAAAAAATACTACACACTTGACCAAAGTGATTGTTTTGAACAAGTATTAACTTATTTAAAAAAAAAGACTATTTTAGCTAAAGTATTTGTATCAATACTGTGTGCCTTTTACCCCATACCACCTCATACATTTATAAGATTTTTAAACAAAATAAACGACTATGATTTATTTTAAATCAAAATCTGTTGCTGCATAAATGTTCAATACAAATGTATATGTTTTTTTCTTCAATCATACACTTTGGGCGCCATACTTTTATGTCCTCTGAGTACATTATTAACATTTAAAAACTACTGAAAACAAGCAGTACACTAAAATGTTTCTTGGGGAAATAAAAGTTCCATGAATAATGTATAAATAACGTTTTTGTGAAAACGTTTTGAGAACATTATTTAAGACGAGAACTTTGAACAAATATTCCATTATAATTAGTTTATGCATAGCTTTTAGGGAACTTTGCCACAAACTTTAGCAAGTTCTGATAACGTTCCCTATTAGCTGAGAAAAAGATACTAGTCGCTATTTAGGTTCTTATTAGTTGTAATACTGTTAAAATAAGACCCAGCAACAAAGATAGAACAACTATGGTTTTAGAGTGCAATTGTTAAAATGGCTTGCCATATGCGTCTGCTCCGAGAGTTTCGTGTAGTCGCAGTGAACATGCGCTTCTTGTGAGGTTTGTCTACTGAACTTAAGGGCACATCGTGAATATTTCCAGAGAGTTCTTGCGAGTTTAGTCTGTGTGAACTGGTGTTGAAGGCTTACTATAAAAGTTTTAGCTTATGCACAGATTCAAAGCTTGTATCCAGTAGCGTATTGCAGCTCTTTTTCCGTATAGCTTGTGTATGCACCTGATGGACGTTCTGTACCTGCATCGACTGAAGTGAATTTAAGGTAAAGGCTTTTCGAAGAGACCCAGTGAGATGCATCACATGAGATGAGCTGAACTAGCAGATCCACCCACAGTCTCATCTAACAGGATTTCAGCTGCCACTAAACCCATTGTCAGAGGATGGTATGAGCATCTCTCATCATCATTGCTCATACTCATTTGGTGTCCATGCAGCCAAGGAATAATGGAAGACGAGGAAGTTTCTTACAGTTGCATGGCCACCACCGTTAAATGTAAGATGTGGATACTTTATTACCAGTCCTGTCCAGCAGTAGTCACATAATGGCATGTAGAGGCGCGTGCTGCTGTGGCTGTGGTCCTGCGAATGAAGATAATGCGAGGTTCATAATGTTGCTGCTCCTCATCATCCTCTATCTCCTGTGCGGAGCCGCGGTCTTTTCAGCCCTGGAGCATCCCAAGGAGAAGCAGGCGAAGGAAAAGTGGGCTCAGAGGTTTGAGCTCTTCAGCCAAAAGTACAATCTCAACAGAAGTGATCTGGAGAAGTTCTTGAGACATTATGAAGAGGCGAATATAGCAGGAATACGGGTGGACACCCTCAGACCGCGCTGGGATTTTACTGGAGCCTTTTACTTTGTCGGTACTGTCGTTTCCACCATCGGTAAGACTTAAAAGATTAGGAAATATTCTTTAATGTATTAGGTATATGCTATTTTTCTAAAATCCTTAAAAAATGTTTATTAAAAATATATTTACAACAACTACATAAAAATAATAATAGTATGATAATATGGTAATACTAATGTATTTAGTATTGTGTGTTTGTGTGACAGAGAGAGAGACGCTAGTCACACTTTTCAATCCAGTAAATAGCCTAAAAGTGTTCCCTGGGGGGAAAAAATGTAGACACTGTTTATTCCAGACACCTTATTGTTTGAAGAGTGGGGCATGTGCTCACAATAAAAGTAAAGTAACCTTTCAGCAAAGTCGAAACAGTTTAATGAAATAAGAAAGATAAGATAAGATAAGAAAAAATAAATAAATAAAAATAAAGACATTTCTTTAGCCAACAATTACTGTAATTAATAAACTTTACATTTCTAATATTTCAAATAGTCCAACCTGTCTTATAGTCCCTGCATGAATGTATGTTGGTGTGGTTTTATCATCTTAATTTGTTTACCTGAAACACTGCAAATAATAATAATAAAAATCAAGAGAGGTTTGACTTTAACATATTAAAAATCAGTTAGAGAAAACAATTATGTAATTTGAATTTGACTCATAAAGCACAAAGTTACTGACATATAGCCATTGTGTCAACTAGACCTGCAGTATATGTGACAGCTATTTGTGAATTATTTATTTATTGACTTCTTGTGTTGTTAAATTTTAGTGTTCATGTTGTTGTGTATTTATTTATTTGTTGATATATGTGTTAAAAAACGTTGTCAGGATTTTATAATTAAAAATGAATACATTTAGTTTAGTTTGTTTATCTCTCTGTGATCAAGCACCTCATGAAATGTCCAGTGATAAAGTCTTCAGACCTAAGCTGAGGATGAGCTTGTCTTCATGACGTCCCCGTCAATGGTGGGTTTCATGTGCAGGGGAAAAACATCTATGAGAAGAATAATGCAATCCACTTGTTATTTGCATTTCAACAAGTGTGACAAGGGAAAGGTGGGAGATGTTTCAGTATCTGTCACCAATAGCAACAGTTTGTGCTCCAGCTTTGAAGAAGAAAATAGTTCTGGCCGATTGAGCTCAATAAACAGCCTGCAGCAAATATTATTTATTCCATTCTGTATAGTTATAAATTAAAATTTCTTGCTCTCATATATCCCACAGGGTTTGGAATGACCACACCAGCCACAGTCGCTGGCAAAATCTTCCTGATCTTCTATGGACTCATTGGCTGTGCAGCCACCATTTTATTTTTCAATCTGTTCTTGGAGAGAATAATAACAGTGTTGGCTTTTGTTCTCAAATCCTGCCACGAAGTCCAACGGCGACGCAGAGGAGTTTTACCACACGACAGCAGGCAAAACTTGAGCAACGCGAGGCTCAATCATGAAGACAGTCTTGCGGGATGGAAGCCCTCGGTGTATTGTGTGATGTTGATCCTTTGCGTGGCAGCAATAATCATTTCTTGCTGTGCTTCGGCCATGTATTCCTCAATCGAGGGATGGGGATATTTGGATTCACTCTACTTCTGCTTTGTGGCATTCAGTACCATTGGTTTCGGGGATATGGTCAGCAGCCAGCGGGCCAGTTACGAAAACCAAACCGTCTACAGAATCAGCAATTTCTTCTTTATTTTAATGGGCGTTTGCTGCATTTACTCGCTATTCAACGTCATCTCTATTGTTATCAAGCAGGTGCTCAACTGGCTCCTGAAAAAGCTTGAGATACCTTGCCGTCACTGCCCCAAGAGGTCTCTCCGGCCCCGTAAAAATGCAGTCATGCCGGCCCATGTCCGAACACGTGTTCGCAACATATCCATAGACACAGATGCAGTGAACGACAGCGAGACGGATGGACGCAGGATGTCTGGAGAGATGATCTCCATGAGAGACTTCCTGGCGGCTAATAAGGTCAACTTGGCGATCATGCAGAAACAACTGTCTGAGACTGCCAACGGCCATCCCAGGCCATGCGGGTCAACAAATAGGCATAATGGATTCTCTGGTGGGGTCGGAGCCCTGGGTATAATGAATAATAGACTTGCAGAAACCAGTGTGGACAGATAAATGTAACCATAAAAAAAAAACACCACAATGGCTTAATAAAAAGACAGATTGCACTGCCCATATTTTAGCTAGTATTACTTTTATAATACAGATACATGAAGTCTCTTGTGTGTGTTGAATGCTGTAGCTGAAATATCCATTGCTGCTCTGAAGGTGAAGAGAACAGAAAACTCCAGCTCAGGTCTGTTTCTAAGATTGATGTGCTGGGAGAGGCTTTGCCGCACTGTTTCGACTCAAACTTTCTTATAATTGCAGGGGGTTTTGTTTGTTTGTTTTTTTAATGGAGGATGTTGCAATCAGGTGTAGCACTTTGTATGGCAAAAAAAAAATGAACAGATGCGTTCTACAGAACAGATCTACAGTGGGGTGTCCAAAGTCTGAGACCACTAGTGTAAATGTATATTTTCTATTTATATTATGAGCATAAGACACATTCAATTTCATAACTATTCACAGAAAAAAATGATGTGGCTTGTCCTTCTTTGGCTTAAATTGCAGCAGCAGTCGAGCTGCGTGAATTTTGGATCAAATGAGCCAAAGAGCATCTTATGAACATCTGACCTTCAGAGTAACATGAGCAATGTTTACATATTGGACCTAGAAATAGTTCTCAATCTTATGTATTTAATATATTAAACCTAACATATACACTACCGTTCAAAAGTTTGTTTGAAAAATAACACTCATTCAGAAAGGATGCATTAAATTTACAGTAAAAACATTTACAAACATACAAAATATTTATATTTCAAATAAATGCTGTTCTTTTGAACTTCAATCCATCAAAAATCTTTAAAACATTTATCATGGTTTTCACAAAAATATTAAACAGCACAACTGTTTGAAACATTGATTATAGATATTTCTTGAGTACCATAGCATATTAGAATTATTTCTAAAAAAAATAATTAAATAAACAACTTTACTATCACATGAACAAGTATGCATGCATTTAATATGCATGCATGCACATGTAGGGTCTGAGATTTCGACTGTGGTGTCAGACTTTTGGACTCGCCTTTCTGTCACTTCTGTCTGACACTTTCTAGTGGAGCATTTCTTTTAAGTTCAGCTGAACAATCTAAGTGAAAATTTGATGCAAATTAAATTCATTCATCAGTAGCTTAATATCCTCTTCATTGTGCAGGTATGTAGATATGGACATGAGGCATAAGGTGCAACAGCTAAGAGATCCAGACAGCCCACATGCCATCTGTTTCAGACACTTCAAAGAGTCTAGCAGCTGTATAGAATTCATGACCTAACAGTCTATTGATTGCTTTAATTGCTTATCAGGTATTTCAGATGAACTGGAACAAATGTGCAACAGAACAAAAAGAACAATGTCGTTTTGAACTCTTCATGAAATATGTGCAATGCCAAAATGGGTGTGATGCAGGACATCAAATCATTTTCTCCAGCACTTTGAATCTTGAACTTTGAAACTTGCTTACTTTATTTTGAGGTGAATGACTGTATGTAGAGATGTAATGCATGATGAATTATAATAAAATAAGCTTTGACACTTTTGCTGGGAAATCATGCAAATCATTGTATCATTCTGAACAACATTTATCTAAGTTATATTATTATTACTTTTATTTTTTAAATCTTGAATGCATTATAATCAGGGATGCTCTCTACACTTGATGCAGCACGGCGTGTGTGTGTTTGTGTGTCATGACTTTCCTTCCATTAACATCTGTCACCTGCAGTCTTGTGGCCTTCACCAGCTTTCACACCAACTAATGTCGATATGATTCTACTGTCAATTCAGGGGAATCTCAGGGGTGATGTGAAAGCCAGCAAAAGCAATGCAATGAGTTTCCAACCTGTTTCCAAGCAGCAAAGGAAATAGATGTTTTCTAGCATGTTCTAGTCTTCTTATTTGTTCATTTTGTGCATAGTGGGCTGTCAAAATTTGTGAGTGGATCAATGCAAAGTCAGTGATCCATAACAGTCATATTGTTGCACGCCTAATGCACATTTCTTGCCCAGTTTGCACAATTATAATACTATAATCAACTCAAGAAGCCCTGGGTTATTTGGATGTGATTTGATTTTGAAACACATGCACATATATAAAGTCTAGGCTGCAAATAAGCTTCCGAAGAGACCGTTCATTTAACTCAAACACCCACCACCATATTTAATATTGTATGGGGTAAGTTGCCATTCAATAGGTATTTCAGCTAAAACTAAACAACTGTGAAACACACACACTCACAAAAAAACACAAAAGTATCAAACCATTGTTCTAACCAACATTTTTAAATCATATAAAATTGAAATTGGCAGTATACCTACTACATAGTAATAATAAATTAGAGATATTCTGAAAGCGTTTGAGAATTAGTATTTTGTGATAGCAAAACATGGTGTTTTGTGGGCACTGTTGTTGTGATTGCGGTAAATGTCCACTAGAGGGAGGTAGTATGTTATAAAACTGTGTATCCCCCTGTGCAGGTGTTGTAGGAATTTCATTTAATCCAGTACCATCAAACGTACCTTTTTATCTTTTAGGGTTTCTTTACTGCTTTTCCTCACACAATTAATAAATTATGAAGTGTATGTGAGTCTTTCTTTAAAAGTGCTATGTCGAATAAATAGTAAATATGTACTCTGAAGGGGGGGGGGGGGATACATTATCTCTATCAAAACATAGCCTACATCTGTATGATTTGTATAAAATTACTAATAAACTAAATTCATATTTTCGAGAAAAAAGAGTGAGAGAGGAATATAAGCAGTGACCTCCACATTCTGTCGTCACGTCCTCAGCGAATAAAAAGTCAGAAAGGACATTTTTGTCCGTGCAGCACTTGGTGAAAAATGATCGAGGATGAAACTGTACCATATTCCACTGGATTTGTAGTCCGGCGCTCGACGAACTCCCATTAAGTGTGACTATCCCGCCCGCCGGGAGGAACTACAACTCCCATGAAACCGCCGCAGCGCTTCTGTTAATATCAATATGGCTTCTGTCAGTCAGACAAAGGCGAATCAGTTTTTGCCCTGAAATGAAATCAAATTAGGGAAAGGTAGCGGGAGAGTCGGACATCGTCCTGTTTTGCTGGTTCATGCCTGGCGACGGGGATTAAAGAGACGGAAACACTGTAGGTTGAGTTGAATAAATGCTGTGGTGCACGGAGGCCCCGCACGCGCACAATCAGGTAAGTCTGATTGTGAGATGCCAAATTATAAGAAAGGCGTCATTTGTTAAATCTGTCTGGAGACGTGGAACATGCATTCACGTATAAATGACGCTCGGAGGGAACTGAGCTCGGTTCGACCGCTGGGTCGCATGTAGAGTCACATCTGCTCTCATTCTGCGCTGGGATAGGGCTTTAGAAAAGAAATGCCAGCAACTGTGCAACAACTTACTCTTATGTTGACATTGGTGAAATTAACTAGTAGCTGTGTTGATGCTAATCTCTTTGCATTTATTACTATGACTTATTATTTATGTATATGTTGTATATTATTATATTTTGTGTTTTAACAAGGTGCTGACAGCATCCTAGAGCTGTGGTGTTATTTGGGTACGGGGTGTGTTTAAATTGGGTTAAGGTGACATCTGGTGAATATAGGCTTGATGGTTTATGCAAATTGTATTTTTTTTTTCAATAGCAGTTATTTTTTATTTAGAGAAGGCGACCCTATTAAAACACCCTAAATTCAAAGTTGTGCATGTTTTTTGATAGATACTATATGTTAATAGTAAATAAAGTGTATGCAATATATGAGCAATCCAACTGATCAAGTTAAATTGCTTTGCAAATGATAAATCCAGATCGTTTTTCTAATGTAAAGTGCATTTATCTTGCACCATGCTTCATGGTGCATCATGCTTTTTTATTCTAAATTCTTCACATTGCATTACGTTAAATAAAATAATTTAAATGCATTTTTGACTAAGCAGCCTACCTGACAAACTGCAAAAACTGCTGATGAAGCTAAAATATGGATCATGGTTTTGTAGTTTACTTATAGGGTAGGCTTATATGAATAAGGGTTAACAGTGCACATTATAAGCATTCCTTATAAGCCCTCAGAACAAAAAAAAAGTGTTAAGTTTATGGATAATAATTAAGAAACAGAGCTTAAAATCTTTGTAGTTTTTTCTCAAATAGCTTGTATAATATTTTAATTTAACATAATTATTAAAAGTAGAGATGGGCGTTTTCTGCAAATATCACATTTGAATATTTGAGTTCAAAAGAAACAAATTTTTGAATATTTGTTTATTTAAATTAAGTTTAATGAGACAGACAGTTATCTATTCAGCAACATTTATTATTATTTTTTTTTTCAAATAACGAACTTGAGCACGCAAAAGATACGATGTGTGAACGGCCTCTAAGAACTGCTGTCTTCTACAGTAACGTTACTTCAAATATGCAGTGGAGAATCACAGAAAGTGGCACGACTAGCGTTTTCCTTGAAATGTTTCCTTGAAATGTTTGAATGAAACAATGTTGAAATGTTTCCGCGAAATGTGAATGGCACCTTATTCATTAATTCATTATTTTTTGCTTGCATACATCTTCAAATATGCAGTGGAGAATCGCAGAAAGTGACCAAATTAGGTTTTATTGTGAACTTTTTATCTTTTTTTTTTTTGTTGTGAAATTCGAATATCATTTTTATTTATTGAATAATTTGAGCAGAACGACTATTCGAATGTTCGACTATCCATGCACACCCCTAATTAAAAGTGTTTATTTATAATTTTTTTTTTTTTTTTTTCTACTGCATCTTTGTGAGCATCATTTAAACATTGTCATGTGCTTGTTACAAATGTAACAGTTTAAAAGCCTGAGAATTGCCTTTAAAAGTAAGGAAAATAAATAATTTGGGGATGCATTTGATTTATTATCTCTTAATTTTTAATACAAAATAGCTTCTTGAATTGCAGTAAAATTGCAGTAACAGCTTTACTATATGCAGTTTTGTGTGGCCTGAAAAATAATTTTGTTTATGTTTCTGTAAAAATGTAGATGTTCTGTAGATGCTTATCACATTGTTTATTTCTAGAAATAACTTTAATTGTAGAAGCACAGTGAGCATCAGGTACTTCAGACACATGTTCTGGATGGTCTCTGTTTTCATTGATCAGTGGACTTGAAGGTCTAATAATTACCAGCTGTCTCTAGAGGTAAATTGATATTTTAAAGATCACAGTAACTTACATATGCAACAAATGGGCTGTAAAAATAGTTGAAAATTGTGGAGAATTGAAGTAATAAGAGATTTGGGCTTTTTGTGGATGCCGTGCTGATGAAGAGAACCAGGGGCATATGGACAAAATCAACTTTGATCTTGAGCTGCTGTACAACAGATGAGTTTTTGTGCTGCTGCTGCTGCCTTAGTACTGTAGTTTCATAACTTTAATTTATAGATGCTTTTATGCTTCCATGTATATGTCAGATAAGACTATGAATATGCAAATAAAAGAAACAGTGAGCAACACTAAACTCTAAAACTCCTCAGAGCATTAAATGTTATTAAAATTGCATGCACACCAGTAGCCTTGCATTCAATGCTTTATACCGTGAGATTCCATCTTCATTGATTAAAAGTAGCAATGCATTTTGCATTATTAAACATTTAATAATTAAACATATTTTTTTTATGTGTGCAGACCAGTTAACTGAGTTGGTTTGTCATCACCAAGTGCGGAGAAGTGGTTGTGCGTGCCTGTGGTTTATCACGTCTACATATAAGCGTTTCTCAATTCTTGTGTCACTGTGGTTTATCTGCTAGCATATAAAAAAAAAAGATTTGATGTCTGAGGTGACACCTTTACATTTGTGATTACATTTTTATTCTCATATCAGAAAGACTGAACATGTTTATGTGGTGCACGCATCCGTGGGACAATAGGGGATTTTTATTTTATGACTTGTATTGTTCGGTTTCTAACACCAAAGGATACAAAAAATGGAATATTGAACAAATCCTTTAAGAACGCTCTCAGATTTATTGTTGTTTTTGCTGATTCGCTGTATCTGATGCCTCTGGATAATTAAACCTTTTGAAGCTTTTTAGGGGTGCTTGGGTGAGCAGAAATCTTTTATGCATTTTATGCAGCGCAGACACCAGGAGACAGTCGTACTCGCTCATCAGCAGAATTTATTCTTGAAGAACATGTCGCAGGGAAGTTGAAATCTTCATTTTGTTAAAAGGAGCGTCACTGTTTTCTCGTTTGCTTGATTGCACTGTGCCATATGGAATGCATATTGCGCTGGCACGAGTTTTGCATTTGCAGCGTCATAACTTGTAGCTTCCTTTTAAAACTCGAAATGAATTGAAATACGGTGTGTTACGGGGCAACAATTCGGCAGAAGCACGCGTGTGTGGGCAACAGCCTGGCATTGAGAGAACTTTTCTCAGACAAACGCCTGTACGGAGTGATTCATCCTCAGCTTCTTCACTGAAAGTAGGTTGGCCGCCTCGAATGGAATTTTTCTTGGCAGTTTTCCCTAAAGTTAACCTCCTTCCCCCTCCTCACGTGTCCCAGCTTTCTGCTGTTTAAAGTCTATTAAAAATTCTGTGGTAATGCATGCAGTGTCTTTGCCTTGACCTCAGACAGGCTCCACACTTCTGTTGCAATGATAGGTCGATAAAGGTGCGGTGACTTTGACATTTTCTTGGAAAAAGAATGCTTTAGTTAGGGCTCATGCGCATGCGGCCCCTGCTACACCTCCTCCACTGCATTTCTCAGCCTAGACTAAAAAAACAATGTTTTTGTCTGTGTTGTTTTGATTTTTATAACTATGCAGCCATGCGTCGTGTTTTATCAGCATTTCCTCCAGCATCAGTTCTCTAATGCAGCAGCTCTCTCTCTTTTTCTTGGCAGAATGTCCCATTACACAGATGAGCCTCGTTTTACCATTGAGCAGATTGACTTGCTGCAGCGGCTACGTCGGAGCGGCATGACAAAGCAAGAGATTTTGCATGCCCTGGACACCCTCGACCGGCTGGACCGTGAGCACGTGGAGAAGTTCGGCCATCGTCACGTCCACAGCGGAAGCGGGGCAGCTGGCGTCAATCACGGCAATGACAGCAACGCCACCACCTCTTCCAACTCCTGCACTACCTCCTCTAACAACCTCACAGCCTCTTCTTCAACGACCTCTAAGGCCACGCAGACGGGATACCGTGGCAATGGCCTCTCTCCCTCCCCAAGCAACAGCTATGACACCTCCCCGCCCCCGACGGTCCCCACCCCCGTTCCGGTAGTAGCACCCATGGTCCAAAATGGACGGGACGGCCTCGCCGCTATGCCCAACGGGAAGCTCTCTCCGCCCCGCTTCGCTGTTAGCAACACCTCCTCGCGGGCGTTTGCATACGAGCTTCCAGATGAGGAAGTGGACATCGATGACAAAGTCGAGGAGCTCATGAGGTAGGTGGGAAACTCTTGGGATGGGACGGTTCTTATTTTATATAAAAAATAAAAGAATAAACTGGATGGTTACAACACAAAAACAATATGAACATTAAACTTGCAGGCAGCATTGAAAGGGCCCTCGCACCCGGTATCACGCTTAGTGGTGGTGATTTGACTAGATCTGAATTTGGGCAAGGGCTTGTGTTCAGGACAGGACTCTTATCAAGCATGTGAAGTTTATGGCAGATCGGATATTGTATGCCTGAATTGTAACAACTTGCTATATTATAGCGAAATATTGAAGTTTGTCAGGCCGTCTGATAAATTCAAGATCTTTGTGATTTAACGTCACAAAGGGCTTTATTATTCTTAAACTTCCAGGTGGGTTTCGGACTTTGCACTGGACGGCTTCTTTGTAGGTATGGGTGTGATACATGTGTCTACCAAATTTCGTACATGTATTTGAAACATAGCTCAAGAGGCACTTTTGTTTAAATTTAATAGCTGGCACTGTTGAGCCATTTTGCCACACCCACTTCTGAAACCAATGTCAGATGTACATTTTCACCACTTCTGATGCTTGTGCACTCAAGTTCAATGAGTGATTGAGCATGTTTAGGCTCTCAAACTCAAAAGCACTCACTGCGGTGCTCGGGGCCCTAAATACAGAACAAAAAAAACAAAAAAACTTTTTGTAATCCACTTCATGATGAACATTTGTCTTTTGAACTCATCAGCCTAAATACCTTAATTATTAGCTTTCATTCATATCTGAACTGAAATAAACATTGTATTTGTGTGATACCTCGAAATACAGTGTAAAAACAACAACAAAAAAAACAGTGTACAGGTGTATCTAAAAAAATTTGAATATCGTTCTTTTTTATAAAAAAAAAAAAGTGAAATATTAATATATTCTAGATTAATTACATGTAAGGTAAATAATTTCAAAAGTTTTTTTTTTTTTTGATGATTGGAGCTTACAGCTCATCCAGTATCTCAAAATATTATAAGATTTCCTAAGATCAGTAATTCAAGTTCTTTAAGTATGTTCATTTATGCACTCAAAAGTGGTTTTGGCACTCTTAAACAAAATAAAATCCGAGTGCAGTCCAATTCATGTTCAGTTGACTCTTATGAGCAACTCTTTTACATTCATTTTACAAAACGAATCACAAATCATTCATAAAGATAAGGATAAACTTTATTCATGTCAGTCTTTAACACTCATAAACCCACGTATCATATCTGAACTGAAATAAACGATGTATTTGCCATTTGTGAAGCTTAAATGAGTGTTTTTAATACTGACTGGTTGTTGATATGATAACATATAGTTAAAGGCAAGCATTAGGAACATTTTTGTTGTCTAAAAATGGTTCTTTAAGAAATGTTGCCAAAAATAGTGTTGCTGTTTTTCACTTGATGTCTCTCTCTCTCTCTGTTGTTGTAGAATGGACAGTGCTATAATTAAAGAAGAGATTAAAGCCTTCTTGGGGAACCGGCGGATATCACAGGCAGTAGTTGCCCAAGTTACAGGTTAGTTTGCTCTGGCTTTTTGTTTTCAAAAATGAATAAAAGATATATTGTGAATTATCCTGTGACTGTGATATTTCCCTTGTTATTTTGTATAATAAAAAAGACAGCCGTTAAAACACACACCTTGATATTTAGTTATTTCTAGCATCAGCTGTATGGCTGCTTTTTATTACAGTTGTGGGATTTGTCATGGCAGGCCTTCGAAAGGCATATGCAAGTCAGATTTTGCCCTAAGAAGCTGTGCGTTGTTGTGTGCAGGTATCAGTCAGAGCCGGATCTCTCATTGGCTGCTCCAGCAGGGCTCAGACCTCAGCGAGCAGAAGAAAAGAGCTTTCTACCGCTGGTACCAACTAGAGAAAACTACACCTGGTAATACACAACCCCAGTCTCATTTACCCATGTAGGACGTCCAACAACTTTCTGTCATCTAATAACTTTAAAACCCTAGACATATTTGGCTGATAAAAATGTTGTTCTATCATGTCATATCGTATTCTTCTTGTGTAAAGCAAGTTTTAAATTAATTTTATGGTTGTGTACATGCTAATTTCCCATTTTTACATTTCATACTATGTTTTGCAATGCTCACTTAATAAAAAAAAAAAAAAAAAGCACAAATAATTTAATCTTTATCAAATCTCAAAATGAATATGTATTTTAACAAAGTTACAAAACACTGATGTGGTAAAATAGTCCATAATATTATTATTGTTTATTGATTTATTATTTATAGATTCTTTCTATACAACACAATATCAAAAAAAAGAATCGAAATCATAATTTTGTGTAAACCAAATGTTATTTTGTGATTTGCAAAATTGGGTAAAATAAGCAGTGATGCCTTTCCAAAATTTACCAGATGCCATATGTAGGTTTTATTTAATCGTTTTGTCATTTGATACTGATACTGTTGTTTTAATTAGCTTTTACATTGAATTTTGAATATTTAATATTCTCGCGACATTAAATGGTGCTTAATATAAACCTTAAAAGAAAAGTTCCGCCAAAACTGAACATCCTGTCATTTACTCAACCTCAAGAGGTTGTATTCTTTTAGCATTCTTCAAAATATCTTCTTTTGTGTTTAACAGAAGAAAGATGTTCATAAAACTAGAGGGTGAGTACATGACGAAAAAATAAAAATGTGGGGGTGAACTATACCTTTTAATATATGCATGTATACAGCATTAAATGGCATTGTAAAAAAGAATAAACTCATCTCCAAAGCCTTTAATTTTAGAAAACCTCTTGTGCTCCTTCAGTTTTTTCCAGGCTGATCCGAGAGAAGATGCCAGACATTCAATGAATATTAGAAGGTCACGACCCAAACCCCAGAGTGCCGCTTTTCTCATTATCTTGTGCTTCCAGACCAGTTAAAAGGCTTTGGTCTCCTCAGAAGCACACAGACCGTTTTCCTTATGACACTTCATCTGAGATGACGTGACATGTTTGTGTCCCAGGTGCAACACTAGCGATGCGGCCCACCCCGGTGGCCCTGGAAGACATTGTGGAGTGGCGTCAAACCCCTCCTCCCATTAGCAGCACCCAGGGCAGCTTCCGTCTGCGGCGAGGCAGCCGCTTCACCTGGAGGAAAGAGTGTCTGGCGGTGATGGAGAGGTGAGAGGATGTGGTTAATTGTGAATGGTCAGGACAGGACACTGTGGGTCGATACTGACCCACAATGGATAATGGATGACCTTTTGATTTTGAAATCTTTAGGGGCGAACACTTTACAAGAACATTCCAATCGTTAACTACATTAGTTAACAAGAACAAACAATGAAAAAAATCATTCTTTGATTGTGATTGTTAATGTTCATTTTAATGTTTATTAATACAGTAATAAAATGTAAAGTTGTGTTAACATTATTTAATGGACCTGAGCTAGTATAGCAAACGTGTAAATACTGTAACATGTTTATTGTGAATTAGTTTTAGTTAATCCATTAACTAACATTAACTAAGGGATCCTTATTAAGTTTTTAAGAGTTTTACAGTCTGTTACTAGCTTAAGATTCTTATTAGAAAGCAAATGCTAACTGATAAATGAATTGATTTAACACTAATTTCTGCAAATATCCCCATTTCAATAATTAATTGTTTAATAGATAGTTGTTTATAATGCAGGATCACAGGTGGTAACAGGACTGAACATCAAACATTTTGTACAGCTTTCAGTAATCTCTACCGTATTTTTTGGACTATACAGTAAAGTCACACCTGAGTATAAGTCGCATCAGTCCAAAAATACGTCATGATGAGGAAAAAAAACATATATAAGTCGCACTGGACTATAAGTCACATTTATTTACAACCAAGAGAAAACATTACCGTCTCCAGCCGCGAGAGGGCGCTCTATGTTTTCAGTGTAGGCTACAGGAGCGCCCTCTCGCGGCTGTGTAATGTTTTCTCTTAGTTAATTTCTCTTGGTTCATGTCAAATTAATTTTGATAAATAAGCCACACCTGACTATAAGTCGCAGGACCAGCCAAACTATGAAATAAAATGTGTGACTTATAGTCCGGAAAAAACGGTTTATGTCACACCTAATGTATTAACTAAGGATTTTTGAACCTCATTGTAAAGTGTTAATTTATTTATGGCATTACTGTTTATTGGATAACTCATTGACAGATATGAAAGAATGTGCACCATTGTTTAATTCAGTTTGTGTTTATATTAATAATTAACTGTTAAAATGAATCTAATGATACTGTACATTATAGTTTGCTGTGGTATCTATTATTAAGAATTGTGAAATTTGACTGGTATTGACTACTGAAATGTTGGTATTGTGACAATGGTAAAACAATCAACCTAAATCTAGATTGAACAAAGACATAATCCAAGCATATATATTGAAAGCTATGAAATAAAAGGTTATCTGCCTTACACTGTTCATCTTATGCTTTCGCACAAGTTATTTCAATGACAACCAGTACCCCGATGAAGCCAAGCGAGAGGAAATTGCCAACGCCTGCAATGCAGTGATCCAGAAACCAGGTAGAACGTTTAAACACCAGCTCCATAAAGAAGATGAATGCATGTGTAAATGCCTGTTATCGTGGCCCCAGACGTTATTGATGAGCTCTGCTGTGATTTGATTAAGGGAAGAAGCTTTCAGATCTTGAGAGGGTCACGTCTCTGAAAGTTTACAACTGGTTTGCCAACAGACGGAAGGAAATTAAGAGAAGAGCCAACATAGGTAATGTTGAAGCCCTCTGGGGACAGACAAATCTCGAATTACATGCAACAATGCATTTTGAATATGGACAATGTAATTATTCCGTTGCGTTGTTATCACCGTGCTGCAGCTGTCTCGTTCAAAATGTGCATTCCTCAGAAATATTGAATTTACAGAAAAAAATGCCTTTCAGAAAACATGTTGGGTACATCCTAATGGGCTCAGATATGTTATGGCAAGGTCTGTTTTTTTCTAAGAAGCAGCAATCCTGGAGAGTCATGGGATTGATGTCCAAAGCCCGGGAGGTCATTCCAACAGCGATGAGATCGATGGAAATGACTACGGTGTGCCAGTAGCTGCCGACCAAGTTTTGGGAATGGTAAGGGAATTTTATTTCGCAATAAATTAAGCATTCCTACATATTTTTGCTAGGATGCCCTATATTTTAATTAAAAAAAAATGCTAATGATAATAATTTAATTTTATAATGTTTTAGATTTTTTTTTTTTTTTAGAATAATGTTACATTTATTTATAATATTTTTTTCTTTTAATTTTTCTTTTATTTATTTTTTTATTTAATTGGCCAATAGCAATGTTGTTATGGCTGATACTCACTAAATGTCAAATACTGAAATTCTAAAAAAAAATAAAAAAAAATAATAATAATGTATGTATATATATATATATATATATATATATATATATATATATATATATATATGTATATATATATATATATATATATATATATATATATATATATATATATATATATATATATATATATATTAGTGCTGTCAAAATTAGCGCGTTAACGCATTCGATTAATTTGAAATATTTAACGCGTTAAAAAAAAATAACGCAATTAACGCGGTTGCAGTTTTTTTTATTTCTGGTTGTGGCCTATGTGTGTTCAACGTGCAAAGAAATATGGATAAGACCAAGGAAGGACTTTTAGACGGAAAGTTTCAGTATAAAACTCCGGATTACTCTTCAGTCTGCCACAAGAAACAGCAACATTAAAATCATGAACTCAAATGTCATTGTTTAAAAAAAAAAAAACAATGACTGTTGTAACAGTGCGTAAATCAGACCTTTCTGTAACGCTAACGTTAATAAGCTTAAACGAAAAAAACGAAATAATTGTGTAGCGGAGTATTTTTTGTACACAGTGCCGCGAACTGTCAATCACTCCTGTACGCGTGCATCACTGTCCTCCTCAGCTGCAGCAACTTGCGCTCTCTCTCTTCATCAAGCTTTAAAACAAAAAGGGGACAAAAAGATCATATTGTCTTTGTGCATAGGCTATAGATTAATTAGATAAATGAATATCTAAATTTGTGCCTTGCCGTCTACGGTATTTTTTTAGAACTTAGAAAAAAGATGCTGCAGCCAATGAGCAGCCAGCGGGGGCTGCAGGACGACTCAACCTCCGCAGACAGTTTTTAATGTTTATAAGACAATAAATACTCAAGATTTTGCTTTAGTATAACTTCCGGAACAATTAGGGCCAGATTCGGGAGTCGGGACAACAGTTTAGATTTCGGGACTGTCCCGAATTTTTCGGGACGTCTGATCACCCTTCCTGAAAGCTGCATTACTTAATTAGCCTATCACTGTCTGACCTGCAGTGATAGGATTCGAATTTGGTGAGATGTCAGTCAGCGAATCATCAGATTCTGGTCTTGTTCTTGCAGTATTCAGAGTCTGAAGCCAAGAAAACATATTAAGTGTTGTTGTTAACTGTATTTGATTTTTAACCGAACCGAGTGTTGTGTACACTCATAACGAGTTTCACACACCTTCTCCGGCCACGTTGAGTTGTTGACACTTAACAGTGGGAAAAGCGACACATGCGCTATTCACTTGTGTAACTTAAGGGTGAATGGGTAATGTAGTTTCTGCTCTGGGTGGGATGAATTAGGAAGCTTGCATTGTGAAGGGCGCTCTTAAAATCGGCAGTGCAGGTAAAAGATTAAAACCTCTATTAAAACAGATGTCCAAATGAGCGTACCGGTACGCTACAAGCACGTTCTTGGCGCATGGAGAGATGGCGGTACGCTCAAGAGCTATATTTGGAAGTGGCGGTACTGAGTGCCAGTGCATACAGGCCCACTTAAAGCACTGGCAATGACTATACTTTGGAATTTTTTTGCAGTCCACTTAGAATTCAAAATGGAAATCATTTTTGTTTTTTATTGACATTGATTGTTTTGAAATTCAAATGGTACTTACATGCCTGTGTTTTTATTTCTGTAATAAATATGGCTTTCAAGCCAACAGTTAATTTGGAGGATATTGATGGTTTATTGCAGGTATGTTGTTTACATGAGAAAATCTGTGTTACAAGTTAAACAAAAATTCCAATAAACAATCATATTTTGAATTTAAATAGTTTCTTTGTCTTGAGTTTACATTAATTATTTACATTTTACATTTATATATGCCAAAAGTTTCAGTCTTTTAATTGCGATTAATCGCGATTAATTGTAAAAAATTGTGCGATTAATTAGTTAATTTTTTTTAATCGATTGACAGCACTAATATATATATATATATATATATATATATATATATATATATATATATATATATATATATATATATATATATTAGTATACTATTTAGTATATAGTATTTTATATTTATATCATATATTAATTTTCATGTATTTGATCCAAGATTAATAAAATATTCTGGCTATTACTGGTTAGGTAATAAGTATTGTCATGTTATGGCTGATAATCACTATATGATTGAAATGTTCAAATGTAATGGTATTTTGTAAATAAAATAAATGATTTTAAATGCTGCATATGAATTTAGGAAAGACAGCAGAGTTCAGTCTAAATTTGAAAATGGACAAATATCTAATACTAGCCAACAATCCAGTAAATCCATAAATAAATACAATCAGCTAAAATTCCGAAATGGTACCAATATACCATGAGTTGGATGACCTATTTCATGCTCTTCTGTCTTTTAATGAGACAAAGTCATTCAAACTAGTTTTCAGAGGCAAAAGCAGAGAGCTTCAGACCAATCTCTGGTTCTCTACTTCCTTATAGGATGACAACACCGGCCCAATCGAACACCAGGACCCCATAGCTTTGGCAGTGGAGATGGCGGCTGTCAATCACAGCATCCTGGCACTGGCGAGGCAGGGCGGAGCCACCAGTGACATCAAGACAGAGGTGCTGGACGACGAGTGAGAATCTTCCCTGTGGAGCACGGAGGGAAGCCGAAGGAGAAATGTGGGGTTACGAAAACAAAGCCAAACAGTTTGCGCGTGAACCGTTATTATGAGGAATATGGCCAGGTCGTGGATGACCAAAGTGAATGCGGAGGTTATAAAGACTGTTAACCCAACATTCCCCCTCCTCCTCCCTCCTACATGTGACGCCTAAATAGACTTTCCATTCAAACCGTTCTCCTACACGCAGTGGGTTGGGGAGGCGCTGCAATTAAACTGTTGATCAAACACGTTCACTATAAACTTCATGCGACATATCACCCTGCCATCTCACACTTGGATAGTGAATTTCGCCTCTCAGTTTTCCTTCTTTCAGGAAGTCTTCTTTGCAGGATATAAGAGGTCAGTATCATACTAAATGTTCACTGCCTCAGTCTCTCCAGGGAAAGTGTGTTGGGAAGCATATTCTCTCTCACTTCTTAACTTATTTCTTTATGTACGACGTGCAGTCCAGCGTTGCTGAAATTGTGTTTAAACTTGTACAGTTGTCACCAGGGTCTAAAGTTAACACTCGCCTACCATCAACCTGCGACTTTGCCAAGTCTGCTCTGCCAAGCATTAACAGACTAGACAATTTAAAAAAAATAAAATACTGGCTAGTGGGTAAGTCTTGCTGAGAAGTGCAAAATAGTTTGGTACTGTAATTTGAAATAGAGTAGTTTATTGGCATCTACATAAAATTTGTTTTTGTGTTCAAAAACAGCTCTTAAGGCATGATTTTAACATTTAATGTTTAAATAACATTATTTTAAAAGTTATTTTAACATCATATGTTGTCTTAAAAATTACTGAGAGACTAAAAAATCATTGCCATACTAGGGGTGGGCGATATGACCAAAATAAAAAAAAAAATTCTCAGTAACAAAATATATCACAATGTTGTTATGCTTGGTCTTTATGATATCAAATTTTTGAAGTTTTAATGATTGAAATTTTAGAATTCTTGTTACCGGTGTCAATGTCACAAAAAACTAATACTAGTCAAGAAAAAAAAAAAAACTCTAAAAACTCGAGCTCACTAAAGACAAATAAACAGTCAGTGATTAAATAAGAATAAGACACTAATTACAAGCAACAGAAAAAAAAAACTACAGTGGAACAAATGAATAACAAATTTTACATTAAGTTATCAAAATGTTTAAAAAACACTGCATATTCTTTACTGTGTAAATTAAATATATATATTCTTCTCATTAAAGTTACAAAAGTCAAAAGCAGTGAGAGATTTTCTATATTAGACTGGAAATATTAGACTGCTGTCAGTTTAAGAGCTCCCCAGATTCAATATACTGTTACACGTCTGTTTTCTTTCTCAGCTGTTTGCTTTCACTTAAGACCTAAATCACTGAGTTTATTAAGATATTTGCAAAGATGGGCATTTTGACATACAAGTGTGTCTATTTAACGGTTTAATGCTAATAAAGTGGCAAAAATAACTCTTGAATATTCCTGCGCTCTAGGAGCAACTTCTTCACGTGCGCGCCTCATTGACAACGCTCAAAAACAGTCTCTCCGACTCCGACATTGCGCACATATAGTAAAGCGGTTTCAATGCTGATTGCATTTCAACGGCTTAACAAAACTTAAAAATGCATGCAAACGAAAAGTTTTCATGACCATGTAGCAACAGCAACATTTAGCATTTAACAGAAATAGAGATGACAGTCCAAAATCTCAAACCATTGACAAATATCTATATATATCACCCACCCTTATGTGATATGCACTCTTTCTGAATGTGTATAGCTGTAGCGACATGTTTAAACAAGTTGAATTTAAAGACGCAGCTCCTGGATGAGTTTCACCATGCAGAATATATTACAGCTAATGTGAAGCATGTTAATTAAAGCATCACTACTAAAATATCTAAACTGAAAGCAGCAAAAAATGGAAAACGTAAATTGAATAATTGGTTGAATGATAAATTGTAACTCATAATAACTAAACATATTACCTCTTAAAGAAAAATTTTAATAAATTTGCTGAAAATGTACTCCCCTTTAGGCCATCCAATATGTAGATGAGTTTGTTTCTTAAACCAAACAGATTTGAGGAAATGTTTTTATTACGTCGCTTGCTCGCCAATAAGATCCTTTGCAGTGAATGGGTGCCGTCAGAATGAGAATCCAAACAGCTGATAAAAACATCACAATAATCCACACAAATCCTGCCATCAGTTAATATCTCATGAAGCGAAAAAGCTGCACGTTTATAAGAAACAAATCTATCATTATAATATTTGTAACTGTGATGCAATACTATATTTCTCCAAATCTGTTCCAATGAAGAAACTAACACATCAACAACATGGAGTGCGTAAAATTTCTGCAAAAAAACCCATCACAATTTAGTCATCATTGTGAAAAGAATTATTTACGTAAAACAAAATACAGTTTTATGACCAGGATGAAATACTTGTCATTGTGAAATTGGCAAACTGTTAATTGTGGACCCTGGTTGTCAGCGTAAAAGTTGCATAAGACTGTTTTTGCAGTACCATAACCGGCCTGCTGGCTTCAGCAATTATGTATTGCACTTTTAATTACTAGCGGCAGCTTATTTATGTTCCTGCCGCTACACAACTGTGCATCTCTGCAGGGAGGCGTCGAAGGCTGTCTGGAAGCTGAAGCCTACTCGTGAAGATTGTGCCATTATATTTCCGCATTAGCAGTCTAGAAATTCAGTCGGGCTCTTCTGCAGGCCTCTCTTAAAGCAATCAGACAACAGCCGTTTATTTGAACGTATATAACCTCAAAGTGTTCTACTCAGCCGATAACTGTGCAGACGTTTCAGCAGCACGCGGCTGGAAAATGTTGTAGCATTGGGAATTTCTTCGTCTCAGCGAAACGGGAAAACACTTGACAATCAGGGTGACGACGTTCCAGTACACAAAAAAAAAAAAAAACCTGTTGGTGTTTGCCCACGTGTCCAAATAATGGGTTTCTCTGGAAAGTAATGATCGCTAAAATCCTTCCAATGGGAATTAATAACTGTCATATCTGAAATTAAAGTGGATTTAACCACTCTAATAAATATCCCATGTTATAGCTTGTTTTTTGTTGAATAATCATAAAATGTCACTTTAAGGGGGAGGGTTATGGTGCTTTGGGTTCCTTACCCCAACCTACATATATATGCTTTTTTTTGTTTCATTTATCTGGTACTGTTTCAAAGAAAGAACATAAGAGGGATGAACTAGTTCAGGTTATTTTTATTTTCAGTGCTTCAGAATTGAAATAATATGGTGCTTATTTAAAAAAAAATGAAAGGAGAAACTAACCACATGCCCTCTCCCACCTTATACAGTCTTTCCTCTTTGCCTTTTAGGAAGCTGCTTTCTGTGTATAATGCACATCATTGCAGTCACACATAAGCTTTTTTTAGACTTATTAAAATAGCTATCGAATGACAAACCTGTGAAACGTATCAGCTGCTTCAAAAGTTCTCTCAGAATGTCTGAAACACCATTTCAACTCATCTACACACCTTTGTTCCTATTGAGCGTAAGATTTCAGTCGATGAGATCGGCAATAGCTAACAAACAAGCTCGTATTTAAAGAGTCCGTCGCAGTCGAACGTGAATTTTGAACATGGGCTTCAGCCTTAATGCAAGTATTTTTAAGCACTTAAATTACAGAATGTGTAAAATCATGTGTCAACACGTCATTTCTGTGAAAATTAACTGTAGATGACGCTGTTTAGGTTAACGTTAATATTCCTAGATGCATTTATTCCATAAATCTACATAAGCTTAACATAAATGTACCAAGTCTATTTGATAAAATAAGTATCGAAAGAATATTGTATGTTAGGAGAGAATATTAATTGGAAATGAAATTTCTCGCTTTAGGAAATTCTGCTAAGCAGATAAATCTGTCAAATTAGACTTTGTTTCTGTAGTTTTGCCTTGGAATTTGGTTGAATTAAATCAAGTACAATCTGTTCTTTGGTAAGAGTGACTGGGGCTATTTGGCACATTATTATATATTTTTTTTTTACTTCGATTATTGTTAGTGTATATAGAATCAAATCTTACAGACTCTAGAAGTGCTAGTCACATTGGAAACCTGCTGTGTATAAAAAGGGAAAAAAATTATTAACTTTGGCTAAAAAAAAGTTCTAAGAATTTCACAAAATTACAACGCACAAAACTGTGAAAAAATTTGCCCAAGCCGAATTTTGAACCTAAATAAGTTTTCGTAATAAGTTTATATCCACTTTCTTATATGAATATGTATAATCAGTAAAAAGTAAAATATAAATTTAAATAAATTGTATGAAATTACAGCTTTCTAAGATTTATAGTTTAAATCGGTTTTCATTATATAATTGTAATGCAGATTTGATTTTATTGTGTTCAGCAGCTATTAGAAAAGATACTGACATATAAATGCAAAATCATATTAAATTTTTTATATTGTTTTGTAGTTACTGATCCTTGCGACAGTTTCCCTATGTGACAACTAGCCCCAGTCTGATTTGTATTTCGGAGTTTTTCACCTCAGTCAATATATTAGATGCTATTATAGCGAGACAATGAACAGTATTGCAAACTGCCAATCATACTTTCAGCTAAGAAAAGTGTAGAATTGTCCTCGAAATGTTTTAAGTCAGCTGGCATTGCCAACCAGATTGGAGCATAAAGCATCATAAGCTTGCACAGCAATCATGCAGTCTTGTATATTTTATTCTAGGATACAGACAGACCAATCTTACTAACACAGAGTCCCTCAGTAAACGCTTTCTTAGAAACAGTATTGAGGCACAATGTGATGATGGACTAGTGCCCAGTCAGTTACCCAGAAGTCTTTATTAAGCTAGTGTTGGAATGTGTTTGGAACAGAAGTCTGTCGTGAAAGAATGAGGGAACACTTTGACTGTGTTTTTAATCTGTCCATGTTCAATATGTGAATATATGAAATATATATAAATATATTCTATGACTATAAAAAAAAAATTCAAAATATATCACTGTTGTATTAACTTGAAATAGTCTAATCATGTATCTCTTATTACAGAATTTAGTGCCTTTTTTGGACAGTAGACTGTTCTGTAATTAATATGTAGTATAAAACGCATATGCTGTTACTTTTTTAAGTTTTGTTTTGACACTCTTTTGTTCATTTTCAAACTTTGTTTTAAAGTCGTTTTTATTTTAGAACTGTACCTTCTAGAGAATAAAAACCTGAGCTGAAAGACACTGCCTGATTAGACTTTTTATACATCGCTTCAGAATTATTAAACCGTGTAAATTCGGAATATTTTGAATTCTGAAATTGTATTGTTAAATGTCAGTTTTTTGTTTTGTTTGTTTTTCCAAGAAAAATCTAAATGTGAACATAGGTACTTGAAGAAAGGTAAGGTGAAGTAAACTAAGACTGGGACACCTAAAACCCACTAAATAAAAGACAAAAGTGTAAATCAGTTCACTTTTTATTTTTCTTTACAGTCAGATTATTGTACAGTCAATATAAAAGAAATTATAAATGAATTATTATACATGATTATTCTTTGGATATCAGCATAGAATTGCAGATAATTAAATTAATAAAACCCAGCCTTGTGCTCAGATTGAACTCTCAAGATTCAACTATATACAAAACACATGTATACTCTGGGTTCAAACGCTCCGTATACGGGACAACTTTCATGACATAAAATCATCAGGACGAGGAACAGACTAGTGGTGAAAGATGGAGCCATCCACTCGCCGCTCCCAGAAATGGAGGGAAAAGAAAAAAACCTACAAAAAGTAGAGCAGCAACTTCCTGCCAAGAGCTTCATCTGACATCTGTGTAAACAGCAGGGCCCAAAGCTTCCTTCAAAACCTCTTTCTCCTGATGCCCTTAACGGGAAGGATTTCAAACAGGAGGAAAGCACGAGTCTCCACACCTGTATTTAGTATTAAACTTCAAAAGGCCACTGTGTGGTTGCTCGGATATGGCTCTGGATCTACTGTATGCCATTTAAGATGGATCGAGGTGTCATTACCGATCCTGCAGACTTTGAACAGAATGGATATACAGTAGGATGCATTCAACCATTTTAGTGAGGGGATAAAAGGTAAATTGCACTTGAAAACAAAAACACCTAGTACACATCTAGTTAAAAGCAACTATGTTTGAAATGTTGGGCCGTGGAGATCAGCTTACTGAAAATGTCTTCAATAAGTTCATTTCCCCTTTCTTTTTAAAGTAACTCACTACGTTCTAAACAATGAACCATCAAATTCCTACAAGCACTTTTAATGTTATTGCTACAACAGAAATGTATTAAAACCTAGTTGAGACTTGTCATTCTGTAGGCAATCGATCTACTACCTTTAAATGAATACTTAATGACAAGGAATTTAAATCCTACCGCCTGAAAGCCATTGTTGCTAATCAAAGCAACAAAAATGTTCTGCATGTGGGCGTTTTTTTTCTCTCATTATGAATGAGGCACAGATTAAGATGCATGAAAAAAAAATATTTACCCAAATTTTTACTGAACACAAACAACACCACCATACTACAGGAGAAAGGCAACTTCAAAATGTTGAGAAATGCATTTTTTCTTGGATGAAAATGTTGAAATATTTTTGTCTTTTGAGCACCAATTTCTTTTTTTACAGTTGATTTACAGTGGATCTTCAGTTAGTTTAAGTTAATTTACAACAAAACTAAGTACCCTTTGGGCACATAAGCTATCTACTATAAATCAAATGTGCAAATTAATTTTCCATTCATGGGATTTTTACACTTTATAACTTCAATTTACATAACTACAAACATTAAAATATATTTTAAGAAATTTATATTGCATTAGACTTAAATCGCATGATGGTTTCCACATATAATATAAAAGGAATTAAATGACACACTTTTTCTCCATCATGACGTGAACAAGTATCATATCTGCATGGAATCATGCTCCTTATTAAAAAAAAAAAAGATATAAATGTGACCACTTTGTCCATACATTATGCAAAAATGATTTGATGAAATTGTTTTTAGATGTATTAATCTGAATAAATAAGATGAAGGTATTGCCAGTAATTGGTCCAATACACAAAACTGGAATGTACTTTTACCGTGACCTTCTTGTGGAAGACAGTCCTTAGAAACCAAATCAAACTGAGCCACTTTAGATTGCAGCACAAAGTTATTTGAGGTTGAAGTAGTTTCAATAAACCAATTCCAATTAAAAGGCTGCTTAATAAAATGTGCTCCAATCAGATTGTAAATAAGCCACTTAAACCATTAAAAGAGGGTCTAATTAAGCCAGTCGATTAAACCTGAATGTGCCAATTCAGTCAAGTCTAAAAATTCACCATGAGCAATTAAGATACACACCAATCAGGTGGTTTACTCCAAAATACTGATAAGCAATTCTTCCAATGATAATAAACCAAATAAAATATCCCATATCCCATCTAGTGGATATAGCCATCCAATCACTGGTCAAGTAATAACAGTACTTCACAATGAAGAATGAAGAAACATCAAAAACCTATATTAACCTGCTCAGGGCGACACTTCTGTACATGCTCCTTGATAGTGGCTTACAGCTGCAAACTCAACTGGGCATATCCAATGCCTCTGATTGGATCCCTGAGATAATCTCTTTCATGTCTACCATTTACCACATTCTAACTAGTGTTATGAAGGTGCAATGAGGGACACCAAACAAGAAATGGGTTGACTTAAAAGGCACATTCAGGAAACTAAAAACCGACTGTGCAGAGAAGGTTAAATTAGGCATCATTTGTAGTATTAAGTCCAAAAATGGACTCTTAATAAAACCAGGGCACAAACAGAAATGATGGGTTGATCTCAAAGACCCGGAAGATTAATTTTACGGTCAACTCAAAGAGACTTGCTTGAGGAACACAGCTGAAGCAGCATGTTAAAAATTTATAGCACTCCCACACGCTACAGATTAGCATAACACCGGAACTGATAGAGGGGTTTGCGAGGGAATGCTGTACCACCTCCAAGCAACGTTGGGTATAAGAATGTTCCATTAGCCCAAGCACAGTGATGGACGGAGTTGAACTCCTCGGTCAGATTAAGATGTTGCGAGGTTGAGGTTCTGTCCTGCTCAGCTCATTGTCAATTAGCTATTCCAGGATTTGCGATTCTCTCCTTTCTGAATAGCAGTGCCGGCTCCTCCCCTCAGTTGCTGACTGAACTCCCCGCTGCGGCGATTTTCTGTATGCCTTTTGGAAGCTTCCCGTCGAGTCAGTCGATCTGGACGGACTAATACCCCGAAACCAGGGTTGCATCGGAAGTACTGGTGGCCTTCAACGGAACCATCATTCTTACCTAGTCGACAAAGGATAGAAAAGGAACCAGGTTGGTAAATCAGTTTCAATTCAAAATTCCCCTAAAAATCTAAATTCCTAAAAAGAGGTTTTTGTGCTAAAAACACATCCTGTGCGTTTCAGAACTCAAAACTTTCTCAGTCTGAAAACAGCTTATATTGAAGCCAGTCTGCCAAAACGACAAGTTGTTGAATGTGCCACTTTATGACATAATAGTGTGGCTAAACCCCGCCTCCACAGAAGATCATCAATGCCTGCTTCTACATCGCTGCCTGTTTAGCCCCGCCCACCGATACACACAGGTAGTGTAAATAATTAGGCAAACACTTAATTTTACCACAGATTTGTTTACAAACAATGCACAATTCAAACACTGCAGCATCCATTTATGAAGGATGTAGGCTGTCAAACATACACAATTGTTAGCCAATCATAACAGTGGGCATTTACCTCAAAATCTGCAATCCTATCGCCTATTCAAAACAGTACAGAAAATAGCCTATTAGTTCTAAATTCTATTTTTGGATGGAAAAATCTTAACATTCTAAGTGGACCTCAGAGAACAGTACAAAAAGGCAGTTTATGACCCCTTTGATAATGGAAGGTCTAACTCACCCGAGGGAGTGTCTAACTCGACCCCGACCCAGATGCCTTCTGAGAAGTGCGTTGGGCCGATGTAGCGGACCGTGCCGGACTTGCTGGATCCGACAGTGACTCTCCCTCCCACCTTGAGCCATGCGAGTTCCTTGGGTTCCTCATCCTCAAAGGTTATCTCTAGCTTCTCCAGGCTGTCAGTTTGCATTGTGGTTGCTTTTCCATCTCCAAGAATGTTACTGAAAGACCTGAGCTCGTTAGCTTTGACCTTCTGGAGGGAGAAAGGGCTGTCTGTGGAGGTACTCAACACCAGGGGAGGGGTTGAATTTAGCTGTGCTTCCTGCTGAGAGGTGGCGACACCATTCCTGTGGGCCGCCTGGGTATCTTCCTCTTTTCTAGGCCTGTCAGATCTTAGCCCAGCTTCTACAGGAGCAACAGAGGCATTAACAGGGGTTGGTAGACAGTCTTCGTTGTCGTGCCTGGATGCTATGGGACCCGCTTGGGAATTGGGAGTAGGGGTAAGGTCCCCGCAGGCTATGGAGACATCGGAAAGGGTGGCAGTGGAGACGCTAGTAGAAAAATAGCCACTGGAGGACTCGCTGATGGGGCTCAGGGGCAGGTCATGCGGATCATGCACAGAGGACGGGGCATCAGGCCCATCTGAGTGTCTGTCTGAAGCAGGACTCTTCCCCATTACTGCAACCTACGGGGAAGGACGTCCAAAACCACAAGGAACATTTAACTACACCTCAACCTATCATCTGACTCGCATACAGAGAGCACATGCTAGGAAAACCACAGATTTAATAGCATGCAATTTACATCACATGCAGGAGAGAAAGACTGGGCTCTTAAAATATCTTCCTAGGCTATACTTTTGCAAAATACAAGTCTGTAACCCAATTCATCATTCATATTTATTTAATTTCGCCAAAGACGGAGCATGAGATCAGAGTGGAGATCTACTTACCGGTTCTATTCTTACTCTTCCTTCATCAGCGTTGTTGGCTGTTTGCATCATTATTCGTGGCATATGCTGGAGAGATGAATGGAACGTATTAAATTTGTTTTTATGATTTTGGTAATGGTTTTCAGAGAGGCGGCACAAAGCTTGATTTAAGTGTCACAAGTTCATTTTTTATGTCGGGAGCCTTTGGATTACATTTGATCTAAAGTACTGACAGATCAAAAGTCTGCGTGCAGGGGAGGAGTGATATACACGAAGAAATATCACTGTCATATTTTTTTTCCCTCTACGCCTCCGTCGAAAGCATGCTGGGAGATATGATGAAAGGGTATGGCTTGACAATTAATCTTGGGGAAATTAAACACTGGAGTTTAGCTATGGACTCCTGCCTAACATATAATCAGGTTTCCCTGACATGATTTACTTTGACAAAATGAGGACACTGTTTTAATCATGGAAACCAAAAAAAGCCTGTTTTCTCACAAAAAAACAAAAAATAAAAATAAAATCCACTACCAAGCAATAAGGCTTAATTTAAAGATTTCATTTTCCTCATACGAGATGGATAATATAATCACAGATACAGTGCATGGGCAACGTAGTAGCATAAGGAATTTCTGTCTATATGGAAATGAGGTGGTAAGAAGACAGAACGACATTACGCTAGAATCTAAAATTGACAAATTAAATCAGTCAAGAGGATTTGCATCCCTCTTTGATTACCACATATGATTTAGTCATCTAAATGCAGCATATTTCTGATAGGCTTTGTAAGCGCTAAAATGGCTATTTTTTATGACTGATACTCTACATCAGTTTTTTTTTTCTTTTTTACATTTATGCATGAAATCACCCCATGGAATTACCATTGACAGGAATCTACATACAGAAATGTTTATAAGCATAGGTACTGCTTGTCTTTTGAATAAATGTAATTATTTGAGTTCTTTGTAATGGGAACATACTTTGAAAAAATAAAGGAGGTGGGTCAATCTCAAAAAAATTACAAGAAAAATTCAGAAATAACGTTTATTTATATTAATTAATTAACGACAATTAAGCACATTTTACCCCCAAATATTACATGATATAGACATAACTGGACTTTAAAACTTAATATATTACTTCTCCCTAAAAATGCTTTATTTATTGTTTGTTATATTTTCATTCGTGCATATATTTTTCATATTTATTATACATTTTAAATTGTTCCTTTTGGTTTTTGGGTTAAATATACTATCAGCATAAAGTAAATGCACTACAACAAACACAACATAATATACACAACTGGAATTCAACATTTCATATACCACTTTGCCACCGAAATTCTTCATTTATTGTTTATTCTTTAATTTTTATGTGTATATATATATATATATCCATACATAAAAATAAAAAAATAAAAAAAAATAAATAAATAAATATACATACATACATACATATATATATATATATATGTATATTTATTTATTTATTTTTTAATACATTTTGCTTTTGATTTTAAGGTTAAATGTGACCCGGATGTGCATTTCTTGACAGTTTTCATGAGACTCACCCAGGTGACCAAAGCAAGGTTTTATGCATAGTTCACAAATTAAAAAGTTGAAAACACCTGTTGGGAGTGTGGAGAAGGTCTCAAATCTTTCTTGTCGTCGCGTACAGGGAACAGGGACTTGAGCAGCTTGGGCATCTGAGGAACCAGGGCCTTGACTGGGGAGATATAAGAAGCAGCAAGCCCTGAAAAACCTGTGGGTGGGTTGGGAAGGAGGCGAACAGCAAGGCAGAGGTGTGGAGAAAGACGACAAGGGTGGTGAAACCGAGACAGATGCAGAAAAGATATAAAAGGAGTGCATGAAGACAGTCACGTAAAAATGTCACACTGACATTTTGTGACAGATCACGAAGAGACAAGGTGAAAAGAAGCTAAAGTTGAACTAGACAGGGAGAGTCTTTTTGAGAGGTTGCAGGCTCAAATCCTGAAGTGCCACTATTGTGCCATTGATAAATATACAGGGATCTTCTCTGGAATAATTGGTTGTTAAATTCATAAAACAGGTTCAAAATGAGAGGTCAGTCAGAAATGAATCACATTTACAGTAAAGAACACAGAGTTGAAAGGAGTTCCTGTAATGAGTGACCATTATATCGTACCTTGCTCGGGGTCCTGATTCTGTGTAGGTGGTGTAGGAGGTCTGGATGGTCGTGGCAGTGTTCTGCTGAACTGAGATGTCGTCCCAAAGATATCCTGCTGACTCTCCCATCGATTCTTACATAAGCAAACTGGATATTAGAGGTTACATAAAAGGACCCATTTTCTATCTTATTTTCACCTTAGAATCTTACCTTGTTGTCATCCAGCACTGAGTTTAGTGACAGATCCTGTCTGCTTCCAGATAACTAGAGGAGAAAAAGGTGACGTGTGAATACAGAATGTGCCAGACTGTGATGATGCCGAGTTTTCTTAACATTTCTGTCTGTTAAGATGACTTTAAGGCTGCAGATGCGCTTACCCGATGCACGCTGGGAGAGCTGAGACTGCGTCTGCTGCCCTTGCCTTTACCTGCCAAATGCTCCTTCACTGCCACCTCCTGTAGCAGATGAAAAAAGATGATTTAGATGATGAGAACTGAACTTGAGAGAGAAAACTAGACATTCATTTCATTTCAGTGTTATGATTCAGAGGACTGCTTGTTTTAATGAAATAGAAAGTGCACTGGTTTCATTTATAGAGTAAAACATGTTTTTAATTAAAGTTCAAATTAAAAGTTTATACAGAATGACTTACGTCTTGTGCTTAAAGAACAGTGACTTACAAACACTTTGCGATCAGTCAAAAGGAAAAATGAATCATTACATCTGCCACAATACTAATGAAACAAAGTCTTGCTTTAAGATTCAGATTAAAACTCTGTACTCAAATGGATTAAATGCAAAAAAAAAAAATGCAATCTTATCAGAACAAATAATATTAATGAATGTGGCTGTGTGACCTGTCTCAGACGGTCCAGCGTGAGGATGTTCTCCACAGCCAGGACGCTGCGCAGGTACTTCTCTATGGCAGCTTCGTTGTCTGAGGATTTGGGGTTCTCAGCGCTGGCGGCCACACGGGCCAGCATCTCCCGGTCCTCTGAGCTCTGGCTGTCCTGCTGGCATACACAGCCGAGAGAGAGACAGGTGCTCGTAAACAAACAGACTCCAGAAACCAGGTTTGCAGCTTTCTTGTGGATAATAGCAACCTAACACGGCCTGTAAGCGGTCCTGAGATTTGTGCAGTGATGCATATGATTTAATGATATTAATATTGTTTCATATTTTAGAATTATCAGCAAAGATTTTCACCTTGCTTCAGTTCGGAAATCTACTGACAATTCTATTCTGGATCGATGTTATTATTAATAAGAGTATTATTAGTTTTGTTTTATATACATTTTAATTATATATTTTATTTCTATTAACTTTATTTCAGTTTTAGTTTTAGTCACTGTAGTACTTTAGCTAAAACTTATTTTATTTCAGTCAGCTGCCAAAGCACCATTCAGTTTTTCATCTAATATTTACATTTTATTATTTGTATTTCATCTGGACTTCAATAAAACATTTTTTAGATTTAGTTACTACAATTTTCTTGAATTTTTAGAGAAATTATTAAAGATTGTCATGGGTCACTGAAAACACACATCATTTAGATTCTGCATTACTTATTATTCATATCATGCATTACATAGACACACACATAAATATATTTTGGATTTTGTATGCTTACCCCTGGGATGTTGGAGACGACTTCAAAGGTCACACCACAGCCAGGAATAGTGCTCCTGGTAGACATTCTCCTTAAGAAGTTTTGCGCAAAACCCTGTTTAAACCAAAAAAAGGTTTTATAATATGCAGAGAGATATAAAAATCATAACTTTTTAGCTCTAAAGCTTAAAATTCCTTTAAAAGTATAAGGTTTTTATCAAATAAGCACCAAAAATATCCGGAACAGCTGTACGTAAAATATTTATATAGAAATTTTTGTACAGTTCTGATGATAGTGCAGGTTATACAAAGTAGGCTATCCCTCACCTGCCGTCCAGTGAGATTCACACAGATGCGTTTGCGCAAGACTAGCTGCATCTCTGCAGGGTGGCTGAGCTGAACCACGGTGCGGATAATCAAGTATACTCTCTGATCTGGGGCGGCACCTCGACTCAGCTGTGGACATTCATGAACCGTGGAGTCCCAAGAAGCTTCGGCTTTCACCTGGAAGAAAAAAGAAAGAGTTTTTAATCCATTTCTTTAAGACCAACTAAGGAGCCTCTGAGAGTGCATTGATCCCATTCTCACCTCTCCATCATAGTGTTTGACAATCTGAAGGTCAAAAAATTCATCCTCATCTTCCGAGCTGAGCATGGCATCCCAGCCGCCCGCCTCGGGAACGTCTAGGTTCTCCTCAGAGCTGAAGTCATCAGCTGCAGGAAGGAAGAAGAGATACACAGGATGGAAAAGTGTGAAAATGAGTGTTAAGATGAATAGTGTTTGCAGTGGAAGAAAGGTCACAGAGGACATTGCATTTCTGCAGAGAACATTGCTGCTTTTAAAAACATACCGCTTAGGTCGAGGAAGAGCACTGGAATGTGAGTTTCCATCCCAGGCACTGGTACCCTGCCAAGAGAGACATAAAAATCAACCCAAGGGCCAAACACTCATGACTAAACATTTGTAAAAATGTTTAACCGATACTGACATTCATTTAACAAACAAAGCCTCAAATCCAAATATTATTCATTAAAACACGTAATTTAAGCTTTATAAAAACCTGCCTAAAAAGCAAACTGCACAGAACTGGATTGACATTAAATATCAAACAACACGTTTACCAGCTATATATAACATTATATAATTTAAGTGTTCAGTGTAAATGCAAATAGGTTGAAATGGTTGTAGCAGTGCTGTACCACTCCGCAGGAGCTCCTGGTATTCCACTGCCAGCAGAGGGCACCATCACTGCATTTCTCTCCTCCGTGAGCGTCAGACGCCACTCCAGCAGCTGAGCCTCCCTCTCCACATCATCCTCAGACTTATCTGCTCATAGAGAGCAAACTAGTTACCACTGATTTCTCTAATTTCATGCCAAGCAAAACCCATTTCCAGTTGAGTCCCTGCAACTATATATATTATATTAACTTGAAAATTTATATACACAGTTTATAGAAAAATGTAATATATCGATTTATCTATAAAAGCATTATTTGACTTTATAAAAACATTAAACAAACCAAAAAAAAAAAAAAAACGATCAGTGGACATGCAGTGATAAAATTGCTGCTCAGTCAGTGTAGATCTGATTCTTTTTTTGTGGCTTTTTATCTAATCAATCTGCTTGTGACACCAGCTCCTCAAAGCTAATTAGCATCAAACTAAAGCAAGGAAAGCACTATTTTGTAGTTTATTACTGAGCTAAGACAAGTTCATGAGTCCATCTGGTTTTTACCTGTTTTGCTGACCAACGTCTGAAGATGTTGGTCCAGATACTCTTGTCTCTTAGTGAGAGCAGTGAGCCACTGACGCCGCAGACGCTCCAGATCTCGCTCCTACAGGATGATGGACAAATACTTAAACACAAAAGCTTCTATCGCTTGGCCATTTCTATTTTGCTAACAAAGGCTTTTTATGTCTTTAATGGGCAGGACAGAGGAGAAAGACAGGAAAGAAGTGGGAGGGAGAGACAGGAATGTGATGAGGAAATGACGCAGATCGGAATCAAAACTGAATCTCAGCAGGAGCAACACAACACTATGAAAAATATTATGTAATATAAATATGAAAAATGTATAATAACATCATGGCATTTATAAACAACTAAAAAGTCGAAGTATTGATCCAAACATACCTGATAACTGTCCATTTCATCGCCCTCAAGCTAAAACCAAAAACAATATAAAGATTAACATTCAGACATCATCCTGGTAAATGCTAAAGGTTTAGTTGAAAAAGAATGTTTACCTCTTGTGGCTCATTGTTTTTAGTCATCTGCACCTGTCTGATCTCCACACAGCCGATGGACACTCCCAGAATGATCTCTGCTATCAAAGGCATCGTGCCGGAGTCCTGCACTGAACGCACCTCCACCTGAATCCGCCGAGACTGACCCTGAGAAAGACATACCAAAAAACAGTTCATACCCCATGACAAAAACCCTAAAGTTAAATGTTAAACAACAGTGTTGATAGAATAACAGACCACAAGTAAAATACAGGTTCACATACCTAGGAGTCAAAAATACTTTAGAAAACTATAGAAAAGAACACCTCTTCACCATCTGTATTAAACCGGTGACAAAAAAAAAAAAAAAAAGTAATAAAAGGTGCTTTGCCTTATTTACCAAGGCCGATATATCGGCCGATATTTAGCATTTTTCAATTATCCGCATGGGCCGATAAGTTTTCCAGCTTGGTCGATGTATTCGAGAAGGGACTTTTATTTTGACAGCACTGAGAAATCAGCACCTGAGCAAACACAGTGCTCACATTCTCCCTCTTGTTCGCTGTCGTCGTTAACAGTTCTGTCTAATACAGATAGAAGTCTGTCTAATAATCAGATAGAACAGTTAAACAAAGGAATTTATATATACAAAAAGTGTAATAACGATTGCTTTTATATTATTAGCGACAGAAAGGCAAACATAATACTTCCTTTGTTTGCCGTCAGCATTAAGCAAATACGCATTAATATAATTTAAACAAATCTTTAATTGGCTAATGAACATTTAATTTCAAAAACCTTGCAAATGTAGTCGAATCCAGCTGTGAGATCTTGTGAAATATGCATTTTTATCCAGCATGATCGCATGTTCGCTGCGTAACTTCGGCAAGTCCGTGTGAACTTTTTTTTTAAAAAATGTATTTATTTGTGAAAAATACTGTCATCTAAAGTATAAGAATGTTTATTTCACACATACATTTTTTAAATCCATTTTCAAATTATTTCAAATTTCCTTAATATTATTATTTTTTATTATATCGGCTATCAGCCCCCCCCTGCCTTCCAAGATATCGGCATCGGGCGTCAAAAAAACAATATCGGTCGACCAGTAATTCTGATCATAAAAAACAACTCAAACTCTAACAGACTTGCAGTGGTGTAATTTATAATAACCACGCAGGAACATGTAGTGTATAACCTGTTTGAGCTGGAAGATGCCACCGGTGCGAACATCTCGTGCTGGCACCACCTCCACGGGCATGTACTCTCCATTCTCATTCAGCTCCAGAATCTGCACCCACATCTCCAACTTGCGTGTTACCTCGCTCCACCTGAGGACACATAAGAGTCAAACCAGTCTAAAAAGCAGGAAGCAGATCACTTGATGCTAGACGACGTCCCAGTGTTCTCTACATTACTGGAAGTTTATGTTAGTATAATCTGACAATTACAGGAAGATGAAGCTCATGTTTCCGCTCACCTGTCACGTAAAGTGCGTGTTTTGGCCTGGATGATGCTGAGGTCCCACAGCGCAGGGTTCCTACCTGGATCAGCCTGTCTGTGTCCGTATACCTCGATGGCTACGGCACCCTCTGTTAGATACTCGATAAATTCCTCTGTTACAGTCACAGCATTCTCCTACAGTATAAAGAGTATAGTAAGTATAGTAATGAATGTTAATAATTTATTGATAACTCCTGTTAAAGAAATATATAATGCAGAATTTTTTTTTTCTTTTTAATTGACCCTCAGATATAGTTTTTTTCATTAGAACGGATTTAGAGTCACTTGCTCACCAATGGATCCTCTGCAAAGAATGGGTGCCATCAGAATGAAAAATTCAAACAGCTGATAAAAACATCACAATAAAGCCACACAACTCTAGTCCATCAATTATTGTTCTTAACATCAAACCATTGATTCCAATAAAATACAAGTCCTCTATTCATTATATTGCTTTATACATTGAAAAATTCATCTTGTGAGAAGACAACAGAGGATGGCCTTTCATACTGTAGGAAGTGTTATGAATTCTGGCCAGAAATTACATTAGAATGGAAAGGTTTTTGTTACTTTCAAACATGCAGCTTATACATTATTACATTATTTGATGTACTGGAGTCATGTGGATGACTTGTGGATTATTGTGATGTTTTTATTAGCTCTCATTCTGATGGCACCCATTCACTACTGAGGATACATAAATAATGTAATGCTACACTTCTCTAAATTGACTGCAAAAAAACTAACTTATCTACATCTTGGATGGTCTAAGGTTGAGTAAATTTTCATTTTTAGGTGAACTATTCCTTAAATGAACAAAGAAGCACAATAAGGCTATTACTAGTTAATTTACCATTTGATTGTAAAGGCACACATCATGACTCGTACCTTACAGCTGTCAAATACAACCATGCAGTGGGGGTCTTTGCTGCTAGAGAAGGAGGCAGAGGGATCCACTTCTGGGGCAACGATGATAGGCTCTGCTTGGTCCCAGAAAGAGTACTGACAGAAGACAAAATTGGACAGGTACTGCGGGAGACCAGTAGCCTGTAGGATCTTTATCTGTTCGAAAGACATGACTAAAATAAGTACGAGGTAAGATTTTAAATATGAACACACTAAAACAGTAGATTCTACTGTTATTATGAATTTTTGCTAACTTACTATTTAATTATAATTTAAAACCAAAAATCCTGAAATGACTTAAGTTGCTCAAATCTCATGCACGAAACCGTCTTCTGTGAACTTCAGTACTCACCATACAGACCAGTTTGCGTTCCTGTACATCGCCATCTGGGCTTCCATCACTGTCATCTCCTCCGGCTACGCTGTCATCAAATCCTCCACCAATTCTCATCACCTCCACATGCAGCCGCCCGGCAACCTGACATTAACAACAAGTAAACAACACTTCACTGGTCCGCTGGAGATGAGTCTCATGCTTTATATGATGACTCAGATTCCATTTCACAGATGAATATACATACCATTTCATCTTTTGGAAGAAACAGCGTTAAATATTCATAGTGAGTCAAAACACTGCCTGACTGCTGCAGACAGATCACATCATCATCCTCACCTCTCCTTTCTGATTGATGATGGGAACCGCATATTGTAGCTTTACATCATAGAACAGGCAGGAGAGGAAAACGTTGGCCACCCCGATTAAACTGTGGTTCACCTGCTCATCGAAGAAAGGGTCGGCTCTTTTGAAGTACGAGCGCATCACCTATTAGATGGAGAGAAAAAACACTCCTGTAGTGTTACCTTTTCATTTTTAATGGGACAGTAAAATGTGTGTGATGAATAAGAGCTTACAGGGTTGTCCTCGTCAAAATCCTTCCACTCCTGATAAAGCTCTCTCATGTCCACCAGCCGGTTTTCCATCTTCTCGAGGGCCCATATTTGCTTCCCTTTGCCTTTCCTCCTCACCTGAATGGCGGGTTCGCTCAATACAGCGTCTCGCTGCATACACAAACACAAAAAAAGTCACATGACTGCTCCACCAATGCTTATCTTTAGCTTATCTCATGGTTATCCTGTGCATAGAGGGTTTCTGCAAGTTTTAGGAAAGGATGATTTTAAAAACAATTTAAAGGAAACTGATGGGAACACAATGTGTCAGTATGTTCCCTAAATGTAAATATGGTCACACTTTAATTTAAGGTCCAATTCTCGCTACGTATTATAAACCAATAACTGTGACTTTGCCTCAAATTCCTAATTTGCTGGGAAAACTATTTCCAAAGGGAAAACAAGTTTTTGTTCTTGTTTTAAGCCCAAACTCATTTTGTTCACTTTCTCATAAAACATTGCATTTCAAGTAAATTTATCTCGATTTAAAGGATGTATAGATATTGGAAAACAAGACAAAAATACTATTATTGATACTTGTTTTTAATGCATGCAATGTAAATCTTTCTGCTCCCATTTAAGACCTTTCAGCCTTAATTTGTCATTTTTAAGACTTGCAGAAAGCCTTATAAATTGTGGCTGACCTTTCTGTTGGCGTTAAGGTTTGCAGCAGGGATCTGTAGAGTAACTCTGTATTCTGTTCTCTTGTCCAGCTCTTCAGCGATGAAGCTGGCCTCCTGCACCAACAGATTAGCCCGTACGATCTGCTCCCTCAGTTTCCTGAAGCTCCGCGTTAGCACCACCTCCCTGTTGTCACCAAAATAAGAGCGTAACAACAAACTCACCATGTACCGAATTTCACCTTGAGAAAACAAAACATTTGTTCCCACCTAAAACTGAAAGCTCACCTCTCCTCGCTCCACTGGCGCAGGCGGTGCTGGGCGCTGGGTGATGATGACATTCCTCCCTGGCTCAGTCTCTCCCAGCTGCGGTACTGCGGCTGCAAGGGCTGCGACTGCGGTATCTGCATGCTCTGTCTGTCTGGAGTCAGCTGTTTGCGCAGCTGCTGCAGCTCCTGCTCGTACATCAGTCGCTGGCGCTCGAGAGCACTCTGCTTCTCCTCCTCATGTTGGCGCTCCAGTGTCTGCAAAACCGCCTGCATGGGGTCTGTTAGACAACAAAAACAGAAACATTTTACATCATTTTGTATCATGTTTTGGCTACTGTAGCTTTAAGGCTTAAGGTAAATTAGCCATTTTGACTGGCTAATCTTTTCACATTTTAACATTTTAGTTAACGTTCCTCTTTAAATGCAAAATAAGTGTCCATATTTTTAATAGCAGCAATGTTCTACTACAGCTAACCAAATGTTAGGGTCAGTAAGATTTTTTTTGTAACAAATTAATACTTTAATGCACATCAAATGTGACCGTAAAGACATGTATGAAAGTAACTTCCTATTAATTGAAAAAAACATTTGTTTCCACAAAAGAATATTTCAAATTAAGTCATATTTCACATACATTTTGTGACTAAAACTCACCGTTGCTGCCCAAAGCCTTCATCATGACTTCAGTCTGAGCAAACTCGTAGCTGAAGCTGACCTCACTGGACACCTCGCTGGCCGTGTCTCCCTCTCCGTCCAGCTGCTCACTGCTGTTACTGTTCTTCATGTTCCCTCCCTCACCCTCCTCTTCTTCACCCCTCAAGCGCCGTTTCGGTAAGTTTATCCTGAAGTCGTCACAAATATAAATAGTGTTCATAAAAGAAGAATCCATACTGCACTTTCAAGTACAAATAAAGGGAGCCGCTATGTGACATTCCTTAGTCCAGGCTAATAACACTGACCTGAAGAAGTGATTGTTTCCCCAAAAAATACGGTCACCATGGTGAAGCTGCTGCCGGCTGGTGACTGGAGATCCGTTCACACATGTTCTGTAACAAAGGAAGTTGCTTTAAAAACTTTACATTTAACATTTACCTAAATAACGATTTGGCTGTTAGCTTGGTATTAATGTAAGGTAAAAGTTTTTTTTAGATAAAATAACTTGTCTTATACATAAATTTAAATGTACTATACAAGCAACATTTACACTACTATCCTCGATGCATTACCTTGAGTTTCTGTAAGGGTTGAGAAAGACCGCTCCCTCAGGTGTGATGTTAATGACACAATGCTCTGCTTGGATGCCCATTCCACAAAGCTGGATGTCCTGTGAATCTGCTGATCCGACCTTAGTGTGTTCCTGCAAAATATCCCATGATTCCCATGATGCAGCTATAACTCTGATGACATCCACAGAGGCCAAATCAAGACATAAAGGGAGCCACATTTTCAAGCACGGAGTTACAAATTAAACTACAATATAGTCCCCTGCCCCGTAATACTACTACTAATTCAATATTTCAAAAAAAGCATTAAATATATAAGAATAATAAAATGTATATTATATTATAATATATACTTTTTATATATCGTGTTACATTAAAATGTGTATAATAATAATAATAATTATTATTATTATAAACATGCATATTGTGTAATAATAAGTAGCAAATAATATAAATAATAATACTATTAATATAACAGTATACACACAATATGCAAAACTCTTATAATAAAATCAAATCAAATCTTTATGCATTACCTTTAGATAATAAACCAATAGTTCATTAAGGGCAGGGTCAGCGTTGAGGTTGACCAGGAAGCATTTATCTTCTCCAACCTTGATACCAGATGACTGCAGAGAGATGCCAAGACTCTCCAGCTGTTTTTGTCTCTCCTGTGCAAAGAAAAGAACATTGCGAGAAGAACTTTAGCGTCCTCTTCTGTGTTTGACGGATGGTGTTATGGAATATGAACTACAGAACATCCAGACGTAAACAACATTTTAGTCCAAACTAAACTTACTTGTGCGATTTCCTCGGTCTTCCTCAGCTTCTCTTCCCAGGTGACGGTCATCTCCTGTATCAATTTCTCCGATTCCTCCAGTCTCTCCTTCAGATCTGGTGCCTTCATCGACTGTAGAGGAACGTGGCTCTTAACATGCTGTTTTTAACATTTTGCAAGGTCACACTAAGAAAATGATCAAAATGTGTACCTCAGCCTGCGTCAGCTGATCTCGCAGTTTCTCCACCTCTTCTCGCAGTTCCCGGATGATCCTGGCATTGGGGTCTTCGTTGACCACGGCGTGGTTGACGATGCTCTTTGCTCGGTCTGCATAGCGCAATGTTGACAGCGTCTCATCATAATTATCTGCCGCAGGGCTTATAGTGGCAACCATAGCAGTCCGACTGTTTCCACCCAGACTGTCCTGTGGTTACACCAGAAGGACAGACATTAAACATTAATGCACAGGGCAGAGTGGTCCCTTTCCAGGGATTATAAAGTGTGTGGAAGGAACTGAATTGGAAAACGTAAAAAATACTGTGGAAATTCCCCTTCCTGGTGTTTTTACCGGACAGAATGAGTGTTTATACCTTAAGCAGCCATGTCAGCACCGAATCTCTGTAGGGCACAAACTTGTTCTTGTTCTTTCCAGCACCCTGGTCTGCCAGAGCTGAGATCACCAAACCCAGAGTGGTTAAAGACCTGCCCGGCGTGGAGAGGAAAGAGAGAAATGGAAAAAGTAAGTGAAAGAGTAACAGACCAAGGAAAAAGACACACTTCACACACAGAAATATGCACTGGCAGGCCAAAAAGCCTTAACCAGATTTATAAACCTTTCTCAGAACAAACTGTGCCCTTAGATGTAGCCAATTTAACAACTCTGATTCTCCACGGTATCTTTAATCAACTAAAATACATTCTTAGAGGGCTAAAACATTCAGACACAATATTAGTGGGGAGCTTCACACTGAAAATGAAGATAATGTCTACAAAGACGACAAAACTTTTTTCCAAACAGTTATTTTCCATGACATGTCTCCTGTAAAAGACAAAGCACCCATCCAACAGAAAAGGAGACGCCTCAATTCAGCACCACAGGAAAATATTCAGAGGTGACTCAGACATTCAGAAACTAGATTAAGCAAGAGAATCTCACAAAAACATGTCTGGTCACATTTTACACCAAAATTGAAAGAGAAAAATGTATCAAATTAGGCGTGAAGAAAATGAAGATGATTTTTGGAGCATGAAATTGTTATTTTAACATATTACATTTTTATTCATCATTAATAAATCAATTACAATAACATAACATACATTCATTCTCCACATTGCTTGTCCTTGGTAGGGTTTAATATAATGTAACAAATTATATATAGTAATATGATACTGATTAATGGACTGAAAAACAACTAATTTTATTATTACTAATTATTCATTAATATAATATAATATAATATAATATAATATAATATAATATAATATAATATAATATAATATAATATAATATAATATAATATAATATAATATAATATAATATAATATAATATAATATAATATAATATAATGCATTTATGGGTTACAAATGTGTCCAAATGCAGAAAAAAAAAACATTCAGGCTTTAAGAAGTATCAACTAGACTCTGTTGTTCTGGTTTCTTTTCTTATTCTTCCATAAAATTAATGCAAAACCTCTGCAGGTTTGTACTTTAATTAAAAAAAGTACCAAGACAAGACAGCTTTAAAAATAAAAGAGTCAAGGTTGCACACACTTGTTAATGTTGCTGCCTTCCTTGAGCCGCTCGCCTGCAGCGCCTGTCTTTGCAGCTCTCTCACTTCCTGCCAAGTCCACCAAACTCAGCTTACTCACCTTTTCCCCACTTGTCTGTAGAAAGAGAAAAGGAACAAAAAAAGAAATGAGACGCTACGTTCAAAATTGAATACTGCTTACTGCATAATGTTCTTTTTTTCTTCAGAATAGCATGTCACATGACCTCATTATGTGTATGTTTCCATGATTGGCGCCTAGTTATCCTGGAAATAAACAGTGAACTAGCGGTGGGAACTACTAAAAAAAAGCTACATAATAATCCCTCACTACTGAACATTTCCATGGTTGTCAATCCTGTCTGTGCTTGTCCTCCCTAGAAACCCAGGGAAACGGCTTTAAATGTTAAATTTGTGTATGAATGACCATGCTGGACAAATTCTGGTGAGCTGTCCTATATTACGAAGTAACAATGACAAGAGAGGCAATAGTGGGCTGTAGAAAGCATCCATTGTTCTCCTCTCTATTGCACAGCATTGGAGCAGTATGTGGGGTGGAGTTCCTTCATGTGCCCCAGCATCAGACCTTACTGTACACAATTCTCCTGTTTGAGCATCAGAGGGTGTACTCACACTAGCCAGTTTGAACCGTGCCCGGGTGCGTTTGACCACCAAAGCGCGGTTCGTTTGACTAGTGTGAGTGCTCCGAATCGTGCCCGGGCGCGGTTCGATTGGCCGGCCCTGGCCCGCTTGGAAGAGGTGGGCCAGGGCACGGTTCAGTTGGACTCGGGCGCGGTTCGCATGCAGTGTGAGCGCTAACCGTGCCGGAGCACGGAAAAGGACGCGTTGCGTCACGGTTTTGCGACGCTCCAAAACCAACATGGCAGGGAAAGGGTCGCTTTGGTCTATGGCAGAGGTGCAAAACGCATAAAAACTAAAAACTGCAAAGTCCTTGCTGCACTTCAGCTGGTACATTGCAAACATCCTCATACGAGCAGCGCGATTACGTGAAAATTTTCGCGCCACTAAGGCGACGCATCTGTTTAACAACAGGCTGTGAGAGGGCTGTGGACCAAACGACACAAAATTATCCACAAAGAAAACAGAGCGATTTACTCCATTGCGTTCAGAGAGCGCCGCTCTTCCTGTTTATCCCGAAACCGTCGCACCATAATGACGTAAGCGTGCTTCCGCACGAATGCTGAAACGCTATATGTGAGTGCAGGCCAGAGGGGGAGTGGGGAGGGGGGACAATCGTACTCGGGCCCGGTTCATGGCAACCGTGCCTAGTGTGAGTACACCCAGAGATGAGGTTTAATTGAGAGAAGAGGCAGGGAGATGCGAGCGCGAGCTGAGAGGATATGGGAAGTCGTGAGGAGGGGGGACTGAGCTGGACCGAGATTACAGTGCATTACAGCAACAAAGAGTCGTTGTGCTGCTTCAGGCTCCACATGCACATTGGCTGAGAATACACAATCATACAGGGCCATAGTTCAGTTGTCAATCTATAATCAGCTATTTAAAAGGCTCTTTTGTAGCATTACATTTTTTCCCTTCTTTAACTACACTCAAGTTACTTTTTTATGACCCATTTCCACCGTCTCTGTGACCTTTAGAACGAACAGGCTGTTCTTGCTACTGTACCTTTAAGACTAAATAAGTGAGTGACCTCTGCAAGCACATTGTTATTAGTAAACCCATCACAACACATTAGCAACTGCATAGTGAGGCAGTTACAACAACTCAGAACACCCTAGCAACTACAGAGATACATATGAATCCCCAAGAACGTATTAGCAACTAGGAAACACCCTGACAACCACCCAGAACTCCTTATCCACCTTTAAACCATACATTAACCCTCTCAGAACACCCCAGCAACCTTATAGCTATCCATTAATCCCTCAGAGAACCGCCTAAAACACCTAGCAACCACAAAGCTAATCATTAACCACTAGGAACACCTTAGTAACAACCCTGACAACCAAACAGGGAGCGTTTCCCAAAATCATAGTTGCTAACTAAGTTAAGTTGGTTGCAATACAATTTCCCATTGCCAACCGACTAAGTTGCAAATAGGTTAGCAACTATGCTTTTGGGAAACGCACCCCAGAACAGCTTAGCACTGCGAACACTCTGGCAACTGCGTAGGTACAAATTAGTGCCTCAAAACATGTTAGCAATTGCCTGAGCTGGATAGATTACTTGCAAACTGTAGTCGGCTACGGATTCCAAATTACATGACATAAATTATAGTTAAATGACATAAATTTCACATTTTAGGTAATATAATCAGACTACGTTTTCATAACTTTTAGATGACTTTAGACCCATCTCGTTTATCAAATCGATTTAAAAAGGATCTTGTACTATATTGATATAAATATGCAAAGAAAAAGAAAATATATTCCATTCCAAGTGCCTTAAACATTAAATTCAAGGTTTCCCAAACTGAGGATCTAAAACTAACTGCAAGGGGTTTGTGAGTTTAATAAAAAAACAAATAATTTATTCAATTCAATAAGTCATTAATTAAGCCATGAATTATTGCTATTGAGTGAGTAAATATGTAATCTTGTAACAGATAAAAAAGTAACTGTAATCTGATTTAGAATATTTTAAAATATTACAATTACTTAAAAAATTAATTTAAATTAAATAAAAAATTAATCTGACTACATAATCCAGATTATATCTAATCAGTTACTGCATAGCAGTAAGAACACACAAGTGTTGAATAGTGTTGAATAGTGGTGAGTTTACACAGTCAAGCACAGACAATGTAAAAATCTAGTTTTAATGTTTTCCATAATATGCTAAACACAGATTTGAATTCAAAAGGATATAGAAATCAGAGGTAATCTACTGCCCCACAGCGTTGTTTGCATGGAAAACCACAGCATGGAAAAGACAGCACTGATGACTGCGCAGGAAAAATACACACATCATTACTTATTGATGGCTGAGATGACAAGCAGCACACACATAAGGGCTGGGTTTGGTGCATGGGTATGTGCATGCAGGCTAAAACTTTATCATGGCTATTTTTTAGTGACAACATGCTAAATTTAGATCTTGCACCTGTTGAGTGGCAAGCACAGTCCAGGCCCTGATAAATTATAGATTAGGAACTGGACACAAGTCGAATCAGGTGATCATGACATACGGCACAAAAGAAAAGCACAGTGACACCAGGACAGCACAAGAGGAGATCAGCTGACGTCTAAACTCGGACACTCTATAATTTATTCATCGATTTTCCTGCCATTTGCATGAGCTCTCTCCATGCTCACGATAAAGCCGATAAGGGAAGGTTTACTTGGTCCAGAGTGACCTTAACGGTACAAGATCTTTGGAGATGCATAAATTAAACAATCTATGCAATATTATAAATAGGAAACATACAGTAATGACCCAAAGTGGATGGAACAAAGGCAAGTTTATGTAAAAGTATAACATAAGAGGAACATTTGAGACTTAACACTGGACTGTGCCATAACAGGTCCACATCAGCTGATAAAAGGTATTCAATACATCCATCTATGAGATCATCAGGGCTGGACATGATGACTCATCTCTCAGTCTTCCCCTTGCTACAGAACTTGGCTTTATTTCATGAGGATCTTGCAAGAACATTCAAGGTCTGAGTTTCATTATCAAACAGCAGAATCAGGAATGTTCCCAAATTATACTACCCTAACAAAGTTTTCCTTTTTCATTTCAAATAAGAGAGTTTGAGGACAGACTCTGGCCATCCAGACCATTTACAATACCATAGTAAATCATGGTTGCAAAGTTGAGAATACATTAAAATGACCACCTACATTTGCATAGTCGTGTTTATTCAGAATTCAGAAACTTGACCCAACCTGATAACCAAACTATGCTGGTATGCAAAGGTTAGCCAATCCTAAAGAAGGTCATTGACCCAAAGTCTAAAAATGTACAGCAGTAAGAACTAAGTGTGCATAGTGGTAATGGATAAGTTTTATGTTGCAAGAAACTTTGTTTAGCATAAAGTGTGGACCTGGAGCGTGTATTTTGAGATTTTCCACTTGCATTATCTTGCATCTAAATCTTAATCTATGAAAATCAGCTTTAGAACAGTGTGTGTAAGTGTGTCCTTACCCCCGACTGCAGGTCCTTTAGTGTGTGCGTGAGGATGATTTTGAAAACAGCATGTGAGCGACTGCTTTCCTCATTCATATTGGTGGCAGCCACGGTACGGGATTTATTCCCCTCAGACATCAAGGACTCAATGTCCTTCGGGTAAGAGAAGGGACACGATTAGAATCTCAGACATGCTTTAAAGGTCAGAAATACTGCACGCATGTGTATACTTATTTTTTTGTTTAAAATAAGTATTTGTTTAATAAAAAATAAGGCACGCACAATACTGATGAATTATAGTTACTACAAAGTAACCTGTTTTTAGGTTTTGAACTGAGTTAAATAGGGCTTCCACAATGATCACCTATGGAATCTCTGGAATTCTACAGAATGGATTACAATTTGTACAAACGTGTTAAACCAAAGCATTGAACACATTAAACCCATTTTAACTCAACATATTTTAGTAGAATTAAAAGAACAGGTGACAAACTACAAACTTCCATGCATCAAATTCTGCAAAAAGCCATGGAAATCAGTTTTTTACAGATTCTGTGCAGCCTTTAGAATGACTAAGAGTTCCATAAGACCAAAAAGCAGTGAGATGTCATATTGTGAGCTGACTACAAACATTCATACAGTGGGATTTGCCAAACATCAACTGCAGACCCAAAGAGGGGATAACTGAGCCACATGATCAACTAAACGACAGTATGAATTAGAAAAAAGAAGGTGAAAGTTCAATCATTGTGTAAAGCGCATGTTATTACATGATATTTTTGTCCTATTTTGTTACCTTGTAACTTTCTACCGCAAGCCTTGATAGACCATCAACATAAGGCCCCAAAACTTTATGCTCTCTCACTCTTAAGGCCTGTCGACTCCTATGGGGAAAAAATGGATATTGTGTAAGATCAACATCTACAGCGGAGTAAAGCTCAGAGATTAAACATGAGACATAATAGGCTTCACCCTTTGGGGTCCAAAAGGTCCCGGACTTTCTCATTGTAGATTTCCATATAAGAGACTTCCACGGTGAAGCTCTCTTCCTCTCGCTGGTGTTGAATGGTCCGCTCAAACAGAGAACTGCAGAGTCTGGGGATCAAACCGGGTTGGTCTGCCGAACCCATCATGGTGTATGACTTCCCAGAGCCTGAGGCAAATTATTTTTATCATTATAGAGTTGTTGTGTATACACACTGCTAACACACATTTATGTTTAAACAGCATGTAAAAGTGCATTTCGCATCCGATGACCCCTTTAACAAGTAACTACTTTACAAAAGAAGAATGGTTATGTTTAGAGTGCTTTTAAAAAAACTGAGCAAAGGTCATTGCGTACAAAGCATTACTCACCAGTCTGCCCATATGCAAAAATACAGGCGTTGTAACCCTGAAAGGCATTGTGCAAAAGACTCTCCCCAAGGCACTGAAACACTACATCTTGGCCTGTTAAAATATAATTGAATAACAATTAAGACGGACGTACATAAATGTGAAATCTTACAAAAACCTGACAAGAACATTTTCAAGTGATGTATGACTCCGAGATAACAATTAAACTAAACTAAGTTTATGGTTCTAAAAATAGGATTCACTGTAGCTTCAAAATGATTCATCATGTGAAGGAGAGAAACAGAGGAAAACAGGAGAAACCATGTATGGCTGTGCTGAAGTGCATGATGACACCTAAACAAATACAGTAAAAAAAAAAAAAAATGGCTTAATGAAAAAAAAATTAATGGTCCTAAAAATAAGAATATATATATACACACACACACACACTTTTTTTTATTTTATAAATCAAATCACTTTCTGTCCTGCAGATAGAGTGCCATGACTTGAAACTTTACTAAAAACATCAAGGTCACACACTATAGATTTTCTGGAAAAACAATGTTAGTACAAATTATTTTGATGTGTAAACAAAACCTTATCTTCAGTAGCACCATCAGCCCCGGGACAAAAAAACATCAAAAGATGATACAGGTACAGAAATGTTTGGTACTGAACCAAAAAACAAAGTGGCTTCTTCAAGAAGTGTTTCCAGAAACTGACCAGCAAACTTCTCTGTCTCAGACTCATCCATCGACCAAAAACAGTAGTCATAGGCGAAGGTCTTGAAAAAAGGAAGACAGATAGATAGATATAAAAATGGTTACTTTGTGTTTCCATTTGTTCTATTCTATCAAACTTGTGTACTGTATGAACGTTCTATCAAACTTGCATTTTGTGTGACGTAAGCTTTTGAATTTTAGACAGAAATGAGGGTCATACCTTTGGCTGACCCCTGCTGCAAGAAGATCCAGGAGAGGGTGCATATGGGAAAAGACAGAAAAAGAGTTTGTTTACAAACAAATCATGTATACATGTATTTTAGAAGAATGCAACAATTCAATGTGGCTGCACTGAAGTACAAGATGACAAGTAAGATTCTGTATAAACTAACAAAGTTCATGTGATATCATGATAATACTATTAATACCACTGTAGATATACCCGGATTCAATGCCATGGTGTTAATAGAGTTTTATGTGTTGCATAATATTTACACTGGCAGCCAAAAAAAAGAATAATTAAGATTTTTTTTTTTTTGGGGGGGGGGGGGGGGGGGGTTAAGCTCACCTAGTCTGAATTTATTTGAAAATGCAGTAAACACAGTAGTACTGCAAAATCTCATAAAAAAAATGTAAATAACTTTTATATGCTAAATTCAGCTTTGCTGTCATAGAATTTATTTTTTTGATTTTGAATTATATTCAAATAGAAAATAATTATTTTGGCCGTCTGTGCATATTACAGTAAATTTTCCCTTGAAAATATCTGAGCTTTAATTATTCCAGGAAGTTCAGACAAGCTAAAAAAAAAAAAACCCTAATTGTGCAAATTGTGTGGACCCACTGACTCTCAGCAGACCAAAATAGCACGTCACCATGAGCGCACTCAAACAGGACCAGGAACCAGCGGCTCTACACACAATCACACATCCTGAGTGAGTCCATGTCATCAGTTGTACTTTGCTCAGTGGACCTGAACACAAACAGACTGTCTCTCGCTGAGAAAGCCTTGCCGTTTACAGGTTAAACAGGGCATTTGGAGCCCTGTCTCAAAGTTGTGTTATCTGTAGAGGGCACCTCAATGTCTTTGCACAGCTCTCTGTGAGCACAATAACCTAGGCCTATAAGCATTATTGACAGACTGTGGGAGTTGTATTGAAGGATCCTAATCGGTCAGAGAGCACTGTGCCTTTCCAGGCCAAATTAATTCAATTCTGCTGTCGTTATCGAGGTAATTAAAAAACAAATGCAAAATGCAATGCCCTGTTCCAAACCATAATGAGCTGCCTAAACAACAAACAGAACTGAAGCGAAACATCTATTTACATGAAACATCTACCAAGTATTTTACCTTATATTTGTTTGTGCCATTTTTTTTTGCACTGAGCTATTGATATATTATTTAATATACAAAATATTAATATTTATTATTATTATAAAGAGTAACCAATGTGTGTTTTTCAGGAGTCGAGGCCAATATTGATTATTGCATTTGAAGTAGACGAATATTTTGAACCATTAAATATGCCTGTAGTAAAAATTTAAATGAATCAGTGTAGACTTTCTATACCTCAATGTGTGTTGAACTGATCATCACTCAATCTACTAAATATAGACAACTTTCTTATAAAGAAAAAACAACAAAAGAAAAAAATATATAATCATAATCTATGACAAAAATACTATTATAAACTAGGTAAGTGGATAATTCAGTACCAAAAGTTAGTCTAGAAAAATCATGAGAGCACAATAATTTAGTAAAATCTAAATGTTTAGTGAAGAAAAAAAAAAATTAGTGGGGAACAATTAAAAGTGATTAAGTGTTGGGCTAAATCTGGTAAAATGTTACACATTGTAAAATACATTCATGAAAAAATTTATATATTTATATATAAATATATAGGGCCTACTATAAAATTAAAAGACATTTTCTTTTAAATATATAGCACAGTAATGAGGCAGCAACATATGATAGATAAGAGGACCAAGAAAGGCTGTTAATAAATAACTAATAATCCGTCATTGTGCAAAAGTATTATGATACAAAAGGCCCTAATACAGAGTGGCACAAAGTGCTTATGCACATCCCGTGTGCAGAATGATATGCTTGAAGCAACACTGAGTCACAGCATGCAGGCAGTGCTCCACATAGAAAAGTTCAGAGCACAAAGGGAAGAGACATTGATGCATAGTATATTTAATCTGTGCGATAGTTTATTGAGCCTTTTCAATTCATAGTACTCTCTACTCTATGTAGTGTTGTGATGTAATACGATAGAAATGAACATGATTTAGAAACTAAACAAAACTCCATCAAGATAAAGTCGTTATATGCAAAACCATTTATCTTTAGTTACAATTCAAGTATAATATTAGGAATATTAAATCATCTTGGAGAGAGTTTTATCATCTTGATTGTAGTGACTGAATGCCATGCGCAGTTTCAACACTGAATGGAGGATGAAAGATAGCCGCGGCAGAGAAGATTAGTGCAAGAAAACTTGACGTTTGTGTGGTATATGTATATGCAGAATATTGGTTTTGGATCAGTCTCGTCTGAAAGTGGCAGTATCGGAGCAATACCCCTACAAGGGCGCTGAAAAAAAACTTTCTTTAAATGCTTCAGCAAATCGCCTTTAACAATGTCTGATATGATAACCATAAAAATGCTTAATAAACAGCAGGGCTGATATTCATCAACCCCAAAATATACTGAATAGTTTCGTTTATTTATAGTAATTGAAATCTTGTATTTACAAATTCAAACATAAGATTAAATTATCACTATAAACTAAACTATTAGTGAAATCAGCTAAAAATTGGTCTGAAAGGCTAAAACAAATATAAGAGTGCATGGTTGATCCAAAATATGAAGAAAAACTTCTTTACAAGACTGTGCACAAATGAATCATGCACAATAAGCCAAAAAAAATTGGTATAAAAGTAAACAGGATAAATTTTAAGGATCTCATAACTAAGGACATCTATGATGTGGAATTATTGCCAGTTTATACATGCCTTCTGCGCACATAACAAAAAACTTATAATGACCATCTTCAGCAATGGCGATCCTTTTTATGATCCCAATCTAGAAAATCTACGTCCATAAGAGCTTATGGAAATCACTGAAGCATGGACAGCCATGTACGTACAAAGCCAGCAAACAAACATGCGTAGGATGGAAAGCTGGGGCAAAATATGCCTGGATTGAGTTCCAACGACCCCGGGCTCAGCTTGTCATTTAAAATCAGGCCATGCCACACTTGTGGTATAATAAGTTGCATGATGACATCCCCCCGTCACACCACACTGAGAACTGAGAGAGATGTAGGCCCCTGAAGGAAGTGTCGGAATGAGCTTCATCTTGAGTTCCTGGAGGAGGTCTGGCAAACAGGGTGGACTAACACACATGGTGGATATTCGGAAAGCTGTGGAGACAGCTGCATATCTGTAACACTAAAAATAGCATTTCTGAGTGACAGACCCTCAATTCTGACATTTAAATAAATGTGTGGATATTCTTAGAAAGTGATCTTGTCTCCATATTATCTGTTTCTCAAAATCTAGCCTTGTTATCCATTGCTGCAGGGCATAAACTGCATGATACAGATAACAGATAGTTCAGAGAAAAACAAATCAATTTCATGCATCATAGGAACTTAACGCATGCTTTACAAGACAGCTAAAGGACAGATTACTAATTCTTGAGAAGGAGGTCTCTACCAAACCTCCACAGCCAAGGGTGTAGCTTTCAGTAGGTATGTGTGTAGTGGCAAATGAGTTCACTGGTTCGTGTGCTACACCCAGACTACTGCTCATGCTTGCAGCTCCCGCCTCCGGCAACTCCTTTGCCAAACACTCGTTACAAGCCCTAGTGACTTTAACCTTGTACTATCTGGCAAAGCACACACTAACTAAACCTCTGATCACATTTTATCATACCTGATTCACCAACATGACAAATACAATGGTGTACTGTCCCTGGTGGAATGGACAAAGTACTGAAATGAATCATTTCAAACAAATAACACTACTTAGCAATGTTTCTAATCTTATCCATCGCTCGAAGCACAACTGTATATTCATTCCAGGAGAAAGCTACATGGTTGCCATTTTTGCTCATGCAATGTTGATTAAAAATGCTCTGCTAAACAGCCTTCTCATATTTATTTTGGGCTGAGAATCTAAATCATTTCAGTGAATCGCTTAGTTTGTATGACATGGATGATTTTTTTTTTTTATTATTTAGTGTAAATATATCTGTTTAAATTAATATAGTCCCCATAAATGTAATTTTTATAATTTTTGTGCTGGAATAATACTACTCTGATTGCAGAATATACAGTAATTTAATGACAAAAAAAAAGAAAGAAAAAAAATTACATTAAGTAAAAGGAATCAATTAAAAATAAAATAAAAATGTGTTTAGGTATAAATTGGCAAAATTGAAATGGATGCTTTATCACTTCATAGTTAGCTAAATAAAATAAATAAATTAATAACATAAACCAACAATTAAAATAAAAACTATGTAAAACAACATATTAAAAAAATAAAATAACTGGAGAAAGTATAATTGGTTCTTTGTTAGATTCGTGTTTCTGACTGTCCAATGACGGAAGCCATGACAACCTAAGGAAAGCTGGCAGCTGCTCCCAAGTTCCCAGTCTGATTTCCAAACATTGCTGGACTAAACCCACAATGCATCACTCTGTGTTGTCCTAACACGGCTGTCCTGTACATCTGCACAGATCGGAATCATCCATGAGCCAACTGTACAAATGAAAAATGCGTATGCTGCGCCTCTACGCCTGTGCCTGTTTTCCCTACAGGAGGCGGAGGCATGTGGTTGTTATTACCCAAAAAATGTCTCAGTGACAGGTGAGACCAATCGCTGAGAGACACTCTAGAACTGGGATCAGCGCTGCGGTGCTGTTAATCACATGAGTTCTCTCATGATGTCATCGAGTAGCCTCGCTAGTAATCTGGTATATTGCTTTACGACATTGTTTTTGTGGGAGTGAGTCAGAGGCTTCCTGATATGAGGCAGCACTGACTGAGCAGAGTCCTCAGCAGCCGGGGAAGACGCAGACTCTCACTTTCTTTAGCAATCGCACACACAAAAACACTCATTTAGAAAGTGACGGTTTGGCAGCGTGCAGCAGAGACAAGCTCACATAAGACCCTTCCCCCAAACCAGGAAAAATCCTGCAGTAAGGGCTGGACAAACAAGCAAATACAGAAAAAATAACAACTTGCATATTAACAAATAATTATTTTTAAACTCTACCATTTGAAAGTTTTGGTTTAAAAAAAATATATATATATTTTTTTTTTAGCAAGGAAACATTTATTTAATAAAAAGGGAATGCATTTATAATGTTAAAAAAGTTTCTATTAAAAAAAAAAATGTAATCTGCATTTTGGCTACTGACATTTATTAAATATCAAATACCACTATAATGAATGATCACAAGCTGTGATTTAAAAAGGAAAAACTACAGTCTTTCAGGAATTTGATTGCAAACTCCATAGTTAGTTGCAAACAAAATATGGAACAAAAAAAACGGATATATTATCATCTAGCCCTTCCCACAGTTACTGCATATAAATCAATTTAGCTTACTCAAATCATGTCAAAATGAATAATTAAATGTTTACCATGCTTACAAAATAACGCTGTGGCAAACACTGCAATGAAGGTCACTGGTTTGAAAAATTAGACTTTGTTCGCCACACAATAACAGCGAGTTCATCACAAACGGTCGCTACTTTTAATAGTTGTACATTTATTATCCAAGGAACTGTGTATAGGGGAGGAGGCTTCTATGAAAGACTGTGTCAACAGTATCGTCCCTTCCCCCACTCTCTGTATCCCTCCATTGGTGCTGCAAACAATCACCACTCCGGCTTGGTGCTATAATAGTATACAAATGAAACCGAGACCAAAGCACCACAGGCGGAAAATAAAAACCACATTGACACCACCAGAGGGAAAACCCTCCATTTACAGGCTAAAAAGTGATGGCTGATTCTAGTCTGCAGTCTTGCAAACAAGTCACTGGCCTCAATCTGTCTTTGACTGGCATCAAACATACATTTAATTCCACTACATTCAATCAGGCTTTCATGCAATCTCAGGGAGCATTCCAGAAACATGCTTGCGATTTCATTTCGAGCTAGTTAATGGATTCACTCGATGCCTCATCAGACTGTCCTAATATTCCTAATAGGCTTGAGGAAAGCATTTCCTACAGAGAACCATTTAAATCTCTCCTTCAAGAGTGTATCGACTACTCCAACGCTAAGTGTGTGTCGACTCGAGGCCAGGACTGTAAATCCCCATGTCTTTGTCTGCATTCTTGCAGGGGCCGAAGTCTGAAAACAAGGGGGAGGAAGGAGTGAACCTTAGTTATGGTCCACTGCAGCTTTCTCATGGGTTGGTGACGTACAATACGGTGACAGCTGTCAGTGCCAATATGCCAGAGACCGAGGGGTAGTGCCAAACGCTGTCGAACACCTCGTGGTTGGCGTTTGCATGACGGGCTAGTCAGAAAGACAACCCGACCGTCCACTCAGACACACATGAACTCCCCTTCAGCTTTTGGGCTCTGACGTAAAGTCATTTTAAAAAATGTGATTCCGCTTCGGTTGCTAGCAAATATGCAGCTTGTGACTTGGAAAGATGACCTTTTTTACCCTTGACCTAAATTATGATCCACTAGATCATAATAGATGTCCTAATGAATGTATGCGCACCAATAGACATGGGCTCATGCTTGAACTTAATGCTCTTGAGCAGACCGAGGGCAACAGGAGGCACTCTAGGGCATGTCTTCCACATGATGCAGAAATGATTTTTCTAAGCTAAAGTAGCCCAACTGTGACTCAATGTCCCGGTAATTACAACAGTGTAACGAAAAGTGTACAATTAAACTCAATCAGCAGTGCTCATTAACATTATGTGACGCTTATCCAGTCATTTTCACTGATTTGCTGAAATGTAAAGGTTGGTAAGTAGGCATTAGCCATTGTAAGATTATAGAGAGAATATATAGATTATATATAAACATATTTCATCATATATACACATACTGAAAGTGGAAAGCTGCTTTACAGCTGGAGCTGCGCAATTTCTCTGAATAACACCACAGATACACGTATGCATAGTTGGCTAATAAGAGTATGTAATCTTGATCTGCATTAAAAGGTGACTGTGTTTCAACTAGTTTTGAGAACTGACTCTTGGCATTGCTTGAGGACCTTGCTGTACATCTCTTAGGTGAGAGTGTGTCTTTGGAGAGTTCCATATGAGATTGACAAAAAACTGTAAAGGAAAGGTCTTGCCGAGATGGTTTTGGAGTGTTTTATGCAAATGACTAACCATGGGCATAAGGTTTCTCGTTTAGAATACTCCAAATTCATTAACACTTCAATGTGGTTAAGAACAAATTCATGTGCACACGCATGTGGTGTCAATTAGGCAGAAAGCAGAAATACAAATAATATATGCAATTATTATTGAATTACAGCTATTGTCTTATATAATGTTTTAATACTCATTCTAATTCTATGATGACAGCAGAATCAACACCACATCTATAACTATAATGACACAAGAACAGCAATATAATTGGAATCACTTTCAGAGTCAGAATTCATCCTGCTTAAAGAGCATCTGAACATCTGAGAGCACTGTTCAGCGACCTCATGTCTTACATCATGTCCATGCCTATTCAAGAAGCATTCATGACATTTAAGATATCGAGGATATCTGAAAATGCTTTTGAAGAAGTTTCTTTGAGAATGTGACTATAACTTCTGTGCATCACTGCAATCACTAATAGAGATAGATGTATAATAAAAAAAACAAAAAACACTTTATTACACAGAGTGGCAGTCCTGTGAGTCTTCAACACACCTGAACTCATTCTGACTAGTGTACGTCTGGCTGATTTCCTGTCTGCATAAAACACACCCTGTCTCTCCAGTACACGTTTGTGCATTTAGGTGGGATGGTCGTAGTCTTGATGTGCTGGCAGCTCCTTAAATTAACTAAATCTAACACACGCCTTACACTCAAGGGCACAGCTGCAAAACACTGTTAATAATCCTGAAATAGTGGGGAGTGACAAGCAATTATTGGTCTTTATGAATAATACAGAGATTTTTCTAAAGTGATATGTATGCTATTTCTATCATAATTCATAAATACAGTCAAAAATACATTGATTTGCCAGGCACATGCAAACATTTAGTAATAATACTTACTGCTCATGTTTGGGTGTGTTCAATGCTCAACCCGTCCAAAACACCCCTAGGAGCTACTTACAAACATACAACCTTTCAAATGTCATTTTCTTTCATTAAAGCAAATGGACAGGCACTAAGATTCATTCAGGCTGAGTATGTGATGCCATTAGACATGCTTCGAGCGGTACAACCACACAAAGGACTGAAAGACTAATATACATGGACATATAAACATTGCATGTGTAGCCGTCACACAAAAAATGGTCTGGAATGTGTTGTAGCACATGACAGATCATAATTAATACGAAATGCCAGCAATAATCTGAAAAATAAGGCTATTTTGGTCATGTGAACCTTGCCATTTGAGGCATCTGCATCGCAGGGGGCATTAACGGGGCAGGCGACTGAGCGCGGCATGACACATGAACTCAACGCAGCAATTAAACTGTCTGTTGTGCGAAGGCAGCAGGCGGCTCGACCATTCATTTCCAAGTTTAAAACCTGTTCAACCTCTGTCTTTGTTTGCACTGCACCACAAGAGAAAAGCAGAGGGGAAAAATAATTGCGCTCTCTTGTTTACCCGCCATAAAAGTCAGAGGAAATGTTTATGGCCGACAGATGCTAAAGCTAGCTTGTATTTTTCCCCTTTTTTCCAGACACAAGAGCTCCTCAGCTATGGATGACCTAGGGTTAACTCTCCTTCTGCGTTTCCGTGACAACGGAGGGCAGAGAAAAAGAGAGGAAGTCAAGACGGAGGAGAGTTATGCCCCGACACACGGCAGGACGGAGCAAACAGCAGGCTGCGTTAAAAAAAAACTGCACATCCACATTCCTGTTCTCCCTCAGCCCCCATTGTACGAGCCGACCGACCCAAACCGACAACGACGCACCCGTTCTCATGAAGGGTCCAAAACGTGAAATATCTGATTGACAGAGGAAGAGAAACAAATGCTGCTCTTGTTTGGAATGGAATTCTGGAATACAGCATACAACTCTACAAACCTCTTGGTATACATTAAATATTACGGTTTAAAAAAATTAGGAACAAAAGGTATTAAGTGTTCGTAACATTTTAAAGAGTACCATGCTGTATGTATTTTTTTTGTTTTAAATCAATAGAGTTCAAATGCCTCGATTCTTCATCTTGGAGAAAGAAATGGTTATTTTAAATCCAATTTTTTTGCAATATCTCAATACAATCAAATAATGAGTCAAGAAAAAAGATGTTATAAACAGCAGCAGTTATTGTTGAGCCAAGTTGAGTGAAAAGCATTGTGGGATACAGTAACCACTGCAGTATGCAAACGTAGTGGGTCACCGGGTATTCTGCATACTACTAGTAGCTATTCTGAACAAATCACAATGTTGGTAAATTTACACTACCTTGCAGTTTAGTGTCAGTAGGACTTTTAGTGTTTTTTAATAATTATGTTAAACAACGTGGCATTCATTTGTTCAAAAACGCCATTAATGGCAATATTGTGAAAAATTATTACATATTAATTGTTTTCTACATTAATATTTTATAATGCAGTTTATTCCTGTGATAGCAGAAATCATTCTAATATTCAGATTTTGTGCTCAAAAAACAATTCTTATCGTCACTGGTGAAAACAGTTCCAGCTTAATATTGTACCAATAACACAAACACAAATACATTTTTCAGGACTTTTTGATGAATAGAAATGTCAAGGGGACAGCATTTCTTTGAAACAGACAATTGAATGTATCCTTGCTGAATAAAAGTCTTAATATAGTATGTCAGATTGTCCAATCTGACTTACCTGGAATCTTTTCCTAGGTTTGCCGGGTACAGATATGTTTGATTCCCCTCCATTTCCACAACACATTTTGTGTTCAGGTCTTTTTCTGTAGGGAGAAACACATTGAGGCAATTTAAGAACCAAATAATATAAATTTTGAATTTATTCTGTGCTGCATCACCTCAAAAAGAAACTGTTAAAATATAAAAGAAATATGGATAAAACGCCACTAAACTGATCAGATGAAGCATCCTATGGAACTGCTACTCCAAATATGTTCGTCCCATCTCTGTCACTTAGATGTATATAATAAGAATCTTATGAACTACTGAGTTCCCAGTCATCCTGATTAGGCAGAACAAAAGGCTAAAATCAATAGCAGGGGTTTATTTCACAGCAGGAGATGCTGCTCGAGGACTGAAACCAAACCAGCATTCTGACACAGAGAGTGTTCCTGAAATCATCCACCACTATTTTTCTTACAGATATGGAAAGAGTTCAGAGCAAAACCCATTATAACCTCACTTGACAGACTGTTAAAAACATTAGAAAAAAAATCTGTGAAACTAAAGCAATGATTGTACACACGTCAGATTCCATGTGGCAATCTTATCAATATCCTTTTTAATCAATTGACTATTTAACCAACTATTTCCTAAATGATTTCAGTGTTAATGTGAAATTGCAATAAACTCAGCAGGTCATAAGTTCTCAAATGTGAAAACAATTTAAAGCAAAAATCAATATTTCATGTCCAATTATGTATTAATTTGGAATGTAGTCATAAGAAGTAAGAATAGTCAATGATCGGTCTCAGATTATTTAGCAAAATTGACCAGATTGATAAAATGTGGCATATGCCGTCAGTGGATTTGGTTTCGTTTTTGCATTGCATTATTTAATTTAAAACATTGGAATAATTTGTTTAAATTAAGAGAATAACACTGGCTGGCAAACACAATTATTTAAATAAACAATATTTGTGTACACAATTACTTGAAAATAATTAGAAATAATAAATAAAATGTTAAATGTACACACACAATTTTTTTTATAGATATTGGACAAGGGAAGTAAATTAAGATCATTTTATAACTCTCAGAAAATGTTTAGTTTAAGTTTAGTTTAAGCTGCACAACATAAAAACACAGAAACATGGTCAATGAACACAAGATCCAGTGACAACAGAGCACTGGCTATACAGATCAAGTGACACCTCCATGAACTGGCACGAAACTCTCTTAACATTGGCCACATGCCATCGGGCCATCCTTAATGTTGAACTCTGGGATTGGCTCGGGTCTCAGCTTGGCCAGAGCCTTCACTCTGACAGCAACAGCAGGAAGAACCTGCAACAGCATTCCTTCAAACACTATGTCAGCAGCAAGCCTGTTGAAAAAGCAGCTTCCGGTCCAATAAATGGATTCCAAATAAAGTCTTGCAGTTCGGTCAGCTGAAAGTTTATGTGATGCACTGTTGACTGCTGACAAACAAAGGGAACGGCCTGATACTAACACACCCAGTCCAACAGCAGGCCAAAGCATGTTTGAAACCAACAAACTCTCCTACTGACAACAACAGGGAAATGGAAAGCATCTGCAGCTGACTCAGAAATCCTTGGAAAGGATGCAATCCGAAGCCACACCAGCTGTGACAACTTCCTGTTAAAGCAGGAAACAATTGGTTTCCTCCCAGCATTGGTGGCCAAGGTCCAATAAGGAGACCCCTCTGGCTTAACCACAGCTAGCCAGTCCAAAAATCTGAATTTCCTGCATTATGTCACTCAGGTGAGAGCGATAAGCACATGTAATCTTGATGAACAGTGATGAAGTGGAAAGATTGACAGAATCCTGAATACAATAACAAAGACCAAGCGACTATTTATCTACAGTGAACAAAAGGCAGTGACAATGCCCTGAAGCTAATTTCTATAATTATTTGCCTAAGTTTATGGAAGTAAAACTATAAACCAATGCACGTTTTAGTTAGTTACATGAAACTGTAACTGTATTCTTCAGGCCATGTGAGAAGCGAGGCAACTGGTGTACTCAAACTAAACCGGTAAATCATTAACTATTTAAACCTCTATATCCCTTTATCCACCAAAAAGGTTTTTTGAAATTATCTTTACATAGTCTTAGGATTTAAAATGAACATTTTCTTGGAGGAATACAAACACATTTTTGGCCATGGGAACATGTTCGGTTATGCAACGCTGGCAAATAGTCCATTCAGACTCCCTTCCTGCCTTTGTCCAAAATAAAAAGAGAGAGAGACAGAGAGAGACAGCGCAAGTAAAACAGAAAGTTTAGTGTCATTTAGAAACTTTCAAATTCAAGTTCTGAATAACGTCTGAAAAGTCTTGGGAACCGGAACAATACATTACTGAAGGTCAGAATTCCAGCATTACAAACGGAGACTGGGAAGTGTTATGTGACTCAGAAAGCTCACACAGGCTGTCAGCACACCATCGGTGCTGGAGTCTTGTGACCGAATGTTACGCTCCAGTCGGACACGTGACCGCATCACTACAATGCAGCAAATATTTCACGCTTCAGTGGCTTTACCAAGACACATGTTCTCCCACGGCAAGACCTGCTTTAATGTCATGCGTTCATGTGAAAGACATGCAAGTAATCAGGCTAATAATCTTGGAGAAAATGAAAAGGTGAATAGAAAAAAGGATATTTAATTAAACTATCTATGACATTAATGGGGTGTCCTCTGGATAGACAGACATCTAGCATGTATCAAATACACAGAGATTCTTTGGTCATAGAAAACCTGGAAATGTGTAGCTGCCGGCAACTTTAAGCTATGTAATGTGATAATTTATCTCAACCAATCATTTTATAAATGCTATATGTTTGATAACGTATACATATTTTGCACTTTACATATTGTTAATGAACTTCACCATATATACTCAAGTTGAATTAAAAAGTTCAAGACCCAAATATAAATAAAGTCTTGGATGGATAGATAGATAGCATCACATTTTCTATTAACTCTTTTTTATTTTTATACTTTTTATTGTGGCATTTTTCATATTGCAATCATACATTTAACATATCAGAGTTGACACAATATTTTTCTCTCCTTTTTTTTAATATATATTTTCTATTTACTCAATCTGGTCATATGACCCAACAAGCATCGTTACATAGAGAATCCAGCTGGCATGGCCTGATCAAATGGACTTTCTCAGAACTTTGTCAAACCTCATTATTGATCAGATTAAAGGGGTCATATGATGCTGCTAAAAAGAACATTATTTGGTGTATTGGATGTGTTTAAGGCTAAAAAAAACACATTATTTTCCACATACTGTACATTATTGTTTCTGCCCCGCATTCTGAAACGCGTAGATTTTTACAACATTCATCGTTCTGAAAAGCAAGGTGTGTTCTGATTGGCCAGCTATCCAGTGCATTGTGATTGGCCGAATACCTCAAGCGTGTGACGGAAATGTTATGCCCTTAACATATTGTGATGTCCTGTCTGGCTAGAGCGACAAGACATAAACATAAACCCCATTATAAATGTGATATAAACATGATTTCTAGTCGTGTCCTCTTTTGGAAGGCCAAACAAAGTAGTTTCGCTTTCACAATGAAACACAGCGTCTATTTGATATGTTGGCAGCAGCAACAATACTACAATGAGGGGGAAAAAAAAGAATATTCTTTCTTTGCCTGTACATCTGGGCAGCGTTATGCAAATCTTCCCACATAGTGACATAGAGATGTGGGGGCGTGGACGAGTCTTAACTTTTAGAAATAATCTTTTTTTAGACTTTAGTCTTTGCAACTTTACGTATCTTCTTTATGTACCAAGAGTTTGTAACACTACAAAGAGAAAGGAAAGACTGAAATCGCATCATATGACGCCTTTAAATGGCCGTGTCACAAAACCTAGTGTGCTGGCTAGCTAGACATCTTCTGAGGAATACCACAAGAAAGCACTACACTGGGTCTTGAACTACAGGCTGCACGTGACATGTCATATCTGAAGTGACAGAACTGAAACTGAGACTCACCTCTCCGGTTCATGGGCCGGACTCGAACCGCCACCTTCACGTTGGAGTCGTTCAAATTAGCGTCACCCATGATGTATGTCGATATATCCACGAGAAGACGTGTTATAAAACGACCAAAATGCTTCCTGACAGCTACGAGTTCATAAAATAAAACTCATCTAGATATGCCTGTCACAGTAGTCCCGGATAAATTGTGATATCTGAAGCGTGTCGTGTCCAAAAATGGCCAGCATCGTCCTTACTGGGCTGTTTTTCTGCGTTTTGAACGACACAGTAAAGACATGGTCGCTTTTAATAGTGTAAAAGCAAAGTTTAGCGGAATGTCTTGACAGCTGGAGATTTAGTTGGATCAAAAACAAGAGCCGAGAGCAAAGCCAACTCCCTCCTGGATCCCTGTCACACTCACACTGGGTCAAACTGCAAATGTCAAGACTTTTGTCCAGCAGGAAACCGAGTAACTAATAAGCAAGCAGGGTTTAAATAATTAATGCCTGGCTGTGACAGTCTAACTACCGCATTTTACTTTAAGAAGGTTTTGCATTTAAAAAACAAATATACCCCTGCAGGTGTTTTAAATCAGGGAAACACTGCAAAACTATTTCAATGGAGGTTTAATCGTGTTTATCTGGGTAAAGTGCAATGCAGGCAGATCTGTATAATGTTTATTCACAAATATATATTTAAAAAAATAAGACAATGGTCGCAATCCACAGGACTAACGTTACTAGAAGTCTGGCTGCTCTGTCAGTGCAACACTTTTAACGTTACATGAACAAAATGGAAAGAAATACCATTAATGAAAATGTCAACGACTCAGAAAAATCCTAAACATCCTACTCTGGCAGTTAGTTCCGAAATCTGATCGCGAATTGTTGAAATGATAAAAGATCACACCGCATCTGATGGGTAACGTTATTTGTTGATTTTTTTTTTTCTTTTCAGGCTGGGTCCAACTTCACGAGCTAATTAAAACAATGGTGCTGCTCTACATTCCCATCCAGCTCGGCAAATCTTCTGGGTTAATATCCAATATGATAGAGACGAAACACACGTCTTCTATAGTTAGCGAATCCGGGAAAATGAAGTCTGGACTGATTTAAGGACTCCAGCGTGGATGTTACGGTCGAAATAAGCGACCGCTTTATTCCATGACTGAGCAGCGTGAAGCCAGTGATGTTAACGGTGATCTATGACGCCCAGCGGAAGTTCATCTTTCAAAGTAAAAGTCCTCAAAAATAACAACACAAAATGATTAAAGAAGTGATTTCATACACTCATCAATAATTATCATTAATTTTATTATTATTAATAATAATAATTAATAATCAAATCACCAGTAATGTAACAACAACAATAATAACAAATAATATTATTATTATTGCATTAGTCGTACTATAAGCTTTTTTAATTACAAGTATATTTCCATCCATTTGTGTTCAGCCGATGTCCTGGAACAGCCTTTCAACCTCCGATGAGGCAGAGCTGATTGTGTGAGGAAGTTCATGCCATTGTGGTGAGGTCAGATATATTTCGGTAGTTTTCCCGTTTAAGTCCACCTTTTACATCGTTAACAGACATTTTTATATCCTATCCATATAAAGTTGGATGTTCCGAATGCTCACACAAACTCAGGGCGATATAGCTTTGGAAAGAGAGATGGTTCTTTAATATTACTTATTTTAAGGAGTTAAATACTGATAGCGAAAGTAAATGGCAGCGATTTACATTATGTAAATTTCCTTGAACCCCGTTTAACGGTCTAGTTTTTACTTGTTCATGTTGTGCGACACCTGCTGGTCATATTTTAGTACTTTACATAGTTACTTTACATTTTATATATATATATATATATATATATATATATATATATATATATATATATATATATATATATTTTTTTTTTTTTATATAAACAAATTTTGTCAGTGTAATTATTCAGGTGTATTTATTTTTCTTTTTTATGTTTTAAGTAAAAAAAATAAAAGACTTTCAGTTAAACGTATAAATATTAGAACAGCAATAGAAAGGATAGTAGTTAAAAAGAGCATTAAACGATATAAAAATCCATAGCACAAACCAGAAACAGAACAGTAATTAACCTAAAGAAATAGATTACAATAAATAAAGAATAATAATAATATTATAAGTATTTGTTTTTCTTTTTTATGTTTTAAGTAAAAAAAAAAGACTTTCAGTTAAACGCAAAAATATTAAAACAGCAATAGAAAGGATAGTAGTTAAAAAGAGCATTAAACGATATAAAAATCCATAGCACAAACCAGAAACAGAACAGTAATTAGCCTAAAGAAATAGATTACAATAAATAATAATAATAATAATAATAAAGGGAAAGAAAGAGGACAATACTAAAATAATAAATAAATAAATAAAAAAGTGTGTTTGGTGTGGTCGATGACGATCACGATGAGGTCACAATCTATCTGTCATGTGTTATTTCTGTTTTGTATTTACTGGTTATTCAAATTAGTGCATAGAGATCTTAGAGAGACGGTATTTGTATGTCAGATACGAGTTAATAATTTGTCGTCGCAGTTTCTTGGTTATGTAATACTGTGATATCCCACTAGAGGATGCTGAACTCTCAAATAAAACCACCCAAATGTATTTTCATGAGACCAAAAGGATACAACGATACATTTTTACGTTATAACTTTAACTTAATTCTAAAATTATGATTCCCTTAAAAATAAAGTCGTTTGTACTTGAGCTGAAAAGCATCAGAATTATTATACTGTCAAAAAGCGCCATAATATTTTTTTTTTTTTATCAAGACTTGTAACCAAATTTGCTTGAAGCTGAGTCACTTTTCTTTTACAATAACACTCACTGCACTTACATGAGTAAGTCGTCTGTTTCTGAAATGTCATGCTCCACCCAATACATAAAGGTTGAAAATAGGAACAATAATTGCAGTTGAAGGAGTGCCTGTACTTTAGGGAAAGTTTAATTTGTTCTTCAAGTAGAAGGAAAAAAAGATGTACGCACATGTTCATGTTTCAGTATTACAGTGAAAACATGTCTGCTCAAGAACAAAGAGTCACAATATGGAGAAAACCCAACACAATTAATATAGCTGTCTATGATAATAAGGGCAGAAATGTGAATACAATTTTACGTTTTCTGATTGTGTCATTTATTTGGAGTTGCGCAATTGTGCAATTATTGGGAAAGACCCAATTAAAACCTAAATTAGATTTAGATTGGCTTACCAAACAAATCACATCCACTAATCACAATGTAAGCAAAATTCCACAAAATTGAATCCTGTTTTTTTTTTTTTCAGGATCTATAGCTTAATCATTTCAGTCTGGGTACATACAGTGCACTTTGAAGCTTGGTAATTTAGTGTAAATGTTAGAGCGTGAGGGGTCTGACGGGGCCTGAGAGGGAACTCCTGTGATCTGTGTGGCTCCGAGAGGAGGGGCCTTCCAGGGGAAAGGGCATCTGCTTTGAATCCCACCACGCAGGCCTCCTCCACCCCACTGTTATGCTTTCGCCTCCTTCAAACCTGAAGATACTATTAGATCAGTAAACCACATCCACTTCAGTGAGCTCATTTCCATTGCATTACTATGGGTGAATGTTTGTTTGTTGTGTAAGGTTAAGCAAACCCCTAATCCTAATTTGAGAAATAAACTGTATGTGGTGGTAACAAATGTCACTACTCAACGGAAGTGATACAGTTCCAGTACCTTGTCATTAAAACAGATGTACTAACTATGAGACTCTAACTAACATGTTAATAGAAGATTAACTTGTTTAGCAAGGTTCTCTTCTAACAGTTGCTCTCCATAGAATACAATTCACACTAAAGCCATGTTATAGAGGCCCTTTCATTCATATTGCAAACTCTGAGCTTATGTTGCAAAAACAATTGCTTTTTTAAACTTTTGTGTGCCATTCAGGCAAGTATTAAACTTTGGCACACAAATCTTCCTCATTTGGAAACTCAAATTACGTGGCTTTTTTGTTAACAAGAGCTGTGCTATTACTTTTCTGCAGCGTTCAGACAAGGGTTATTATAGTTAACTATGACTAAAACCTCTAAAAATCACCTTTAACAGAAAATAAAATATTAGTAAAGAACTTTTCAGCTAGCTGCCAAAACAACATTTCTCATTTTTACTTTGTTTAATATGATGTACTAAAATGACTAAAACAGAAATAATAAAAAAAATATAAAACAATAAAAATATAAAATAACAACAATAAAATAACAATAAAAAATAAGACTATATAAAAACTATTAGAAAGGCTAATACAATTAATAAAAAAAAAAATAAAGCCCAAAAATAAAACTAAATTACTAATTAAATTTAACTGAATTAAAAACAAAATATACAAAATTAATTAAAACTGTTACAAAAAAAATGAATAGGGACTACTAAATATACATTACTTCACATAAATTACACTATAATAATTATATAATAATAATAAATACAATAATAATACGTTTCCTTTAATTCCTGTAGGATCATGTAACATGTAACAGAGCTTAATTGCAAATTAAGTAAATGAATCTTAAAATATTAAAATACAAGGCATGTATTTATTATAGGTGATTATATTTCACAGTAATACTGTTTTACTGTATTTTTGATCAAATAAATGCAGCCATCATAGTGGCTAGATTTGCATGGACAAGAAACACATTATAATTAGAAAATGTAAATTATAGTTTGTTTTTACACATCGCAAGCGAGCTATTCACTCAACATTACTCAACTTGTTTTCCTAACATTGTTTTTCCACACATTAAATGCTGCTCGGCAATGATGGTGATTTGACTCCCAGCATCTTGATTAGATAAACCAACAACTGTCACTAACAAACATGCGTAAACACCCACAATGGGAACTTTATGTCTTTTCCTCAACTTAATTCATCTTTATTAGGAGGGGCGATAAGGGACTGTGTTCCGTGTAGGCGAAGGTCTTCTGGATTACTGGCCCCAAGGCGGCTTATCGTGGGGGTTCGTTAAGATGACACGATTAAGATAATTGTTCCGGCAGCTAATCAGACGGAAGCGTGGCAGGCAGAGGGTTCGATTTCAGGGACGACACTTATCTTTACAGAGAAGGCTCAGAGGGGGAAGGTGGCATGGGTAATCAATTAACTGTTCCCAAGTTTAGAGGTGCCGTCTTATGAATGGTCCTGTCTGCAACATTACAGAGAGGAGAAGATCTAACACAGAACATCTGACGACAAGAGCACATGCTCTCAAATTAGAGTTTAATTACTTTTCACACTTTAATGATTATTTCTAAATGTGACTGTTTGTGCTATTGACATAAATATAATTAATGTCGTACCTTTTCTGGCATGCAAAAACCAGGCCTGGAATCACAGGAAGCATGAATCATAAGCCTGGGAAGGTGAAAGCAGAGGCAAAGAGGTGGAAATATACATCAGCAGTTTTTCAGGAATAAATTCAAAATTAAATGCGATCTGCTGCCCTTCTTGGCCTGTAGAGAATGCAGTTGAAGCTGTGCAGCTCCGTGTGGAAGATGACTCATACTGTGCCAGAGCGGGATTAGTAGTTTGGAAATGGGTTTCCGGAAAATCGGAGGTGAGCAACCATTATTGGGTGTCATTTCTCAGCTTTGTCTTCTATAAAGTTTTTCTCTCTCCTTTATTTTGTGTGGTCACATTATAACCTAAAAAAACAAACAAAAGAAACATCAATGTCAAGGAGATCACTTCAATATGTATATAGATAGATATTAGTTATATTCACATACCCATATGGTCACACTTTAGTTTTGGGACCAATTCTCACTATTAACTACTGATTAAAGGTGCAGTAGGGAACTTTTGTAAAAAAATATTTTTTACATATTTATTAAACCTGTCATCATGTCCTGACAGTAGAATATGAGACAGATAATCTGTGAAAAAAATCAAGCTCCTCTGGCTCCTCCCAGTGGTCCTATTGCCATTTGCAGTTACAGATCGCTCCCGGTAAGAAATCAACCAATCAGAGCAGCGGTCCGTAACTTTGTTTGTGTTCAAATTGCAGAAAAATTTATATAATAAGTGAGTACACCATGAATCAATTTTCCAAACCGTGTTTTTAGCTTGTCCTGAATCACTAGGGTGCACCTATAATAAGTGTTTATATTCAGACTATTTTAGATTGCTTCTGGGGTACCGTGGCGGAGTAACCCAGTATCTTTGTGATTCTTCATAGACATAAACAGAGAGAAGTAGTTCCGCAAGACGAAAGCAATTCTGTTTATTAACCGCGAGAGCGTCAAAAGTTCCCTACCGCAGCTTTAACTATGACTTTTGCCTAGATAAAATCCCAATTTGCTGCTTATTAATAGTTTTTACATTTAGGTTTAAGATCAAAGGATCTAAAATATGATAATGTAAAATAAGTCACTGATATGTGCTAATAAACTAATATACAGACATTATGCTAGTAATATGCATGCTAATAAGCAACTAATAGAGAATAGGTCCCGAAGGTATATATAAAAACAAACTTTGGGGAACCAAAAATGTTGTGGAAGCATTATTTTTACAGTCCTGTTGACACTTGTTCAGTTTCTTTGTTGTTTTGGTCTTGACCTAAAAGTATATTACATTACAATACATTTAGTAATTTTTAACACAGATTCCAAAAATACAAAGCAAACGGCATAAAGATGAGGTCGCAAAATTATTGGGGAGTTTTTATGAGCTGTTTTCATATTTTCAGTCAATCTGCACCAGAGATCTTAAAAAAAAAAACACCTTTTCAGGGTTTGTCAGAAAAAGCCAGCTTTTTCAGGGGTTCTCGGTTCACTTGTTTTGTGCACACCAAGGTTCAGATGTTTCTGCTTATTCAAATGAACAGCTGTTCTTTTTAATCGAACCAAACCTGCCAAGTGTAAAGATGCCCTAAAAGTGTATAGATTACTAGTTGATGCATGATTAGCCATATGGAGGAATCTCACAGAAAACATCAAGAATTCTCTGTATCACATCATAACAAAATCTTTAAAAAAAAAATACTAATCATTTATATATATATATATATATATATATATATATATATATATATATATATATATATATATATATGTATATATATATATATATATATATATGTATATATATATATATATATATATATATATATGTATATATATATATATATATATATATGTATATATATATATATATGATATGATATGATATGTATAATTACGATTAATCCCATCTAATATGAAAGTTTTTAAATATACTTTAAGATTCGATTTAATATATAAACAACATTAAGAAAGTATATTTAATATTTGTTTAATGGCATCATTTTTATGACCAATGTCGAGTATAATTAAGAGCTGTCAAATTTAACACACACACACTTATATACTGTATATAATTGTATATATAATAAATGAATATATATATTAATTTATTAATATATTAATATATGGTCACATATAACCCAGACATTTCCTTGGTTAACCCATTTATCTGTTATGCATTTGCAATTTTACAAATCCGATTCTATACATACTTCGACTTTAATGTGTTGATCACATTATCCATCACTATTTCATTATTAAATGAAAAACTAAGGTTTGTTTTTCATGCATTTTAGAACACAGCCACTGCATTAGTGATGGTGTACATATGAAGCTCTCAGTGGTGCAGGTGTATTACTGTGTTTTTATGGTCCTTTCTAATGAGTCCTGTGGCACAATATTGTTTCACATTATGAAGGACTCTGTCAAGTCAAATGAATTGAGCGTGTTTATGGGGAGGGATCATTGCCTATGACAAAGAACCTCATCTGGGCCTTACCATATGCAAAATGACTCGAATAAGATTGTGGGTGATGTAAGCTATACTAAAATCAGCGAGTAGCCCTCTGGGTCCTTTTCATATTCTGGCGATATTGAAAGAGGTGATGGAGAGGTTATGGTGTGGTTTGATAGTTTTGCATATTAACCAGAATTTTTTAATAAATTCACTATTCCCATGGATATCTGAACCCATACAAGTTTGGAATTCATGTCATTTAAACTAAGTGAATTCAAATGTTCCATTTAACATGTATTTTTCCAAACACATCTTTTGGCAAAAATTCTAAATGTTTTGAGGTTGAATAATAATAGACTGTTTTAACCATATGGTCAAAAAGTCAACGTTAGAAAAAAGTATACTATTATGTTTAAAGGGGAATAATGTCAGAAAACTAATTCTGAAAATTAACAGATTAAATAAATTTAAAAAATACACATATACAGTGAATGTAAATTCAGAAAAGTAATTCAAGGAGTGCCTTTTATTATTATTTATAAACATTTAAATATCTGTTAATTTCTCCATTATAAACTAAATCTATTAAAAACTTGCCCAAGTGTGTCCTCTTTATTGTATCATTGTAAGTCATGGGACACAAAGCACATATGGCATAGTTTCCTGAGAATTACCCAAAAGCAGATGCAGTATCAAAGCCCATAATAGCTGCATGTCTGTTGAGAGTAGTCTGGAAATTCACTTTTCTCTTGGGCTTGAAACAAAGCCAACTCACCGCCTTCCCTTCAGCAGTTTATCAGGAGTATCTCCCCTTGACCAGGTGCACGGAGCAATAGGGCAGCTCTCTCCATCAGCCGAGTTCAAACCTCAAACTGCCTTTCTTGTGAATCACTGCAGTGATAAAGAAATCCCATTAAGCGTTTGCCAGTTTGCACACTCCATCAATCTCACTTCTAGCAATGAGGAAGCCAAAGTGTGTGAGAGCCAAGTGAATAATAGTTGGACACAGGTTGTTTAAAACCTACTGATATTGCCCTTAAAAAGTCAGAAAGGAACACCAAAAACTCTTCGCATTAGCTCTGAATTTTATTCTTCTAATGAACTAAAAGATATTCTGAGAGTAATGATTGATAGAAGATAGCAAGAACACTCAGAATGTCCTCTACCTGCAGCTGTGAGATCATTGTCAAGCTGCAACAGGCAATGATAAGACGTCATTGACATCTCATTGATTCAGCTCATCTCATTGATTTGACTCCCATCATGTGCGTCACAGAAAGGGACAGGAACCTTTGGATCTGTCTGTATCTTTCAGCTCCTGCTGGCCCACTGAAGACAAAGTATAATGACAAATTTTACTCACCCTTTTTACTTACCCTTAGGTTATCCAAATGTTTGGTTCTTCATCGGATTTGGAGAAATTCAGTATTACATCACTTGCTCACCAAAGGATCCTCTGCAGTGAATGGGTGATGTCAGAATGAGAGTTCAAATAGCTGTTAAAAACATCACAATTATCCACAAATTATCCACATGACTCCCGTCCATTAGTTAACGTCTTGTAAAGCACAAAGCTGCATGTTTGTAAGAAACAAATCCATCACAATGAGATAACTTTGAACAATAGCTTCTATCCATAATATTGCTTTCTCTAATCAAAATACTGACTTATCTGAACTAGAAGAGAAATATGCACATATCAAGCATGTTCATCAAATATGGCAGTGGATTTTAATGCGAGAAGACAACAGAGGATGGGCTTTTTCAATGGAGGATGTTATTACAGATTATGATATTTTAGCCAGAAAGTAAAAAATGCCTTAATGATGGATTTGTTCCTTACATACACCCAGCTTTTTGCTCTTCAAGACATGAATTGCTTTTTTAATCTCATTCTGACGGCACCCATTCACTGCCAAGGACCCATTGGTGAGCAAATGATGTAATGCTAATTTTCTCCAAATATGTTTCCATGAAGAAACAAACTCAACTACCTCTTAGCTGGCCTGAGGGTGAGTACATTTTAAGCTATTTTAACATTTTGGAGTGAACTATTACTTTAAATACACACACACACACACACACACACATAATTATTAATAAAACAATTTCCAAAGATGTTTTTAAAGAGACATTTACCACATAAATACTATACATTGATTTTACATTTCCGAATGTACAATTGATTACATTCCCATGCCTTTTTTGTTAGGGGAGGGGGGTGTTTTTGAAAGCATTATCTATAAAAACCAAATCAAATAAGTTTATGTGAGTGTTAAAAATGAATTCCGGGAAGCTCCCATTGCTCGAGTTCAGACTGCATGGCGCTTGTCAGTCGTGCACACTGTGATCTGCTAGTGACGTCTATGGGCATGTGACTGAACCTTCACTGTCACGCACACACCACTTGTAAAAGTCACAAATTTATTTTGGGATTCAAATGTATGCACACCTGAAGGTTAAATTACAAGAACACACTAGCATAGCTATGAAAGTCACATTATTAGCAAGAAACTACTTTTTCAAAAAGAGAGATGTGCACCTGGGTGTTAACATACCTATAGTCTGGGGACAAAACTGTCCCCAGAACATAATTAAATCCAACAAAAGTTCCCAACATTGTGAAAACCATTTTTCCCCCAGTAGGATCATTAAACTTGAAATCACCTACACTGTGGAAACCAGTCTCCATAAGGACAACATCTTAATAAACATGCTAAATAATATCTTAATGAAAATATTTGAGAGTTAAGCTAGGTTCAAGGTTAAAGAAAATAGCATCTTAGAAAATATAATATATACATTTGTACAGTTGAGCCCCATTATAACAATCTGATGGACACTCTGTTTTGTAGGGAAAGCTACTCAATAAAATATTTAAAAATTAACCAATTTAAATCAGTAAGACATTTAAAAAAAATGGCTAGTCCTTGATGTAGAATGCTTTTAGAGAAGTATAATTCAAGGCCACAATAGCAATGATGTTTGAGTCTCACAGGCCCCAGACGGCTGCCATCTGTGTTGCCAGCAGAAATGTTTTTGACCCCAATTAGCTCCCGTCTCTCCCCAGCACCTCAATGACAGTCTACTCCACCACACACAGACAGGTCCTTGCTTTAACAACTCCCGTGAAGTCACTATGGTTAACAACAGGTAAATAAATTGCTCTCCTCTTACAAAAAAAGTCTGAAGCTTTGAAGATGCAAATCCGGATAGCTTTGAAAATTTGATTGTTTGATCAAACGCGTAGGCCTAAAACCTGAGGTTCAACGCCCTATTTATTCTTTTTATTTATCCAAAACACTAAAGAGCAATTTACACATTCAAAGCTCTCGTCTAAACACTGTTTGACACTATGCATTCCAAAGCCAGTCCTGATTAATGAGGTCTTCACCTGAAATAACAAACCATCAAGTTTGAGGTAATTTAATCTAATATATATGGTCCACAGGGGGCATTTGCCGCTTTAGTTGCCCTTATAATTTCATCATTTTAATCAGATCACATTTAGTTTTCAATAAAATTACATGCTTTTTAATTGTTAAATTTTACGACCAGAAAAAAACTCACCCTACTTCTTTTTTTATTTTTTATATAGACCCTTTTGATTAGCATGTTTTCCAAATCCATGCACTGATTTTGATTGACATCATTGCAATTATTCTAAAAATGCATTTTCTACATTTTCACTTTGTTTTTACACTGATAAGCATGTTATTTTTATATTCCTTTCCATTTGCTCTCTCTCAATTTGGAGGCAGCACCCTGACCTCCGCCAGCTGTCCATCATTACCGTGTTTAGTAAGCCAGTTAATAGACTGCCTCTCGGATCACAGGTTAGCCACTCACATGAATTTTATCTGAATAGTCTCATTAAAGTTTTGCATGTTTCTGAGAGGAGAGGGATTCCTTATGCAGACATAATTCTTTGCTTCGGCCAAAAAGTTTACACATTTTTTTTTTCTTTTGTCACAAGGCTTGTATGATGTTCTTTTATTTATTTGTATGTGATCACTTTTGGATCTTCACAGCAATGTTCAATACGAGCCATCCTTGTCCTGAAAATCTTTTCTTTTTATCTGCATTTATGTTTTACTCAAAGAAATTACAGAATTAATAGACTTTAGAATGAAAGAAGTCAATATATTTCTTTTTTGGATGAACTATTTATTTAATAATATTTCCTGATATGTGGAATATTTAGACAAAAAATGTATTAAAGGAATTGTTAATTTTTTTTAAATTTGCTGAAAATGGTACTCACCTGCAGGCCATCCAAGATGTAGATGAGTTTGTTTCTTAATCGGAACAGATTTGGATAAATTTGGCCATCATTTGCTCACCATTGGTTTCTCTGCAGTGGATGGGTGCTGTCAGAATGAGAGCCCAAACATCTGATATCTGACATCACAATAATCCACAAGTAATCCACATGTGAAGAGTTGCTTCTTCGTAATAAATTAATGCATCATTAAGAAGTTTTGCACATTTAACTAAAATATGGAGTCCTCTATCCATAGTGAGGCTTTCTACAGTGAAAAAAAACTGAATCAGGAGAGAAATATGCAAAGATCAATCACCATCTACAAATTGTTCTAAACAATTATGTCTGTAGATTTTGATTAGATTAGATTCAACTTTATTGTCACTGCACATGTAAGGTACAAGGCAACAAAATGCATTTAGCATCTAACCAGAAGTGCAATAAGCAGTAAGTACAGAATATACAATGTACAATAACTATACAGATACGTATTATGGACATCATTTACAAATTTAAATACTATCAGCATGATATACAGGTTTGCTATGAACATACTATACAGATGGATTATGTAAAAGTGTATGTACACTATAGGCAGAAACTATGAATATATGAACATCATTTACACTAGTGCAATGGACAGTAAAGTGCATAGAAAATATTTCATTGTGCAAATGGATTATACAGTGTTCCTGGATGAACAGACAGTAGTGCAAATAATAACAACTGTTTTTTGCTTGTTGTAAATAAATAAATAAATCAGTCAGATGTAGTGATGAGGAGGGGTGAGAAGTATGTGTGTGGGGTGTTGAGGGGTGTCAGAGGACAGAGTTCAGCAAGGAGACAGCTGTAGAGAAAAAAAAAATTCTGAATCTGCTGGTCCTTGTCAGGAGGTCAGGAGGTTAAACAGTCCGTAGTCAGGGTGAGGGGAGTCCTTGAGAATGCTGCGAGCTCGACGTAGACAGTGTTTTCTCTGGATGTCCTCAATAGCAGGAAGTGGTGTGCCTGTGATACGGCAGAGGGCCAGTCAGCCACTGAACAGTTCCCATACCAGACTGTAAAGCAACTGGTCAGGATGCTCTCGATCGCACACCGGTAGAAGTTCACCAGGATGTCTGAAGACAGATGGTTCTTCTTCAGAGTCCTGAGGAAGAAGAGGCACTGGTGAGCCTTGTTGACCAGGCTGGAGGTGGTCTAGGACAGGTCCTCCGAGATGGTGGCTCCCAGGAACTTGAAGCTGGAGACACGTTCAACAATCATCCTGTTAATGTGGATGGGGTCAAGCATGCTTCCTTTCTTCTTCCTGAAGTCCACAATGAGCTCCTTTGTCTTGCTGGTGTTAAGGAGCAGGTTATTGTCAGCACACCATGTGGCCAGGTGCTGTACCTCTTCCCTTTTCATCATTGTCACTGATGAGGCCAATCACCATGGTGTCATCTGCAAACTTAATGGAGTTGGATCCATGCACAGGCTTGCAGTCGTGGGTGTAAAGGGAGTAAAGGAATGGGCTCAGCACACAGCCCTGTGGTATGCCTGTGTTGAGTGTGATGGTGGTGGAGCGGGTGTGGCCTGACCGAACATGCTGAGGTCTGTTGGTCAGAAAGCCCATAATCCAGTTGCAGAGGGAGGTGTTAATGTCCAGATCTCCAAGTTTTGTGGTCAGCTTGGAGGCAATGACGGTGCTAAATGCTAAACTGAAGGAAACAAACAACATCCTAACATACGTGTTGTTATTGTCCCAGTGTGTGAGTTCAGAGTGCAGCGGTGTGCATATTGCATCCTCTGTGCTTCTATTCCTACGGTAGGCAAATTGGTGTGGGTCCAGTGTGGGTGGTCTTTGAGGTGTGCTAGGACCAGTCGCTCGAAGAACTTCATAATGATTGGTGTGAGTGCTACGGGGCGATAGTCATTCAGGCACATTGAGAGGAGTGTTTTCGGGCCAGCAGCCTTGCGTGCGCTGATCCGGATCAATGTAGTTTTTACATCTGTGGAGGTGAGTTTGAGAGGTTGGTGGTTTGCTGAGTGTGTGATTTTGGTGGCCATCTCCTTGCTGTCGCTGGTGAAGCGAGCATAAAAGTCATTTAGCTCGTTAAGGAAGGAGACGTCCGTGGCTGTTGGAGCAGAGTTGCTTGTGTAGTCACTGATGATCTGGATGCCCTGCCACATGCGTCAGGGGTTAGAGTTGGAAAAGTGTTCCTCTACCTTCAGCTTGTAGCAGTACTTGCCTTTTTAATGCCCCTTTTGAGATTAGCCCTGGATTTGATATAGGCCTGAGCGTTATCTGACCTGAAAGCAGTGTTGCGGGCTTTCAGCAGAAGTCGCACCTCCTTGTTCATCCATGGCTTCTGACGTTGTTATCTGTTTTTCTGTTGTGACACTGTCAATGGTGGTGTTGATGTAGTCCAGTACAGAGGAGGTATAGATATCAATGTCAAAAATGTAAGAGGACACCAGGAGATGGACTTTTTACTCGAGGAATCACTATTATGTGCTCATATTTTGGTAAGTATCAACGGTTCAAACAATTAAAAAATGTGTTCATGGATTTTTTTTTACTTACAAACATTTAACATTTTACATATTGAGTCATATTGATAACTTGTTGATTAATGTGATGTTTATATCAGCTGTTTGAACTCTCAATCTGACGGCACCCATTCACTGCAGAGGATCCATCCATTGGTAAGCAAGTGATGCTAAATTTCAAGAAGAAACTCATCTACATCTTGGATGCATGGGTGAACTATTCCTTTAATGCACTTGTTTAATTCACTTGTTAATGCACTTTTTGTTTAATTAATCAATAGTCATTATCACCACTTCTTTAGTCAAGCTCCTGGCTTCTTGCAGAAACTGATGCAGCTTCAGGTGATTATCTGAAACCCATTTGCTCCCCTCACGCATCAAAGCTCATTTGGCTTATTCACTTCGCAGCCCTCGTCTTTTAGCCTCTGCAGTGCAGCAAAAGAACAGTAAAATGCATAAAAATGCTTTCAGGTCCGTCAGCTGCAGAGTTCAGTCGATTGGGAGTATTTATCATGGGGGTGCTTTCTATCTTTAGAAAGCCTATCAACACTTCGGTGCAGTCAGGACAAGTGTCCACATCGCACTGTCATCCGAAGACGTCTGTGTCTCCCGGCCAGGACGGAAAGAGCACTGGTGCATCCGTTCGGTTCAGCGAGCTGATGATTGCCTCAGACGAACCCTCCATCTCAAATGGAGGATTCAGTCAAGAGGAACAAGTTAAAACAAAGCTTTTGGTTCAGTTTCATCAATGCATTGCACATACACACATAGCATGTTTCATCTGTGAAATCAAAGAAGCACTTGTCTATATTTTCTAGGATCTAGAATATATTTAATCATTTTAATCCTAGTTTGGCTCCTATACCCAAAACCTTTCAGTATCCAGTAGACAGACTATATTTCTCAAGCTGTTTATAGTGGTTCTTTTCCCATAGTTATTTCTCATCTCATTATTTCTTTGTTTTAAATAGCCAATTATGCTTGCTTTTGTGGCACCATGACACAAACAACATGACGTACAGCTCTTGAAGATAAAAGCCATAACAGATTAGCCACCTGAAATATGATTTGCAATAAAACCAAGATAGTCTTCAATAATGATATGTCTGCAGCCCTCATTGAGAAGATAATGGCGATGAAGGATCAATGTGTTTTCTCTCAGGGTCACAAGCCAATGTGTACAAAGCCATTCAAATATGGAATGTCTTAAAGGGGTAGTTTGCCCAAAGATTAACATTCTATTATCATTTACGAAATTAAAAATTATTATATATTAAAAATTACAATTATTTTAAACTATTTAGGACACAATTGTGTACACTGACACTTTTACAAATGAAATTGTCTATATTTGTTAAATAAATAAATTAATTTTAATTTTCAGATTAATTAATCAATTAATTGAACTAGGAAAGAATATTGTACAAAGACTTATAGTGATAGAAAAAAAACACTTGGTCAACTTGCCACCTATATGTATGTCAGGGTTAAGTAATTAGAGATACAGTCAATTTTTGATTCCATGATGTCTTTGAATTCACTCTTTCTTCAAAAACTTATCTGGAGTAGTTCCTCTGGGAGGCATTATGGGAAGGCAGATAAATTATAGCCACGCTGGCCCATGAGATGTATTTACGCATACAGGGTAATTATCAATTATGCCTGAATCTAATGAAGCTTTTTTCTCATCTGAATTAAATCTCACAAGAACCACTGATCTCTGTTGATGCTGCAGTGTTGTGTGTGTATATATATATATTTATATATATAAACAATGTTATTACGACACAATTCTGAGAACCTTTTCCTTTAAAGATTCTGTATCATTGGCAGAAGGAATTGATTAAGAAGTCATGTTCAAAAAGGCTTTTTTCTCTTTAAGGAGGGAACCCCCATCTAAGCCTGCCGTTATTTCCTCCATTATTCTTTACTGGCTTATCTTGTTAAGAACTTTACTTTAGGAGAATTGAAGCACTGAAAGTGGTCTACAAGTGCGAAAGTATTGAGTTGTACACTTTAGATGCACAATCAAACACTTCCATCATCACCCAGAATATCTGTCAGCACTGGAGAACTGGAAATGTGTGCTACATCACGATGGGTCCATTAACTTAATGGACAAAGGGTGGTTGTGAAAAGGGAAAAAAAGATAGAGAGTGTGTTAGAGAGACAGGAGGGGGCTGGGACAGTAACCTTTGGGCTTTTTATTGGAATGAGATGACACACTCGAGGAGCTCTTAAATGAATGGCGTCTGTAGTGCGGTTTCTGCTGAGAGGGTTGCCCTTTTCTTTGCAGCACGGTCCAACTGAAAATGAAACACTGCCTCTTTTCTTTGAACACCTCAGAGTCAACCTCCCAGCCTTGCTGTGTCCCTGCCAGATGTGGCATCAATGTACCTTTTCAGCTACGTTATCGAACTGCGATGCTGGGTCTGATCTGTGGTTCAACACTTCCTGTTCAAAAGGTTAGCTTCACTTTCACAAAAATACTTTTTTAAATAGCGGCATCGTGCGAAATAACGCTATTTCATTACGACTCACATAGAAGTGCTCTAAATGCAATTACCAACATTCTTATCGTTGTTATTGTCCCATTTGAGGATTCTAATGTTCATTGGTTCTTTTTGAGGACTCTACTCTGAGCAGTTAATTATATAATCATTTTTAATGTCCACGCGCCATGCATACAGACGAGACACGCTTCCATAATTCCTCGCTCCATTGCACTTACAGAGATTGCTGTTTTAGAAATTACACCCAAATTGCTCTCAGCTTTCCGGCCAGATAACACCCAAGAACCTCACATACAACTCGGAGGATTTCCTTGTATCACCTTAAATGAGAAAGACAGGCGTCTTAAAGTGGACTTATCAAGAATGTACAGGGAAAATTTCACAGTTGGCCTACCAGCATAAACACACACACACACACACACACACACACACACACACACACACACAGCTTCTCATCCTTCACAGCTAAAAAACAAGCTCTTCTGGGATTTTCATATTACATATTTCTTTGTAAATCTCTGTGGCTCAAAAAAATGCTTAAAGAGTGCTGATGTCATACTTCATACTTATGATTTATTATAATAAAAACAATACACACAGTTTATCTATATCCTGCACCTTTGTTCTTTAATGATTAGAGCTTAAATGACAGGTATTGTGAGAAACCAAAGTTTCTGAGCACGGGCAACGTTAAAGTCGAGTCGGGGGAAAAGAAAAAATAGCAAAAAAAAAAAAAATTCCATTTGTTTTAAATTATAAGTACCAAAACCACGTCCTACCTCACTGCACGGTGTCAAAGCAGTTAATAATAACAGCAGAGTCAAGAATAACTTAAAGAGGTTGAACTTTCTACAGTCGTTTACTGGAAGTTAATTTACTGGTTGATATGGCCCAATCATAAAGTTTGAACTGGATCTAGCTCTGAACGCATGCTGTCTGTGGAGGTTTAGCCAGTCCACATTCCAGAATTAAATCACTGAGTGTGCTCTAGCCTTAATTTACATCTATTTTCACATATATTCTGCACTGAACAAAAACTCTGCGTTTTCAGCAGTGAACGAATTCTGACCACCTTAAACACCTCTGATTGGCCGTTGCATTCAAGAAATCAAGAGAAATGCCTGTGATTGGCTCGATGAATGCAGCAAAAATCTGTTGAAATAGAAATGTTGATGTTTTCTAGAGTGCAAACACAAACGCCCACTGGATTGACACAGATCCAGGCATGGGCTTCGCTAACCGCTCCAAATAGGGAACATTTCAGTACCCACTGGTACCAAAGTTGGAACTTTTAACAACAATATGCACCTGATTGGTTCTTTTTGCTACTGCAGCCAATCAGATTGCTGCTTAACATTCAAATACTTGGTTAGGTCCTGCTTTAGCAGTTGCAACACGCTTCAGAAACCCTCCACCTTACCAGCTTACATGATCACAGCAGCATGTTGTGGATGCACTGGCATTATCAAGTCTCTGTATTTGCTCTGCTGCAGCAGCAACAGCATAGCAGAACTATTCCCCTCAATTTCGCCCCCTTCTAAATATTTTTATTTGGACATTATGAAAGGGCAAAAATCTTACTGAACACTAAACTACTCCTATAATTTCTGCTATTAATATTATATATGTTCATGGGTGCTTCTTTATTGATATTGACCTTTTTTAAGCAAATCAACTGAGCTGTAAAAGCCACGTGATTAATCATTCTGAAGCTGCAGCAAAACATTTTGACATGCCATAAAAACATCAAAGGAGCAGACATAGAAAAAGCAGCATTTCATGCTTTAAAGAGCCCTGCTTTTGAATGATGAAATGTGATATTTAGTAAAAACACATCCAAATATAATATATGATAAAATATAATATATACATGGTTAATTCTGAATGGAGAAAATGCTTTTTGCCCTCATGTTAAAATCATGTTAACCAGCAAAACCAGCCAAAAAATAAAAATAAAAATTGCAGAACATGATAGTCTACACCACAATAGAAAATGAGATAATTTTCTTGTTTCACTGCCTCACTGGACTGCCAAGAGTTTTACATAAATTGGATTAAAATGCAAAATAAACATTTCTGTTTCTGAGATAAGCACACTTGCTGAATTAAACATGCAATGTGATAAGGTCATATAATAATTTATAAAGAAAACTATGCAGAGTACAAAACTGCACAGTATCCATTAAGTAGATACTATTTCATTAAGAATATAATATAGCCACAAAAAATACATCAACTTATTCAACAATCCTGTCAATGATAATCATATGTAGCACCGGCTCTTTGCACAAACACCTCTATTAGGACACTTACATTACATTCACATACTAGACATATTTACTCAACACTGAAGTGACCACCTGCTAGTAGCCTGCCATACTAGATATTTCAAACAAGATTTTTTTCACAAACATACTGGATCTACAAGAGGTCAAGAGTCAATGAATTCCTTCTGAAATTCCCTGATTGGATCGCAGTCTCAAACACCTGCAGAAAGAGAGATAAGCTACTTATCTTCGAAATGTTCCAAACCCCAGTGTTTCCGCATCCTTTCACAGTGGATTATGGAGAAACACACATAAAAAGAAATATAATTGCCCGTTTACTGTTATAATTACAGCATCGCGGAGCTTGGCAAAGAGTTTTCTTATAGTCACAGCATTATTAAATGCAAATTAAAATCGGCAAATTAACTAAAGCAATGATGATATTCGTGTTGATATATTTTAGTTTGTTTCACTGTGCACTAAACTGGAAAAAAAGAAAATAACTGACTTAATTATTGCTATTTTCTTTAAATATAGCCTGGAGCCAGCAAAGACTCTCTGTCATTCCTCCTCAGGGTAATCATAAATGAGCTGCAACTCCTAATGACTATTTAATTAGCGGCTAAAATGACTGAAATAATGAAAGGGATTTGTCATGGCTTGACTGTCAAATGAATGCATTAGTTTACATACAGCTTGCAGAATCAATAATTTTTCATTTTTAAATAAAACAGAAAATATATTTGTAAATATATAAATAAGAAACTGCATGCATAAAAGACTGAACGGTCTCAAAAATGTGGTCTAACCAAACCTCAAGTTCTCCTCATGTCTGGCAGCATCTGTTTTGGCTCCTACAGGCAGAACGCTGAGCATCATACAGGAGAGTCACATTAATTTGGCAGAAACACTCTGACTAAACAAGTGTGTGGTTTTGTTGCACAATGGTGATTCATTTTCAAGGAGATTTTGTTCGGCAATGTGAATGGCTGCCTTCCATGATGTATCATCTGTTGACAACAGTCTGGTGTGCATTGTATGATTAATTAAATGTGTACCTTTCTGCCATCGGGCGATTTCATAAATGCTTAGTTTGACAACATCTGTGCACATTTTCATTTTATGTGACAGATCATGTCATTTTGTGCACATTTTGTGCAATTTAATCAATAAATCACCTGTCAGTGTTTGACAAATTCTCTTTTATTTAATAGTGTTGTTTACTACAGCAAGCATTAATATATTTTCACAAAATCTCTAACCCAAGTATTCAACTTTAGCGTGTAATTTAGCTTTTGCTGTTTGCGTGCTTTAATCGTGCAGCATATTGAGGAGAGGTGTGTTATTATCACTTTTCTAAGAAGTCAGGCTTATGATTTTCATCATGATAAAACAGATGAACAAATCCCACTGAAGGAGAGACTTGAGAGAGATCTCAAGACCAGAATATCATGGTGACTTGGAGCTGGGTTTTCTTGTGAGAAATAAACCACCAAGCAACCACCCAGATTACTATAGCTGTACCAACTGGTATTTTTGACAGCAATACTAGTAACTACAAAGAAGAGGTGCGCAAATAAATAGCAGCATCTTGGCAATCACCTCAACATCTTGCACCATTATTGCACAATAATCAGCAACCAATACAGATTAAATCTAAAAAATTTCATATTAAAAATAAAGTTTCTTTATCAGCATCTATGGTTTTATATTATAAGACATTTTGATGTTTCTATACAATAGTGATTTATTAGTCAGCCTGAGAGTCAGTAATCCCCTTAAGGCCATGTAGAGTCCAAATGTACTGTATCCCAGTCTGTCTATTGAGCAATGATGAAAGAATCAGCTGGTAATGTATTCTGATAAAGTTTGCTGTGGTGAATCACAGTAAGTAGCCATCTAATGCTAATGCTGGTGGCAGCCTGTTTAGTGCAGAGCGCAAGTCAACAAATGTTAGCCTTCCGTCTGGAGCCGGCTTTAGTGCACATGCTGTTGCCCTGATCTCAAGCTCTTATGGTCTCTCAGTTTCTAAGGCACTAAGCATGGTCATTAACCATCAACATGGTCACTTTCCTGTGTAAATGTACAGGGGTTGATTTGGTCAGAGTGTCCAGAAACCCATATGCATGGACTTAATATGACCATGGGGAAAAGGATTTAATGTTTGACCACAGTATAGTCCCACTATTTACTCTCATGTTGGAAAACATGTTTTTGACATCTTGTTAAATAGCGAGTAAGCTTGTGGCAAGCATAATAGATGTAATTTTTCTTAATTGAGGAACTATGTGACCATTAATACTTAAGCAATGTTTTTAATTTGTTGGCTTCTTAAAGATGCTGCAAATGCCCTTTGGCGATAGCACCCTACATAAATATCATGAGAGGAATTTTTCAATTAAGTTTCAACATGAAGCTCGTACTCTTTGATTGACAACCACTCCAAAACCATTTTACTCTTTTGCAGTTCGCCCTTGGCGATAGAAATTGATATGACGTTGTTATACTTTTAGCTATGCTAAGTGACAAGGGCAAATTGGAGCTGTCTTGAACTTTCTAATAGTTCCATTGCATTCCTGCATCCTAAAAATTGCTGGTCTAGACACTCAAAGCCAAACTTGTCTGATTCCACACATAACATCATTTAAATATAAAAGGCACGAATAATACACAGATGCATTATTAAATGTAGCAGGATTTACATTGGCAAAACATTTCAGATATTTTGCTTTGTATAAGATGCTTTTATACAAACATGCATTGAAGCTGCATATTTTACAGTATTTTTTAAATGTTTTGCTGGCACCATTTTCTACCATTTGCTCACACAGAAACAACTGAACCACTGAAGAACACTTAAGTACAAAATGTAAAATTTTCAGAAAACTGATGCTGATTCATTTGCATCTATTATTTCTAAAGTATTTCTAATTCTATGAATTAATCAAACAACTCAACAAAGGAAAAAATTACTAGAAAGGAGTATATAAATCTTGAATAAATCAAATGTTTCTTGTTTGGCAAGTATTTGTTAAGAAAATATGTCATTTAAATCCCACTTGCTTGAGATAATTTGAGCAGTGTTCATGATTCTGAGCAGAAGTCATTTAGATTATTATTATGTGCACATGCAGACTTGTTAGGTTCCAGTCTAACTTTGTTTTATTTGGTTTGAAGCTCCATAAAAATGTTTTGTGCATATTTATCTCTTTTCCGAAGTTGAAAAATCTGAAGTAATGTTTACTTCATATAGGACCAATCCTGTGGGATTCTAGCAGTGCAGAGCAGCTCTATTAATCAAACTGATAAATCTCTGTTCTAGCTCATGTTTTTAATGATACTGGGGATTTCTAAGGCCTTTGATTGATTGCATTCATTGTTGTGATGCATTCTTATCAATGACTCTGATTTTGGTTGACTCAACTCGGAAATGTTCAATTTACAATCAAGCGGATGATGCCAGGAAGGAAATACAGCTGTAGAGGGACTCTTGGGAGGGTTTCTGAAATTGCATCAACAAATTGAGAAATTAAGTCCTCAGACACAAGTTTGTAATATCATCAACATTCAGAGAATGTTACGTTGTGATACTTTCATGAATGTGTTACACTTTGGTGTCTCATTATCTTTATTCTTGAGACTATTATATATTGGTGACAAACTACTATTTAGCATGGAAAGTAACTAGTCTTAAACACATTAGATGTCCCTCATGAAAACTGGTCATTTGGGTCTGTGCCTGTATCAAACAAATAAAATCTATTAAACTCATATTCAAATGCTTGTATAATTATTTTAATTACCAGAAACATCATTTTTAACTCTTTCACGTGGCATTCAATTGCATTACCACATTATTTCCACTCCCAAATAACAGAAAAAGAATTCTGTAATCACCATTTCTTCTTCAACATGAGAAAGACAAGTAAATATTTTAAAATTCTACTAATTTCTATTTCTTTTACATACGTTTATCAATATCAGCAACTCTGCAGTGATAAATTACAATATGCTTGCAACACTCTTACCCATTCTGGCAGATTAATTATCAAATCACTGAAGAAAAGAAATTGTTAAATTAGGATGGATATTAGCCTTCTTTTTGAAGTCTTTCCTTTGTTATTCACTGCATTGTGTGGGACTCGGACTTCTGTAATATGCACATTTTATCTTCCATGCATCATGCCCCGAGTCCATAGCACAATAATCAGCAACCAGCACAGATGCAAACTAACAGTTCTAACCATGGCAGAGTCACCCTAAAGCTGACCCCCAGAATATCTCACAAAATGCTTTCTGCTCTCTCAGCAGGAGTTTCTTCTCTGGCCCTGTCTCCTCAGCATGGTGACACGCTGCAGCCAGATGAGCGAACACAACTCATCCTGTACCGCACTTATCAGATCTCCTCCTCCATGCCATCCAGCTGAGAGCTACAATGATACATCATTTGGGCCAGAAGCCCTTGTTAGCATCACGAGATGGTCATCACAGCGAGAGGCTGTTTTTACCATCACCATAATCAGAGGTTTTCTATATACCCGCCCAAGGACAAACACATGACTGTTTAAACTCACTTTATAAGATCTGGCTTAAACAACTGTGGAGCCAACAGCTGGGAGGGCCAATTTTCTGGTCCCTTCACCTGTAGACAGAATGCTGGTCTGTTCTGATTTGGCTGTTTTGGACTTGCCAGACAAGACTGGGTTTCAATTCACAAGCGGCTCACCGCTAGAAAAGCAATCTCAACACTTTCAAGTCCTTACACTGTATTTTGGATTTGGTTTCATCACCATGAAATAGTTTTATTTTAAAACTGCCATTCATTGTGAGACTATGCAAAGGAGCTTTCGCTATCCGTCAGGCACATTTATCTACGGGGTATTTCATGTAAAAAACACACACTCACCATCAGACATGTCTTGATTCTGAGCGCTGTGAATTTCTCACCTCACTGGTGTGACTGTCAGTACTCAATAATTGAGATGTCTTAAAGATTGATTTTTCAGAACTTGTTCGGGGAATGTTGCGTTTACTACAGCCCCATCTAACAAAAATATGTCCTAGGAGTATTTAGCTAATGTTTCCATTAAGTTATGATAATGATATTTCTGAATATTCTCTGTTCAGAATGACTTGCTTTTAAAAATGTTTCTTGGTTATGCAAATGTTAAGGGGACATTATGTGAACACAACTTTTGAATGCCCTCTGAACATTCTGAAACAAGTAACACCAAAAAGGGTGAATATTCTAAAATGACTATGAATGAATATTCCATTAGCGTTACTGGAAAAAAGTTTGGTTAAAACATGGCGCGAACTTTGTCAGATTACCTTAGCCAAAGTTCCCTGCTAGATGGAGTAGTTTTCTAGATGCCTGTTTGACTACAAGCATTTATTCTAAAATTAGAAATTAAATTATTATGATTGGACAAAAGAAAGAATTTAAAAACACCCTGATTTGATTTTTAAACTCTAGATTCTTTATATTGTTTTTCACTTTCTGTCAATCACTTCTGGCATACTTTTAGTTTTTAATTTTTCTATAAAAACAGTCTCAAAGAAACTGATAAATTAGAAAGAAACTCATAAATTAGAGAAACTTCCCAAAGAAAACTCATAGCCCATGTGTCTCATGTGTCTCTCAAAATGTCTTTAAACTGTGTTCAAATCTGCATAGAATATGAATTTACAAGATTCAAATAATTTTTTTGCTACTAAAAGCAACTAGCTTCACAAAGAAACAGCAAGTAACACATTGCATTAAAGGGACAGTTCATCCAAAAATGAAAATGCAGTCATTAATTACTTGCCTTTATGTCATTCCAAACCCGTAAGACCTTCGTTCATCTTTAATACACGAATTAAGATATTTCTGATGAAATTCAAGAGCTTTCTTACCTTACATAGACAGTGATGCAACTGACATGTTCAAGGACCAGAAAGGTAGTAAGGATATTGTTCAATTAGTCAATGTGACATCAGTGTTTCAACCGCAATTTTAGGAAGCAAGAATACTTTTTGTGCAAAAAGAAAACAAAAATAACAACTTTATTCAACAATTTCTTCTGTTCTATGTCAGTCTTCGATGTGCGTTCACTAGAGTACCACTGATGCACTAGCCAGCATTCGTACATGTAAGAGAAGAAATTGTTTCCTTTGAGCATACAAAGTATTCTCATTGCTTCATAAAATTAAGTTGGAACCCCTGATGTCTCCTGGATTATTTTAACAATGTCCATACTGCCTTTCTGGGCCTTAAAGATGGTAGTTGCATTGCTGTCTATGCAGGGTCAGAAAGCTCTCGGATTTCATAAAAATATCTTAATTTGTGTTCCAAAAATGAACAAAGGTCTTACAGATTTGGAAAAACATGAGGGTAATTAATTAGTGACCAAATTTTTCTTTCTGGGTGAAGGTGAAATTTTGAAGTAAAAAGGCACAAATATTATTTTCTTGTGACCTGAACATATTCAAATAATCTTTGTTTTCTTTTCAACTTTGACAGTGTATAAATGACCAACCTATGAGCATTAAAAAAAATATTTTCTTTTGCTCTGTCTCTCAAGATGTTTGGTTTAATGTTCCTAATTTCCATTGTTCACCCTTAAATTCATAATTTAAACTTTTATTGCTTGATCGATATTCATTTTAACTGTCAGACTGCAAATTAAATATTGAGAACAGCACAGATTGAAATTTAATCCATTGCAATGCCAATGGTCACGCTTTTTGCACACAGCTCTCAAAGCATCATTATTGTCTTAGAGCATCGCTTCATCAGAGGATGAATGGACACCGGACACACTGGAATTAGTGTATGGGTATTTTGGGAAAATGTTAGCTTGTATTTTTAGTTTTCTAGTTTGTTCTTAGTGACTGCAATCTTTGACGTAGAAGATAAGTATTGACGTCCACCCATCCCAATACGTAAGTCTTCTCCTGTGTCCTCTCTCTCTCTCATCCCACTCTCGCACACACACACTTGTAAAACAGGGGGTTAGGGGTTGGACCACAGGGAGGGGTGTGTCTCTATAAGACGACCGTGCAACAGCATCCTCTTAGGAAACAAACAGAAGCAGGCGATAGGAGAATATAACCGCCTTCAGTTTCAGCAGATCTGCTCAGGACAGGTGCCTGAACCGCACACAGCTCAGGTAGGCTAACTCAAGGGAGAAACACTTTAGATTCACATCAGTTTACTCCGGTCACTTTGCACAAATCTGTTAACTGATTATTTGTAATTTAGCATTGTGCAATATAATGTATTTTTCCATTAAACTTAAATTACTCATTTACTCATCCTCTTGTCCTTCCAAACCTGTAAATAAAATACTTTCTTCTGTGTTATATCTTCTTTTGAAAGAAAGTGATTCAAGTTTTGAATGGCATGAGGGTTTAACTGAGAATATTTTCTAGTTGAACTTTCTTATTAGATCAGGAGTTTATTTTATCAGTAACTATTCTGTACACTTTTATCTGCAATTATTAGTTGACTGCAAGTAAAAATAAAAATATTTCCACAATTAACTGGCATAAAGAATCAAATTATGTATAAAAGTTATGGTTTATGGCTGTTATACATCTTCTCAAACCTATTTATGTGAATGACAGGGACATATTTTTCACTTTGCTTTCATAATTGTGTCATCGATTGATGCATAGTGAAATCAATGCATTTCTGTACATGGCATAATCCAGGCTACTATAGACCCAATTACATTTTAGGGAGAAATTTACTGTACTCTGGGGTGTTTAATAAAGCTAAGAGGAGCATTGGCAGTATTGTGAAATATTTTTGAAAAGGAGCTGACTTTTGGTGCATAGAACACCTGGCACTTGCTCCATTCATGGACCATTACCATGTAATTTTCTACTATCTTTGGCCAGTGCCTACAAATGTCTTATCTGCTAGAGTTAGTTTGGATTTAGTGCTCAGGTTTCATAGTCGTTCTTTAATTCCACATGAGGTCATTTTGAATTAGCCTATAAATATCATGGATCAATTCTGCCTTGGGTAATCCAGAATGTAGCTTTCTGATGTTGCACCTTGCTGGATAATTGTATACTTGTTCTATATCCAAGATTGTCACTAAAAGCTTGGTTGGAGCTGAGATTGCAAGAATTGTGGCTATGATCATAAATAAAAAGTGGAAATACTATTTTCTCAAAGAAAGAAAGAAAGAAACACTGGCTGACAAAAAAAAAAAAAGTGTTTTAAAAATGTGATTCCTTCTATGCAAATTTCTATTGATTCCTACTATGCAGATTCTTAATTTTGTATGTTATATAAGAACATTACATTTAGGTGATAATGCCAATGTAATGATGTAATGGTGTAATGATGCCAATTGCCTCAGTTCCTCTTTTTAAAAATGTGTAAAAGCAAATCCACATGATGAATAATATAAATTTTCAAAAGTAAAATACAAAAATCATTAAGGATAGGTGCAGCTAGGATTTTACAAGTCAGATTATTCCTTAAAAAAGGCCATGAGGTAAACGTATCGGCTCATCCAAAACTCATGGCACAATTTTAGCCATTATGAAACTGAAACCTGATTAGCTGTCCTTGCAGTGCATTAAATTTCCTGATGCTCAAAAACCATAACTTAAGCATAAACGCAAAACATATCAGCATAATGAACGGAGAAATAAATAAATTATATATATATATATATATATATATATATATATATATATATATATATATATATATATATATATATATATATATATATATACAGTACTTATTAAGATTAAGTGACCTAATAAATACGAGCCACATGTTGTAAAGTATTTTCAAATAGCATAAATTACCAAATGTTCACATATAAATATTTTTTTGCCTTTTTTGTTTTTTAGATCGATATGAACAGTACAGTAGATATGAAGGACATAGGCATTGAATCCTGAAAAAGCCTTTTTCAAAGATGGATGTGTAGTGCAGTGCAGTGCAGCACTGATGTGACTCAGATTTATTATTTCTTTCATAAAACAAGTTATCTTTATACATTCTAAGTATATTATCTACCATCCACCAGTTACCATACTTTTTTTTACCAACTATTTCAATCCAGGCTTACATCACTGTTTGATACTGGTCAACGAAAAGCAATGTTAAACTGCATTGGTGTGAAGGACTGCACTGCAGGAGGAGTTTGTCCTTAATGATATTTCATCAAGGAGTTTCTCTGTCCATAGAGTCAGTTTAACAACTGCATTCTGTACAGCAGATGAAACAATTACTTTCACATCATAAGCATGAAAACAACCTTAAGCTTTTTGATGAGATAATCTATTGTTATGTCATGCACATCAATGCAAAGCTCGTCCTGAAGGCTTTGTATAAGTGTGGTGAATCCTTCTATCCCAGCCACTGATTATTTAGCATCAAAGAAACAGTTGTGGTCACTGGGCGAATTTTCCATTCAATTTGTGGATGCATTTATCTACTATTGAGTTTGCAGGTGTATGTGCACAAATTTGTCTTTGACCTTCATGGGCTGCAGTGGCCCTACTGAGACATACAGGTGAAGCTGTCAATCTGTGTGTTTGCCACTGATTTGAGGTTTTCATTATTTCAGGAGAGATCTCAACAACACAGCTCAGATTGGATCAAACATAAGAGATCACAATATAAAATTCAACATTTCTCATCAGATTCTTCTAAAGCCAAAATATTATCCACCTTCAATATGAAGCTCTAGACTCTAACTGTACACCAACAATTGTTCCAATGGAATTGGAAAGGAATTTAAGGAGAAACATAAATGATCCTTAAGTGAAGCCTAACAGAGACACACCAATGCTCTGTAAGAGCAGCATATGAGCAATAAAATGTTCCTCGGGGGTGTTGTTCCATCATTTGTCATTTCATTGACAAGTTTATAGCCAATAATAATGACACTTTTACACATCAACTATTGGATACTAAAGGCTCTTAGCCTAGGTTAATAGTGGATTAGTAATAATGGTCATTGATTTCTTCTTTTCAAACTTATCTAATGTGTCATGCTTGAAGGACACTGACATCATTAATCCAAACCAGGTACAGCAGTTAACGTCATCATATCATCATATTCCACTATTTTTTTAGTTTATGGTGGTAGTGTCATATTTCACTATATGTTATCGGAATTACGTATTTACAGCAGTTTCTCTAAGCTTTCCATCTCCAGTTGCACAATTCTGATCTAATTAAATACAGCAGTGGGCTGTCCGTCTCCGCCACTGAAAACCCCTATGGTATTTAACTTTGATTATAATGTGTTTGATTAAGAAATGAGCTGTGCAAATCAGCCCCGTTTACCTCTGGAGTTTAATTTAGTGTTTTTAGACAACCGTATTTGGCATACATTGAAAATCTCAGGAGATAACACATCTGAAATGATGGACAATATCTACAGAACAGGAGCAACTGGTGATGAAGACGGGAAATGAAGCAGAACATGGAATTCTTTCCACTTGCTATGTTTACCAGACAATGTCTGTCATTTCTCATCATGATACATATGAGTAATGACCGAAATGCTTCATTGTACTCATTAGAAGACAGTTCACGGGGTCTTATCTCCTTTTATCTAATTGGAATATGGAAAAGAAGCTGACAGTGGAAGATGGATTTAAATAGGAAATGTATGGGTGAAATTAACACTTAAATTGTGTTTAAGCTGCTCAGAGTAGACTGTGTGTCTGTGTCAGATTCTGCATAAAATCCATACTAAGGTTATGTCCACATGAAGCCACAGCTTTGCCTATCAAATTACCCCCCCCCCCATCAGCATCCAAACGAAACCACGAAACCGACACAAAAAGATGTAGCGTATATGCCAGACCAGTATATGGCGCTGTAATTCTCAGTTAACACTAAAAGCGGAGAAGAAGACTTGGACTATGCGCATAAACCTTGTGCGTAGTATACAAACAAACGAATGAAAACACAAAGCTGGCATTTTAAGATTTATCTATTCTGGGACCCGGTTTAAAAAAATATCAGTTACACTCTCCCAAAACGCCTGATCCGTGTGGACGAAACGCCTATACGACACAAAATGTATGCATATATAGCTAAAAGTGTGGACATGGCCTAAAATATGCTGCTCTGATCCACCTATCCTAATGCTGCTTTTCAACTTCAAATCCAGATAAAATGAAGCTGAGTATATATTTAATTTATAGTAACATATTTTTAAACATTTTAATTTTTTTTTTTTTTTTTTTTTGGAAACCCACTTCAGTACAAAACATGAAATGGATTATTATGAGACAAAATTTAAAATAAGGACTAAAGCAACATTGTGAGAGATGGTCATTTTGAAAGATTTAGTTTTAATTATGAATTCAACAGTGAGCTATTAGTCACACTGTGCGTGTAACAAAGGGAGTTGTGATGATGAAGTACAGATCCATTTGCAGGCTTTATTAAAAGAGTGTAGACAGAACATGAACAGTAAGACACCAGCAAACAATTACATTCAAGGCACAGGCAAAAGGGTAATCCTACAAGACAGGCAAAGAAAAATACATTATATAGAGAATTTATACAACAAAGAATGAGAGATGCTGAAAATAAATATAAAAAATATAAAAATAAGTTAAACAATATTTTACACGTATGTAGAAAAGAATATTATAGTAAATTGATGAATAAAAATAATATTAAAGGAATATGGGACATATTAAACAGTATAATTACAAACAGTTCTGGGCAACAAAGTTATCCTCATTATTTTATTGATAACAACACTATAAAGGACAATATGGCGGATGTGGTTAATAGCTTTAACAATTTGTTTGTGAGTGTAGGACCAAATTTGGCAGAAGATATACCAGATCCATTGTTATCTGAAGATTGGAGTGAAAATTGTATAGAAAAGAATCCTAACTCAATGTTTCTTACAGAGGTGGAAGAAAAAGAAATAATAGATATTTTAAATAATTGTAAATACAAAACATCAACCGATTGCAATGAACTTGATATGAAAATTGTGAAAAAGGTAATTGAGGGGATCTCTAAACCAATAACATATATCTGTAATCTGTCATTTCACACCGGTGAATTCCCAAACAAAATGAAAATAACGAAAGCTGTTCCATTGTATAAAACTGGGGACAGACACAAGTTCACAAATTACAGGCCTATTTCTTTATTACCACAATTTTACAAGTTATTTAACGGATAGGAAAGTTGGGGGAATACTCATCGTGGTGCTTGGATATTACTTGTGGTGTCCCCCAGGGGTCAGTTCTAGGGCCAAAATTATTTTTATTATATATAATGATATATGCAAAGTTACAAAGATTGTAAAACTAGTTCTGTTTGTGGACGATACAAAAAAAATTTTTTGTTTTGGGGGAATTTACAGGAGTGGAGACTATTACTTCAGCCATTAATAATTTTAAATGATGGTTTGATAGAAATAAATTATCATTAAATATTAATAAAACTAACTTCATGTTATTTGGTAACTGTAAAATTAGTATACAAGTCCGGATACAGGTAGATGTGGTTGATATAGAATGGGTAAATGAAAATAAGTTTCTCGGGGTGATAATAGATGATAAAATATGTTGGAAATCTCACAAAAAACATGAACATAATAAACTTTCAAGAAGTATTTCAATACTGAATAAAGCAAAACATCTTCTGAACTACAAATCACTCCACATTCTTTACTGTGCGGTGATATTACCATATCAACACTACTGTGAGGAGGTTTTGGCCATAAGGATGATTCATGTATACATTCATAAATTTATTATTTTTCAAATCAAAGACAATTACATTTACTGATCTGTTTTTTATTCAAACTGCGCAAATAATGTAAAAAGCAAAAAATAACTTACTCCCTGGCAATATTCAACAATTGTTTCTTAATAGAGAAGGGAGATATAACATTAGGGGTGAGTGCAACTTTAAACAATTATGTGTTCGCACAACATTAAAAAGTTTTGTGTTTCGGTATGTGGAGTGAAATTGTGGAATAGATTAAGTTCAGAACTTAAACAATGTCCAAGTATGATTCAGTTTAAAAAGCACTGTAAAAATATGTTTTTTTTGCAAGGTATAGAGAGGAAGGTCATTGATTAGGTGACAAATTCATTTATATATTTTCAATTTTTTTTTCTGGTCAACTGGCCAACTGGTTAATTATTAAAAGTAGTGAAGAAGGGGTAGGACTGAATAAGCTTATGCTTCTTCCTTCTCCTTTTCAGACATGTATAAGTTAAAAGGGGAAAAAGGAAAGAAAATAAAGATAAATAATTGTATCATTATGACTATAACTGTTTGTACTTTTTTATGTTCGAAATAAAGTTTTTTCATTCATCCATTCAATGGTCAGGACAGGCAGCAGTCAATCAAAAACAAGGTAAAACAAACAGCAGGGCTAGATTATATCGCCACCTGTTGGCTTGGCATGCTCTTTACAGTGCTTCATAGCATGCTTTTGCGTTTTCATGGGGATGGAGATTTTTTTTTCAAATGAAAGAAGGAAAAACTCCATTTATAAAAATTCCAGTGTACGTCTGGACATGGCCTTATAGTCTTACTAATGTGAGACAGCTTTGAACTGATGATGAGATCTGATGAGTGACAGGTAATGCAGTTGATGAGCCCGGGCAAAGAATTATGGGAAATTATGTCCTGAGTGAATGGCAAGGCCCTCTAGAGGAGTTCATGGGCACTACAGTTGTGATATAAAGTCACAAACACACACAAAAAAAGAATTTGTAGTTACAATGAATAGAGTTGTAATTGTAAGACATAAAAATATCACTGGGAGAGTAATAAATATTAAAAAACAAAGTTGCAATGGAACATGAATTCACAATTAAGAGAAATAGTTGCAATTGTGAAAAAAAGACATTGTGCAATATATTGCACACTTTGAAATATAAAGTTGGAATTCTGTGATGTAAAATGATATTGTGAGATATAAAGTCACAATTATGTGAAATTAATTCACTATTAAAAGAAAGTTGCAACTGCCAGATAGGCTAGTTGCATTTGTCAGAGATAAAGTCCCCTTTATATTTATTTATACACTGAGACAGAAATAGGCTTCCATGTTTCATATTCAATTTCATATTAAAAAATATTAATTTCATAAGTTTATTTATACAACTGTAATTTCTGAGTAAATGCATTTATGTTGCCTCTGTGCATTATTAAACTGTTTGTGTAAATAAATCTTAAATTTTGTCACAAATCACTAAACGCGCTGCTACTGTTGGAAAGATATGAAGCAATGACATTCTGTAAATAGAGCACTTAGTCTTTCATTTCAAAAACTGAAAAGCTTTCTTATGATATAAAACACACAGTTTCTCAAAGTGCATCAATTTCCTCCCACTTAGTCAATGAGAGATTGTTCTTTCCTTTGAGTAAATGAGATAATTCCAAAGGTCACAAGTTAAATCACTATGTCTATCTTGGTTAAGTCTTTTTTTATTACATAATTGAGTTAGTTAATTAAATCTTGAAGGCCTGTCAAGCTCTGCATCCCACATGTGCGTATGGTTCTGTACAAACCATAGTGAGATTAAGAACTTCTGGGGCACTTGAGGTGTACAGAAAACGTGTACTGTAATCTAAATTTAAATGAGAAACTTCAACCAGAAAAATTGCTGATGAAAAGGAAAAACTGTAGTTGTAAAACAATCCCCACTTGAAATATCACCTCTAAACAATGCACCCTGGCCTGAATCCATTTAGGTTTGTCATCTTGTAGTTTCTGAGAAAAAGTAGATAAATAAATAAATTAAGTAAAAGGAGTGACAAAAATCAATATCCAGTTCTTTCCCTGCTGCATAAAGTTGTGTGTAATTCACTCACACACTTATAATTATGTGTCTTTCCTTGTCTGTTACTCGTACAGTGACTGAATTCAATAAAGCTCACTCAAGGGAAGCCTATCGATTCTCTGTGACTTACACCTTTGCTTTTGTTCCTGGTGACACCGTCAGTACAAGTGTAATGCAGGTGAAACTGATTTATCTTGAAGTTGCTTCTGAACCATGCAACTGATGGTTTGGTGGGTAGCACCATCAGTGCTGAAACAATACATTCATTGGTGCTTTATTTGATTGACAAGGCAGCTGCAGAATAAGGTTATTTTTCTTAAAGCTTTGGCATAAAAAGGAATTAAACACTTTATAGTAATTTCTATTGTTTGCACTAATGTGGTGGCTAAGACTGCTTATAACAAGCACAGTAGCTCAAATCCTCCTCCTCTTGTCCATTTTGCTCCCATTATGCCACAAGCACTAATTCTAGCTTCAATTACTACAGATGATGAGTTTTGCTAATGAAGTACTGGCAAACGCTAAGTCTGTCTCAAAAACATTCAAAAAGTACCTTTACATATGGTTAGTTAGCTGCTTTTTTTGACTAAATCTAGTTTAAGATTATGTGAGGGATAATGTAAATTTCAGACAGTCATTATTGCAAAATAATCTCACCCTGAAGGAGTTTATTTTTCCAATAATGACCTTCTGACTGTACATTACACTGCTCATTAAATGGCTGCTTGCCAAATAAACAAATAAAAGAATGTTAAATAATGAATTGCGATGAAACTCTGTTATTAAATGAATTTATCTTAGATTATCTTAAACGTAGAAAACAAGTAACCCAGCAACTACCCCAACACTGAAAATAAAACTTTTATAATAAATTATAATTAACCTGCTATCATTCTTTTTTAGGTATAGCATATTTTGCTCTATTTTAAATTCTCTCTAGCAGGGAGTCCCTTTCTGTTTTTTTGATTAATTTTTTTAACTGCATCTCAAAGGGTTAATGCGTCAGTTTCAATGCACCATTGTGCTTTGGGCATCCCGAGTTCAAGTCCCGTCTTGTGGACCTTTCGCAATACCCCCACACATCACCCACTTCATGAATAAAGGCATAAAATGCCAAAAAAAAAATAAATACTTTTATTTAGCAAGAACCCTTTAAATTGATTAAGTGACACTAAACACTTTTTCTACGTTTCCATACAAATTGTAGACTGTTTTCAACATTGATTATAATAAGAAAGGCACCAGATCAACATATAAGAACTATTTCTGAAGGATAATGGGACAAAAGACTGGAGTAATGATGCTGAAAATTCAGCTTTGCCTTCAAAGGAATACATTACATTCTGAAATATATTGAAATAAAAATAAAATATTATTTTTTATAAATATTATATATTTATATTTTAAATTGCAATAACATTTCACAATATTGATGCTTTTACTTGAATTTTGTATAAGCATCCCGATCTCATGGCAATTCGTACATATTTTACAAAGTGGCAAATTCGTACGAGAAAAATTTGTATGTTTTGTGAAAAATCGTGTGTATTTCACAAGGTCGCAAATTCGTAGGAATTCGTACGAAAGACCACCCCTAACCCCACCCTGAACAAACCCCTCACAGAAAACATACAAATTCGTATGACCTTACTCACGACTTTTCTAATAAACAACCTCATAAAAAATGTTAATCATAGTTTGTTTACATAACATTGAAGTAATTAAGGTAATTTACAGTTGGTTATTTTTAAATGTATTAGATTTGAGGCACAAAGACGGCTACTTATGTTGCAATTGATTAATCAGAACAGAAGAATGCCAGAAATACTCTGTTATTACTAATATATTGAACTAACACATACACATTAGGGCTGCACAATTAATCTAATTTCTAATCGTGATTACAATTATGGATGCCACAATTATGTAATCATTCAAAGAGCCAATTAATCATTCGAAGTCCACTTATGTTATTCGATGTGCTTAAGAGTTTTTTCTTTCTATGTGTTATCTTAAGGGTTTTTCCCATTATTAAATTTTTTGCTTAAGTATAATATTATAAAACCATTCATATTTTTACTTTTTTATAAATTAAAGAAGAAACCAAACTATAGAAGAGCACAAGTGTTTTCAGCTTGTTTATTTTCATATACAAATATGACATGTAGTTGCATCAAACAATGGTATAAACATCATTCAATATAAATTGTGATAATCCAATGTAATAATCGCAATCACAATTTAAAGGGAATAGTCGACCATTAGGATTTTTGTCATAATCGTGCAGCCCTAACACATATATTGTTGTGGTAAGATTTACTTCCAGGAATTGTAACCTATTTTCTTTCTCACACCATCATCTCTGTCTCTACTCTCCCTACAGACTGCACTTCAGCCGTTAAAACACTGCGTGATGAAGACTCCACTGTGGACACTACTGTTGCTTGGACTGTGTAACCCAGCATGGTGTGACTGCCAGAAGGATTGCCTATTCTGCAGCCAAAAACTGCATAATGAATATGCCTTCAACAACTTGGTAATTCCCTACAGTTTCAATCACTTCACGTAGGAAAGAATATCACAAATGATATCTCTTTCTATCTCTTCTATACAGCAGTGAGTTTAAATGGGGTGCAGTTGGAAACTTTTGCATAGCCTCGTTTTTTCCCCCCGAAAATAAATACCCTAATAATCTCTCACGTCTTGTCTAGAGTTTCTGAAGAGATCCCAACAACACCATAGATTGTGCTCAGATTGTGCCAAAACTCTTTATAAATTTTTATTATATTCTCAAACAGAATATACAGGTTATGCCCAGCATATTAATTTTATAGCTTTTTGTTCTTATATACATCAATAACATTTTCCTCAGAAGATACACAAGTCTAGTTTTATATGTTACCCTGCACAGATCTTCTACAGCTTCCTGAATTTTATTTCATTTTCTGTACTGTCCAAGACCTATGGCCTCAATTGTATTGAATTTTCCTGAGACACGCCATTAGTTGGCATAATTATAATGATCATAACAGTGGAATGTGGTTGTGTTCTGCAGCTGATTATAGCTCCAAGGAGGAGGACATACTGTCTGATTCATGTCAATAACACGCATTTGAGGGGGAAGACGTGCTAATTTGGTTAAAGATGTCCCTTTGACTCAAAACAGCTGGGGTGATTCAGTTATCTTGTTGTGTAATTAAGTAGAAACCCAATAACATCATTCGGCAAGGCTGCTTACGGAAACTGATGGGCCTGAGTAGCCCTCCATAATGCAGACTCTCCCTGAGGTGTTCTTATCATTTTTCAGCATGAATGAACAGTTATATCCATTTCTGGTAACTAACCAACTCCATCGAAACTAAACTTTTAATTTAAAACGGTTAATTCATTCCACCACATAACAACTCACGCACATTCCATGTTAACGCACGATGGTCATGAAGTTCAAGGAAGTAAGACTATGCAGTGTTGCCAACTAATTTTCAGGTGAAGTTGCTAAATGAAAGTCAATTTGTTGCTAAATCATATTGTGATGTCATTGCGTGATGACGTCATTACGTAATCATGATGGAAAGTTGTGTCACTACATCCAATCTAAACAAAATCTATTTTATATTATGTTTATTTCGATTTGTTTGTAAAATAATATAAATACATAATATAATATTAAAATATAAATAAATATTTTTAGATACAACATTGAACAATAATACTCTTAATCAGTCTATTAGTAGTTAGTATGCTAATCTACAATGTTAAAATATATATATATATATATATATATATATATATATATATATATATATATATATATATAATTATTTATTTATTTTTATTTTTTTTTACATTCTGCATTATATTTTGTGTTTTCGGGTTACAATGGATAATGGATAATATCCTGGGATTGTGAATTACTATAACTTTTCCATTTGTACATTTTTTTTCTTACAGTGTACTAACTGATCAACAAACGGAGGTACAAGCTACTAACATTGTGTAACAATTAAATTGAACAGTTGCAAATAGCAATTAGAACGTAATTCATATGATGTGTGTACTTCTAGTCGTCTTAGGTTTCCACTTTTTGTGTAATTTAGATGGAAAATATGTGCTTTTTATAATTTGAGTCACTTAAACCAAGTTGCCAAAAGTTGGCAAATAAATGTTAAAAATAGCTAAATTTGTTGCTAGGTGCTTTTGAAAAATAATAATAATAATAATGTTGCCATGGTAGTCTGAAAAGTTGCTAAATTTAGCAACAAAGGTGCTAAGATGGCAATACTGAGCCTTTGGGCAAACCTCTGGATTAATGTTAGAAGCTATGGGGAAATAAAGTTAAGAATAACAATATGCATTAAACTGTAAACTGTTGGCATTACAAACCAGTGTGTTCATAATTAAGATAATACACTAAAATAATATGGTAAGACACACCATCTGAACAAAACTGTACGCATTCCTATGCAAATTATCAAATAGGCCACGCCTGCCCGATGACGCAATATCTGTTACAAATCCTGTACAGCTAAAAATAGCTAGAAGCAAGCAAATGAGAATGGGAGCAAGACCTATAAAATGTACAAATGACCACGCCCATTTGTACATGAAGAATAAGGTGGATATGTTCTCATTAAATTCACTTTTCACAAACACACATCTCTGCTCCAGCATATTTACAAATTAAACTGTCTAATCAAGCAATATCCACATTCAAGAGAGCAGTTGTTCCAAACAGCCATCGCAAGTGTGATATTGCTTTCATACAGTAAAATAAACCGTTAAAAATAATGTAACATTGGGTAACTTACATTTTACATACATTATTTCCAATTACAGTTGTCTAGTTTTCTGCCGCCAAAAAAAATTATTCCACACGAAGCCAAACAAGATCAACCGTTGCCATTACCTGTTTCCTTATTGATCGAATCAGTGTTATGAACGAATCGACTCGATGATTCAATGATTCACTTGTAACGTGCAAAACGAGTCCTTCAAAAAGTCTGCCAATACGTTTTTGCAAAAACAAACTGCCGTATTATTAAAATTAATTAATAAAATTAATTACACTGCTAAAACCAGGCTAAACCAATATATTGACTGGTGTCCAACAAAGGCCAGTAGACTAGCTATCTGAACACCCATTTGTCTTGATAGACAACGCTTAAAGCAGACAGGACCAGATGAGATAGCCTAAATGATTTCTGAAAATAAAGTTGCCTACAAGACAGGTGCACCTTTATGTTATAAATGTTGCTGTATTAAAGTTTGATTTTGACAGTGTAATGTATTTGTGTGTCTTTGTTCAGGTGTGTCTGGTGGAGTGTCATGGTAAACTTTCTCCAGGCGACACCTGGGAGATGTGTCGCAGGACCACTGTGGAGCAAAACCCAAAAGCCTTGCTAACGGTTGGCTATGGCGTGCTGAAAAGAGCGGAAGAGGAAGCGGACACCTCTCTACCTGTGGACCAGGATGATGGCCAGGGTTCTGAAACCCTCCAGAGGTTCGCCCACATAACACAAGCCTTGGGAACAGATGATCAGGACCAAGATATGCAGCTCAGTAAAAAATACAAGTTCCTGCAGGTACAGTCAGCACAAGAATCTGAAGAAGAGCGAGATGGAGATAACGAGACGGAAGGCGATGAGGAAGAGGCTGCCGTCCACCTAATCAAACGCTTTGGAGGCTTCCTCAAAAACAAGTATGGCTACAGGAAGTTCATAGATCCTGGAAGGTCTTTGCAAAAGAGATATGGGGGTTTCATAGGCGTCCGCAAATCTGCCCGTAAGTGGAACAACCAGAAGCGTTTTAGCGAGTTCCTCAAGCAATATTTGGGCATGAGTACTCGAGCTAGCGAGTTTAATAGTATGTCTGCTGATGTCACCCAGCAGAATGAGTAAGCCTTGACCTTTAAAGCGAATAAACTTACCCAGCAAACCATTCATAATGCTCATTCGAAAGATATCATGCACGGTTCTCCTCAAACACAATAGTCCCACAGGGTTAGATGTGGATTTACTCAACGAAGCATCTAATCTGTGTCAAACAAAGCTTACATATATAAGCTTGAAGTTTGAAGAAAACTCTTCACATTCAATTTGAGACATCTATAGATTGCATAAGATGATTGATATTGTACATGATGGCCCATTTACTGTAATTAAACATTGTGCAAAGACCATTTTGAAAACGTTATTGGTTCCAAATTCATCTCCTTTTCGACACTGACACCTATTGGCCAATGAGAGTTCCCATAATGAAATCTCCATGAAAATACTTGAAACTGAGGTGAAATATCAAAAAGAGAGGTAATTACTAGGCAAAATAGAATTATTAAAGAATTAGTTCACCAAAAATGAAACATTTGTCATAACGCACGCAAATTTGTCATTTTCAGCTCCAAATGGAACGTAAATACGCATTTCAGTCTAATGAATGCATGAGAAACAGACTAAAATGTAGGTTTTTAATTTTAATCTTAACCAAATTTTTTCTTCCAAATCTCATATGCATGCACTGAAACCTGCAATTCTGTCATGTGCTAACCAATTATGAAGCAGTTACAATCTCAAATCTATTATATGGCTTTAGAAGACTTGGAATATAGTGCACAAGTCATATGGACTATTCTTTATGCCACTTTTTGGAGCATAATGGGCCATAATTTCCAGTCTTCTAACGCTGAATGCAAAATTCAACCCGATCAGGAAAACATAATTTTATCAAGTTGCCATTTTGTATGAATTTGTACACAGTAAATGTACATTTCTTAAGACCAAATAAGCATGAAGATCCACCCCTGAACATCACTGGAGCGTAAACAGATTGTACAAATCATACAAATTATTGTCATATTTATTGTCATAAGATAATGTTGGGAAAAGATCAGCTTTAACAATCTGCTTAATATCTCTTAAAATAAAATGGGGTCTGAATGATATGGGCATGAGTAATTGATAGAATTTACATTGTGGGTGTACTGTTCTTTTAAGAGGATTAAGGAAAGCTAATCTGTTTACGGTCTCTCCCAAAAAATAAATAAAGCCAGATTTTGCATAAACCATTCAAGCAAAGACTCATCACTGTAATATGCCTATACAAACAACAAATTCTGTCATGCACATGCACACAGAGTTTGCATCCTCATCTAACAGTGGGAAACCTAAAGCTTTCATTTTATTTTTTTGAAACTGACAAAGTTGATTTGTATTTGTGAGGATGAAATGATGTATTTATGCAAACATTGCCGAGTCATGCTTTTCCCTTTATTCTAATAATAAAAATCATGATGTTGACTTAATGAACTGTACATAGTAACTGAACTATGTCAATAAAATAGTTTACTATTTTCTGTGGCTTGTCATGCAGCAAATGATTGTGTGTCCTGAAGTATTTTGTTCATTTGGATTTCAAACTTGTAATATTTCCCATCAGTTCTTCTTACAGCATACTGAAAAGCATTCCACCTTTTCCTCCTCAAAAGGACAAATATTAAAATTAAACATTCTATGGTCATACTTGTTTGCGCAAACGTTTATTTTTTTAAAACTTTACTTTTATCTTGAACAGCTCTAGACTTTTCATAAAAGAAAACACTTTGGAAGTACTTGTACTTGAAAAATGTACAAAAAGATTGTTTTCCACGAGGTTCATCGAGAGTCTCTCAGACTAGGATGTCCTCAAAAAGAAAGGTGTAAAGATTTACGGAGATCTTCAGGGTAAGGTACATTCAGATTTATGTTGTCAAAGCATCAAGCTTTGCAAAAGATGTTGAGCTACACATTAAAAAAAAAAAATGATGTATAGAAGTGTTCAACAAAGAATTTGGACCCAGTATTAAGAGTATGAACCAATCAAACAGTTTGTAACATGTTTAGCATAAATGGTCAACAGATTGATTTTTGCAGAGTTGTATATGATGTATTATCTTGCTTACACACTATTTGGCAAGAACACAATCCAAACAGGTGGACAGCCAGTGAGCAGACTGGGGCAAAAGCACAAAAGTAAACGAATAACTGTATCAGATCATGCATGTTTACACAGAAAAATCCTTAATATTGAGGTGACAAAAGTGAATCGTCTCATTCCACAGAAGTATAACCTGTGACACAAATACACAGATAATGACATGACATACGATTTAACACATCGCAGATATCAAAATCGTAATACAAAATGCTTTTTTCCTTTTCAAAAGTTTGCTTGATAAAATTTTGCACTGGAAACCGAAGAAAGAAAAACTGCATCTCAGCAAGTAAACATGGCAAACATGAACAAACGTTATATGCCATTAATAAAATGTATTCCTCTTTCTTGTTTATCTACAATTAACCATAAGCTGCCAATTAGGCCCTTGAAAGCAATGGACCACGGTAAAGACCTCCTGTCTCATATCAGTAATTACGTTGGAATGATAGGTAAACTTTCCATCCATGTCTTATGTCGACACTGTTTACATCACACTATACAAAAAGTAGATGGCTGCTTGTAAAAGAACGTCAGACTTCATCAGTTCTTGATTTAAGAGATAGGAAGACTGCATCCTTTTTGCTTTATCATTCTTCCAGCACCTACATGGTTCCTTAGCACAATTCAAAAAACACAATCGCGATAAAAAGTAGAAAAAGTGTTAAGTCACAAGGTGCTCTTTTGGTTTCTTTGAACCATAGTTCCAGGTAAGATGCCCTTTTGGGGGTCTCTGTAAGGTTAGTGTTCTGTTTCCATCGATCTAAAGAAGGAATCAGTCGAGGAATCTCTGACAGGCCTTTTTCCAGCGGCAGGCAGTGCACCACTGGTCTCGGTGTTCAATGCCATACACCTTTCGGCATTTCTTGGCTTCACCCCGAATCCTCCTAATAATATGATAGAAATTCAGAGTTATATTTGACATCTAATTTCAACAAAACAATAAAAATTGCTACTGATAACATTTTAAAGGTGAACTATGTAATTTACATTACTGTTCATAAGTTTGGCTCCAGTATGACTTATTTATTCAGCAGGGATGCATTATATTTCATCAGAATTGTAAGTGAAGACTTAAGAGTGTTACAAATGATTTCTGGAATTCAATTTCTTTTGAACCTATTTCTGAAAACAAAAGTATCACAGTTTGCAAAGAAAGTATTAAGCAGCACAACTGTTTTCAACATTAACCCTATTCAGACAGTAACTGTTTCTCATGGGGAGGCAAGGTATTTTCAACATTTTTTAGGGGTCACTCGGTGGTTTTATTGCCATCCGAATCCAGAACGCCTGTGTTTTTCCTCCTACCACATGTCTGAACTGGACTAGAATTAATCCGTCAGAATTGAAATTGTGTACAAGTTTTGTATTTAGTAGTTTTATATTTATTACCACAATGTTATTTCTCTTTTCTTTTTCATTTTTCCCTGCCCACCCAATCTTGGTTACGTCAACAAAAAATCCATTACAGGTGGAGAAATGTACAACATATTGATGGAAAAATCATGAAAACTATTTTTTTTCTTCAGAATAATTGGTAGTCATCAGTTGTGCATAATAAAGCCAATCATTTTCTGATTTCAAGATCAAGTTTTTTTTTTTTTTTTATTCCAACCTTAAGTTCATAAATTATAAAGAGTAAGAGATTTAATAATTACTAAAAACACAAACTAATCCCACCTTGAAGTGCAATGGTTTCTTGGAGGTGAAACACTGGCAGGATGTGGCCTGAAGGTGGCATTGTTATTTTGGAGCCACTGTTCACCAACACTAACTGAACGACGGCGGAATGGTGAGCCCTGGGGAGCAAAGAAAGAGACCAGACCACCATTAGTCTAAGAATGACGCACTGCAGATTACATTACAGCTGCAAACACTACAGTGCAAACAATGCATCAATGCAGCAAACCTGTGAACTGTTACATGCATTAAGGCTAATACATGACACCTTATTTCAGAAGATATTAATCAGCAAGCAAGATGTTTAAAACTAAGCAAGCAATCTCAAAATATGCAATTAAGATTTTTTGCATTATTTTTTTTATCCTGTGTTCAGACAAAGAGAACACGGTGTCCTCAACTCCACTAGATGGCACCACATTTATTGTGGGCGGAACAAAGGACACAAAAACAACATGTGCATGTCCCTCCCATTTCCAGTGCAAAAACACAGAGCGCCTTTGAGACCATGTGGTGCTTTGTATGATCTGAAATCCTCAGAGAAAATGTTGCATAAGCAAACCATCAAAAAGCCCTCTTTTAAGACCAATGTGCTGAGATTCCTCCAGCCTTGTAGATGAAAATGGTGAATGAAGCAGACTCTCACCTGTTTGCTTTGGTGAACTGTGAGAGATGGAGTCCGATGACAGGACACTGGAACAGACACTGGTTTGCTCTGAGTGACAACCTGAACGGATGGAGGAGCCTGAGGAACGGACATCAACATTTTAAACAATCCTCCATGTTTGTTCATTTATGTCAATTTACTTGTAAGTGACATGACACTGATCCTATCTTTGAAGGAACTACAAGTGCGCCACAACGTCAAGCTTCATACCTGGTAAGAGTGCTCAGAATGGACCTGCCAGAAGCTGCCCGGGGCGGACTGACTGAGCGGGGTGTGCTGGAGCATGTCTGGGGTGGAGGGAGGTGGGGGCGTGAGCCGGCTGGGACTGGATGGAGAAGTGCAGAAAGGCCGGTGGCCACCAGAGGGAGTTGTTTGTTCCAAGTCCTGATAGACTTCAGTGTAGTAGAAGTCTTCTTCCCTTAGGGAGTGCTCATCACTTTGTCTGCATAATACACAGTATGATTACGATAAAAACATCCCAGATTGTAACATTGACTGGTAAGAACATGTGGTTGTGATATTTAAGGCTTGTGATTCTTACCCAAGATGAGAATTTCTAATGTGACGTTTGATGCCCACTACTGTGGTCAGAATCTTTCCACAATTTGGCCACAAGCACCGATATGCAACTTTTACAGAGTTCTATAGGGCAAAAAACAACGAAAAAAAAAAAAAAGAGATGAGCTACATTCTCCGTAAACCAAACCCTAATATATTATTTTATTAAGTTTTACAATGTACCTTGCGTTTCCTTGGCATTGGCTCGTTGAACAACACTTGATCTAGTTCCATGTCCAGGCCTTCATCGACGACAGGGGTACTCTTGTCCACCTCTGCGATGGGTGGGGATGGGGCGGGGCTTCCGTTTCCATGGTCGCAGCTCCAATATCCACCATCAGATGGTTCGATAGCACCATTTTCCATTCTACACAAAGCTAACACAAACAAAAATAACAGAGGTGAAGGAGTAGATGTGATTCATCTAAAACGTAAATGTCCTTTAAACCAGTGGACAAGTGTCCAACATGTTAATTATGAAAAATTTTAAATAAAATCTTAATTAATACAAATTAAATAACTCATACTATATAAAATGTAAATGCACAATAAATTATAATGTATAAATACACTACATATTTTTAAACAATTACAGAAATGAATGCATTTATTGAGCACAAATCCCTTAGAGTTTATCAAAAGAGACAGTAAAGACATTTATAATGTTAGAAAAGATTTCAGTTTCAATTAAATGCTGTTCTTTTGAATTTTCTTTTCATTTAGATTCTTAAATTTTTTTTTTTTGAAAATTTAGAAAATTCAGCTTTGCCATCATAGGAATAAATTACATTTGAAAATATATATATATATATATATATATATATATATATATATATATATATATATATATATATATATATATATATATATATATATATATATATATATATATATATATATATTTTTTTTTTTTTTTTTTTTTTCTCAAATTATTACAATTTCACAAAGTAAAAGTTTTTACTGCATTTTAAATCAAATAAATGCAGCCTTTGTGAGCATACAAGACAAAAAAAATTATTTATATAGTTATTTTATTCAGAAGTTTCAAAATGTGAGTTTAGTCTGGTTAACTCTGGTTAGAATCTTTCAGGAGTTCTTAAAAATGATAAGCAATCCTGTACTAGCCTCTTCGTTTAGACTCTAATAGAAACTGTTCGTGTAGCTGTAGGGATTTCTTCTTGGTGACTAACACCTATCTTAACGAGCGCCGAGTAATCCCAGCTGGTTTATGCCGGATTTCTGCATTGCATTGCTGCTTGCAACTTTTCAAAAAACAAACATTAATGTAATGCTCTACTAACCTTGAGTTGCACTCCCTGGAGCCGAGTGTTGGACGACTGGACTGCACGACAGACTTGTAAGCACCATTGCAGCCATAATTTCATCCATGTCCACTGTCTCAGGACTCCTGCAGTGTCAAAGTAGAGTTATAATGGAGTGTTTTTCAGATTCAAAAGCTCAGCATTCGTCATTCAGACATACCTTCTTGGCACATCAATGGACGAGGAGACTGAGGCGGTGTGACTGGTCGTGGGGCTCGTCCACACGTCTTCCAGCTTGCGATGAACGTGCTGGTTGAGCTGCGGCAGGAAGATAGACACTTCATTGTCCACGTGGTTATGCTGTTCGACCACTCCTCCACATTCTTGGCCGCCACAGTGCACATAAACCTAAAAATATATCAGGTAAAACACCATGAAGTAGCAGAGCACACCATTGCTGGCATTGTGTACCACAAAGGAGAATTTCATATTTGATTTAATCTAAAGGATAAAACCCACCTTTTGTCCCGGGTAAAGCTTGCTTCTGTGAAGCCCACTGTCTGGGCACCCATGGGGTCCCGTTTCTGTCAGGCCCTCTGCTGAGGAACCACACACCAGGGTGCCCAGTGGGGACCGCTTTCCAAGCCTGTTCTTCGGTACCATTTTGCGATCCTAGCACCGTGTATCTTCTCGACTGCTTTGAAGAACTCCTGATGGAGATTCAGCAGCACTATTCAGACAACGAACAGGAAGCTAAGAAGAGAGAGAGAGAGAAAAAAATATATACTTTTTGGACCACTCAGCACATTTTATTGGCAGAAAGAGTGCCTGATGTTCTGTAGATAGCAATTATGTACATCTCATTTGGTGGTTTTATTATGCCCGAAAAGTTATCTCCATTTGGACACCCTGCTGTATCAGCACTGGAAATTGAAAAAAATCAAACAGTCGACCAAAAGTTCTAACCAAACAAAAAAGCATTTATGACGTAAAATCATATTTAATACATATATAGCCTATGATTTAATAATATATCTAAAAGTGCACCATTACAAATGAATTACATTTTCATTTGCATTTTATAAACGGATGAAAGCCAGGACACTGGTGTTTGTGCAAAATATTAGTATAAATCTCAACATTGTTGTCACTTGTTCAATCTGATCAGTGAAGTCAGTCTGAGTCACCAACCATCATTATGTGAAACATCCGGCAAATAATTGTCAAATGGTTAACACATCACAGGACGAATGACGCAAAATTAGAAGTTTACGTGCAACTGTGCACAAAGACTCTGAGTCATTGTCAGCACAGAGCCAACCACGCAAAAACTACTTTAAACTGATGCAAGTCATAAAATTGCTATGGTCATGCTAGGCCCTCTAACCTCAGAATGTTCACCCAAGAGTTTAGCAGAGAAATTGAGCATTATTACCAGCTGCTGTCAGGTATTAAGTTTCCTATTCCAGTAAAGGATGATTCAAAGTAATTGTAACTGACTGAAGAAAAACATTTCCTTGGTTGCCAAATACTACACATTTGACAGCATGAAAGAGAGAATACTTCTATTTTTTTATTTGGATTATGTATAAAGTCGTAATAATAGAGGTGAATGTGCTTCATCCAAAAATGTTAAATACTGTAAACAAGTGAATAAGAGCTAGATGCTAAAAAGTAAAGACATTTATAATCGGCCCTAAAGACTTGGGTTTCAAATAAATGATAACTTTCATTTAAACATCATAATCCTGAAAAATTTCTAAATTTTCTGTTTTCAACACTTGGTATTAAAATAACAATATAACTGGTAGGCTATTAGACAAATGAATAACAACATAGCAGAAAAATACTGTGCAGATGATTAAAATGACTTAATATTGTGATTTGACCTCTTGTTGACATATCAATGCTGCACAACATGCAGTAGTTAGAATGTACAGTAGGCTATCCAAAGCAGATGTGAATGATTAAAATGTTACTGCTAGTTTTTTGAGTAATAAGAACGTACTAAATTTTTTCTCGATTTTGAATTAATTTTTTCAACCATCCTGCATCAAAGTCCCTTTTCCTTTCGTAAATCGGTTAAAAAAAAAATCGCACTCTAGATACATATGCTGTTATAAAAACGGAAGAAAAATAAAATGTGTCTGATTGAATGGTTTTGGTTTTTAATGGTAAACGAACACACATTCATAACTAGTGCTAGAACGTTCCATTTATTTCCCGCTAATCGGCTCTTTGCAAAGAACCGGTTCAAAAAAAACGATTCAGCAATTACGTCATAGCGTAATACGTCATTGCGTGTTCCCTAACACACCGGCGTGGCATATAGTACATGTTTCTAAAAAGATTCACAAGACGCCATGCAGGCACGTAGCACTATTTATTTAAATAAAGGTGATTACTGTGATTTAATCTAACTTATCCCATTCGTTCTGTTAGAGTCACGTTCAAGAACAAAGTCAGTTAGAACTTGCAACTTAAGTTTGCGTTGAACAGTCTCAGGCGCTGATACGTTTTTGCACGTTTAATACAATATTATTTAATAAACAAAATTGGCCTCGTATAAACTCACATACAATTATAAACGTTTTAGTTGCTGTTTGGCTATTAAAACAACTCGTGTCGGACATTTTCGAAAGACAGCCAGTCCGATCACGTTCAGACCGGTTTTGTGAACCGGTGCAATCAATTCATTGAAGATAGATCTAACTCAAAAGAACCGTTCGTTAAAGATTCGCTCATTCATAATATTAATAACAGCGTTTGAGTTGCTCCCCGCATGGCGACGCGACTATGCACAGCAGATTATCATCTAGTATTCATTCAAAGCGTTAAATGCTGTCTTTGCAAAACTGACCAGCATGTAGCAGCTGGACAGTTAATCTCTCCCAATGCCAAAAAGTTCGTTTTTGCAGATTTCAATGCCGAATTAATGATCCAACTGGACTTTTCCCCCCAGTTATTCTCGGAAACTGTTTTTCATAACAAATGCAAAAGTTCACAGTTGTGTTCATAATGAATTTTTACAGAAAATCTAACACAATATTTTCCCCTAAATGTTTTAAACAAGACACAAGTATCAAGCCTTTTCAAATAAATTCACTATAATAATGCACTAACCTCAAGTGCACCGAACAATGCAGTCTTGATTGAGAAGCACATAGAGCAACAATAAGACACGAATGCATTAAAACAGGAGAAAAACTTTCAATGAACGCTGCGCACGTACCTTCGCCAAATTTCAACACACCCCCTTTCCACAAGGCTCACTCGTCGCTCTGACCGGCTGTAACTTGAAATTTTCCTTTTTCAGAGCCCAGATCGGCTTGCGTTTAGGTATTCAAAATCCCGGACTGGAGTGGTGGGGTTACACGAAACTGTACATGTTTGATGAAGCACCAGACCGTAAGAACACCGCTATTAAAGCGGTCTGTTCTAATCTACAGTGTTCACTTTACATGACATAGACGATGCGAGAGTCTGTTTGATTTAGTTTTAATTCGCATTGCTTCCGTCTCCACAGAGATGAACCGTTCAGTGTAATCCGGTGCCGGGTTTTTCTCCCAGCGGCTTCTAGCGGGCTTCTGCTTTTGTAGTAAACAACCTGACCATGTGGTAGAGATCTCGATGCTCATTGGCTAAAAACCGCTTTCCAGGACACACGCCCTACAATTCCAACTTGTTTACGCAGAAGTTGAGGAAGGGTCAAAAAAGAAACACAATGGACACACATAGCGCACTGTATTTCACGTACTTCCACACCACTTTCATTTAAACTCTGCGGATTTGCATTGCTCCTTTAAAATGCATTTGAACAGTAATGCATAGAAACAACGTGCAAATAGCTGCATTGTTGCATACTTTGCAATGTCTCCTGTATATTTGTTATATTTCTATGCTTTTGATTTCATGATCTGAAGTGTGCATTAAATTTGCAATAATTGAACAATCGTGTAGGCGTGAACCTGCAGAAATATGCAAAGTGCTGGATTTGTTTTTGTGCATATGCACATCGTGTTCCTCGTGGTTAGTTGATGTTGCACGTTATGCATTTCCTTCACAAGTTTAACCTTGGGGTCAGAGTTGTTTTCAGTAAACAATATGCTATAAATATATGCTGTTATAAAATATACAACATACAACATGAAGTGATTCAAAGACAAGGATTTTGCCAGAGTAGTCTTCACGTTTTCGAATAACTCAAATTGTTTTAAAAACTGATTAATTTTTGACAATGTGCTTTGGAACCAGAAAATACACTTTGGGGGGGGGGGGGGGTCTTATTACAAACGAGAGTTAATTCATTGTAATAGTTTGCTATGAGAGGGTTAATCTATATATTTTTATCTAATAGTAGGTGTGTTGTCTTTGAATGTACAATAGAAAGCATCTTAGATGCTTAGGTTCAGTAGCTGTGTTTTCTTTTCTTTTTTCCTTTTCCAGTAGCTATGCTTTCTAAAGGCGGAGGGTATGAAAGGGTTACATAATAAAAAGCTTTCCCAGTCTGGTGGCATCGCCGCGCGCCATTGGTCGATCGCTGTGACGCAGCTCCCCACGCGCTGCGCTCGTGCATCAGTTGAGGCCAATGAACGCGTACGTGCGCGAAAGCACATACACGTGTGCTAGAACTTACAGAACCCGCGCTCTGCACGTCGGCCACAGAACAGATCTTGGTGTATTTCCCAAACTGCAAGAACAGGCGTCACGTGAAGAGGGGCTTTAAAAGTGTTTTTTTATTTATTTTTTATTCGCCATTGAACGTGAGTATCAAGCGTTAAAGAAAATAGGTCAAAGATCATAGGTCAAAGAAATAGGTTTATAAATAGCCTGTATATTTAAAAGATGTTGTCACTTCCACGATTTCAACGTTTTGGCAGCTACTTGTGACTAATACATATACAAATGTGTTAATTTTATAATAAATGCATGATGCAAACTTTTAGTGCGTGAATTGTATATTTTCACTGTGTATTAGTATTTGTGTGTATATTTATAAGCAAAACAAAAACATTTAATAACACACTTTAAGAATTTATTATATGAGGCATGCAAATATAAGATCTTGTATCATCAATAAATCCAAACTATGCTTAGCGTTTACGTATCAGGTTGATTCATGAGATTTCATTCATTTTTAAAGAACTGGTTAAAAACATGAATCAAAACACCCTCAATAATGTTTGGGGAGACAGAATGCATAGGCATAAGACATTGAATTGTCACAATGTAAGATTCTGTGGTAATTGCCCCTGTAGTGAATGCGTCCTTTTATGTCATCTAATTTTTGAAATAACGTTACATATTTTGCGTTAGATCTAGTTATGAATTCAGTATAGTTTCTGTTTAACATAAGGGGTAATAACAAAAAAAGGATGTCAGAAATTAAAAAAATAAACCGTTTAAAATCACATGCCTATACAAAGCTCATAGAAATGCATGTTGGTTTCATGTGTGTGTTTTTTTTAATGTCTACAAAATTTGTGACTCCCCCCCCCCCCCCCCCCCCTTACATTTTCCATATTTTTCAAGGTCACAATATATTTTACAAACACAATGCATTCCAGTCACTAAAATGGTTTCTTGTATGTTGTTTACACTACTCAGACATCAATGTACTAGATAAGTATCAACAATCATAATGCAATTGTCTCATTATTTCAGATCTAATGATTTCGAAGATTATGTAAGAATTTCAGCATCCTATATTCCTTCACAAAAGTGAAAAAAGTATGAAAAATACCATGCCAAATACTATGGAGCAAATATTTCCCTTAACAAAAGAAAGTCAATCTCACCAGAAAAAGAGGGTTAATTCTAAAGCATCTGTTACTTTAATTACATCATTCATGCCCACTTGAATTCATACATTTGTTCAAAACCTCAAAGTATTTACTAGTATGCTGCTATACAAATCCATAAACATAAACAAACCAGTTGATATGAGAGAGAAAGTCTATATTGCACCCTTACGAAGAATGAATATGAATACAGAATAATTTCACAATACTGGACTTCATTAGAAAAAGATTAAAAGGAAAATCTTCATTTTTGTTTAGGTCTCTTTGGTAATGATGCAGAAACTTCCCCCTCCTCTTCAGATGGAGATGACACCTGATTTTCTTGTTTATGTTGCATTTATCTGTGACCACCTGAATAGGGATCCCTATTTGTCAGAACAGGTGTGGCCAGAAGATCAGGCTTCCTCCTCTAAGGGACACTGACCATTCTTGTCTGAACCATTGCATAAAGATTCAGCTTTGACTCAATTCAGTCAATGCTGAGGGACAGATCGGGGGCTCCTATAGTTCCTATAGTCTCAAAGTTTGATGGGGACTTATGGGAGTCAATGCCACAAAGCAGGACCTCAGCCTAGTTTCAGAAGGACACAGAAACCCTTTATCTCCAAATAGTGTAGAGGATTGTTTAGTTTGAGCATTTCAGGTTGCATAATAAAGATGGTGGAGTTCTCTGCAGGCTTTTGTCCACCTGAATAAAAAAAAAAATACTTCTATGTTTGTATTGTCATGTGAAATTTCACTCAAGAGTATTTTAGAAGTAGAACAGGGTCATCAGAAGTGCTTACACTTTCTCAGAGAGTTTGCAGTGTTACCGATCCCGCAGTCGTTGTCCCAATCCCGCCATTTATTTGAGGTTGTAGGCTTGATCCTGCAGAAAGCACAGATATATAGTCATACGTCAGATCATCCAGTATGGTGAGAAGTGAAGCAGTTTCACTGGGATTAAATGACTCTTGTGGTTTGAATTCCTTGCAATCGTGTTTTTGTCCTGGAGAGACGTACCGTGAGTGAGAGTGTGACTTCTCCAGGGTCTGTACTCACTGCCACCCTCCACAGCCTCTAAACCTTCAAAGACGAGATTAAAGTGCATTTGCTGAGTGGGGTTGATAGCATTGCTGAGAGATTAACAGCTATTAAAAATTTAAAAGATATTCATTGTCATTGACAATGCAGTTTACCGATTTCATCTTCTGTGATGTCATTATCAGCAGGGTTTTGTCTGGCGCCTCTTGAATCATTCATTTTTGCCTGTTCAATTGAGATTTACAATTGAGCACAGTAATGTTGTATATAAATATTTTTACATTTTAAAATAACTTTTAGATTTGAATATTTTAAAATGAAAAAATATATACGTTTAAAATTAATTTCTAATGTAACCAAATAAATGTTGTTCGTAGAACTTCAAAGAATTCTGGAAAAAAATTATCACCTTTTCCACAAAAATACCGGAAATTCAAAAAAGTGTTTGGAGCATCATTATTAATAATTAAGCACCAAATCCACAAATATAAATATATATATATATATATTTATATATTTTTTTTTTTTTTGGGGGGGGGGGGGGGGGGGTTATATATATATATTTTTGGGGATTATATATATATGGGGATTTGGTGCTTAATTATTATTTTTTTTTTTTTACAAAGTATGACACTCACCACGCTCACAAGTGTGGATGATTTCTGCTGCTCAGGTACACTGTGGCTGTCCAACTCAAATGAATGTCTGCAAAATAATAAATCACAATGATATGATGAAGTCTGTGGTCATGGTGATTTTTTTTCTTTCTTTTTGCACTAAACGAGTTTAGTTTTTTTGTTTAAAACACACGAGTAACAAACGCAAATTATGTCGCTAAACAAGAATTATTGCCAGTGCAATAAAGTTTAAAGCCTAAAGTTAATCCCACGTGCACTGAAGTTCTTGACTGGCCTCTGGTGGCCGACATTCAAACAACAGCTCAGAGTACATCACCAAATAAATCTCAATCAAAAATGCATTTTGAGATTATATTGGATTAACATATTGAATAAACAAATAGTTTAACTGCTTATATTAACTATAAAAAAAAACTATCTGTGCTAAGGAAAAAAAACCCTGCATTTCTTTAACATTTATCACTGACTGACCGTTCTTGGCTGGCCTCTAGTGATCGAGATTAATACTGCAACTAAAAGTAACATTTCCAAACGACCGTGAATGAATCACCAAATCCATTATTTTTATTACAAAAAAAGATTGTTCATTTATTTTTAGTTTTTGGGAATTTACTCTTGAGTTTGAACAATGTGAATGAGACTGAAATGCTAGCTGGTATTTGACCCACTGGTTTATATATCATCATGCAGTCAGTCTGCATTGACTTCATAAACTACAATCTCACAATACACTGCTTATTTCCTTGGTCTTTCTCATGTATTCATATGTCAAGCATGAGCTAGTATGAGTAACATGCTGCTCTCTTTGTTTAGTAGAAGAGCCACATTCCTCCCTCATTCCTTGCAAATTTCCATAGTCAAAAAACTTGTGATGTGATGTCTAGGTATGTAGCTTATAGCAACAGAGTGGTTGACTTTTTGCTACATACCTATAGGACATGTATTGTTTCCGGTTTCAGCTGACTTAATCATTTAAAGATTATTATTATTATTATTATTATTATTATTTACCAAATCCACAAAATCTCTTAAAAGGACACTCAGAAACCACTCACTTTTTACAGCTTGCACAGAGAACGAGGAGTGCGATGCTAACGATGAACAGGACGACTACGGAAAGGAATGCAGCCTCTGGTTGCTCTGTGACCGCCCAGCCTACGAGATCTGTGCCGATTGGTGCCATGATTGTGGGACCTACAGAAAGACAGATTAAATGTTGAATGCATTATGTCACCGAAAACAATTGATGTAGAAACAATTTCACTCAGAACTTGACAGTAAATTTCATAAAGAATTGCAAAGAAACACTAAATTTTTTTGAAACATTTTTATAATTCCACATGATCATTTACAGTACTTGATCATTTGGGTGCTCTTCTCAATGTTACAGTGGCAATTATTTTAAGTCACGTGTATATAAAGTGTGTAATTAGAAATCTTAACATGATGTAGACATTTTAGAGAGTATAGTCACTGTGGACATCATACAGTTTTTATTGCACCTGATTCCTAGTGCTTTACGCACACAAAAGAAGCCAGCTAGTTCAAAATACATTCAGAGTCCTGTCATGTAAGTCAGTCACATTCTTACCATGACATTCAAAAGCTCCCTTTTACAAGGACTGTTTTTCCTATCTCATGAAGCACATTGGTTAGCACAGAAAGAGGTTTTCATAAAATGTTTCCACTGGGATTACCAGAAGTCTGTTTTCATGTTGGCAAGTGCTGCAATGAAGCAGTTTTAAAGCAACAGAAAACATGGGGGAAAAAGCTGTACTCAAGAAGGCACAGCTGGCTCTTGATAAACCAGATGTGGCCTCTTGCTCTTCTCTGAAGGACTCTTAAACATGTAACACCAGTGCAGGGATCATTCACCCAAAGTCCAAAGTCATGTAATGAAGTTTTCAAGCTCACAATAATACCATAAAAAAAAAAAAAAATCATAAAATTGATCTACCCTAGTCTTCTAAGGCCATAAGGCGGCTCCGCATGACAAACAGCCCAAGAAGCCATGACGGATTTGTAAATGAATCATGGTAGTCAGACCTTTTGAATTAATTTGTTGGTCCAGTTCAGCAAAAACAGTCTGAATCTGGATCTGACTGAGCCGGTTCTCGACTTTACCAGCTCACAGTGGTTAACAGCTCACTAGGGAGGAATATTTTTATTGACAAACATATACATTTCAGTCCGTTTCACACACAAATCTATCGGCTTCGGAAGACTTGGAATATAGCGCAAGAGTGGTATGGACTATTTTTATGATATCATTATAATGTTTTTATTTGCTTTTTGAAGTTGACAATTCCGTACTCTTGTAATTAGTGTGTTGCCTGGAATAACTAGAACCAAAATGTTTTGTTCCGCAGAAGAATGTAAATGTTCCAGGTTTGGAACAGCATGATGGTCAGTACTGTACATGGAATTTTTGGGTGAACTATTATACAGAATGCACATTCTATAGATTTAACACTGTGCTTGTTTACTATTCGTAATAAATTTTAGCAGGGATTGATTTTGTCATTTTACCATGACAACAAATCTAACCAGTATAACCGCTTTTAATGAAATGGTAAACCATCTTTCTTGGTTGTTGTTGTTGTGTAGTGGCATGTCTATATATAACATATAAATATAATTCCAAACTTTGGTACTACAGGTACGGTAGGTAAGCCTCACCCCAAAACCGAAATGACACATGGAACAGGTTTCAGAACAAAACTTTGAGATCCACCTGCTCTTAGTCATTTGCGAACAGTGAGAAACAAACCTCTCCCAGTTTCACTGCTCCATTATTACGCTCATTGAACAATGAGAATGTAAGACTGAAGAAACCTTCTTAAGGAGACCGAAACTAATTAACTAACTATATAATTATTAAAACAAAACAAAATGTGTTCTCCAAATGACATGGTAATGAACAAGTCAGGACTCACTTTCATGCAACATGACAGGTGCAAAGTATGAGCAAAAATATAGTGGAAAAAGATAAAGTACCTGTACAGATGATAATTCAATGACCTCCTTCTGTCAGTGAACTCTTGTTTGAAGCATTCAGATGCAGTCCTTAGGCAGTTTCTCCTCCGCTCTTGTATCCTACATATCAGTACAGACAACACACATCCGTCAGTCAGCTCCTGTCAGCACAACACTGACTCTACCTTTCTGACAGGAAAGGAAAAAGAGCTTTGACAAGCCACCATTTCCTCATTCTTTCATTCGCCTTCACATCAGACAGACTGCCAATCACTTATTGCCTCCTCATGTAGATTCCTCCCTCTCACACCCTTTTTCAGATGTAATAGCTGATATCCAGTTTCAGAAGCAGATCAAACTCAAAAAAAATTCACGGATGACGTTATATAATAAACACCCAAAAAAATGTTGTTTATTAAAAACAAATATGATCTAAACAGCACATTGCTGTAACCATCTGCAGGGACTTACAATTCCAGATAGCTACTCCTTGTTCAGAGTCCCGAGACAAACCTGGAAGTGCCTCCACCCTGGAAGGACTCACCTAACCTGCTTAGAATCTGCTAACTAGTCTCTTTGTGGGGTGTTTTTAGTGTAACTAACAGAGCATTTGCATTTACACAAATTAAAGACTTGTACTTTGAACCCTGGGAACAATTTTAAACAATTTTCTTGCCTTTGATGCTTGTTTCCAGATAAATCGAATTTGCATATGATAAATGTAATGTTACAATATTGATGAGACTAAAGCTAGCATTCAAATTGGCTATATATTAGTACTTAATAAAAAATTATTTATAAAAAAGATCAAACATATATTCAATATTCTATATCTATCTATCTATCTATATATCTATATTGAATAGATGTTTGACAATTATATATAATTTTTTTCAATCCCACTCTACAAACTAAATTCCAACTGTAACTCAACTGTTTAATATAACAAATGATAAAAGTAATCATATGTAAAACAATAACAACATTTTAAATGTAATAATTGCAGATTGATCAATTATATATATATTTATTTATTTATTTATTTATTAGTGCTGGGCAATTTTGTTTTTAATCAGGATTAAATTGCATGACTGTTAAATCGCAATTAATCGCATTGTTATGCACAAAACTAATAATGCTTTCAAAAGTTGTGTATTGTGCACTTTTTTAAATTAAAAAATTTAAAGTACTGCTATATGAACAAAAGTGCAATAGCATTTGGTGTGCAAACACTTTAAACAAATAAGGTGCTTTTTACAGCAGTATTAATTTTACGTAGTAGCAGTTAAAATATTTATTGTAAATCTTAACTTATAACATTAATGTAATTAAATGAAATATAAAACAAGCTATGTGTCACTGCCAGGACATTAATGTTTTTATAGAAAATATTTTATAGTTTGTTTTAGAAAAACAAGTTATGCTCAGAGCCTCGATCATAACATTATAACAGTCACCTTCTGAGAGACCAGCACGATGACGGAACCCATCGCAGCAGAGTGTGACGCGGGACGACACTTGATGGCCAGGTAGAGACTCGTGTATGCGGGAGAATAATCAGGATGTGCTCACACTAGGCAATCTAAACCCCCAAAGCCAACATTTTTAGGTTAATATTTAACATTTCTGCTGACTAGTTACCATTGTAACAACATGCCCCACCTCATAACGATCAATTTGTGTCCAATGAACTGTAAAAAAATTTTTATGCAAAAATGTAAAGAATTTTCAATAGCCTTTTCTAGTCAAACAAAATGTTTGTTTACATGAGATAATTAGTGTGGAAACGTACTCTAGCATCCGTCTCCTCTATAAGCATGATCGGTGTGGCTTAGTGGTTCACCCATCCCATCCCTTTAGGGTGATTGTCCCCCCCCCCCAAAAAAAAGACATAATAAATAGAAAATATTTGCTAAAAGAAGACAAATGCAATAAAATACTTGTGAGCTATGACACAAAAAAAGCCACCAATATGGATCCACAGTTGTTACTGATAGCAGAGGCATGACGTCATCTCTCATTCTGAGAGCAGATCTTCAAGTCAATCAGATGTGAAAAGCACATACCCAAGACATGGGACTAGAACCTTTAATCTGGTCTGCAACTGGCTACATATTTTATGTTGCAGGTCACAAATCGATATGCAGGATGAAAGCGGGTTTTCTCTACTGCTATTTCTGGACCCTGGCATGCAGTGTCATGCCTCACACAATTTTGCATATCACCCAGGCAACCATTTAGAAAAAAAAAGCGATTGCATCCAAGTCTCTTTTGTTGTACTGTGAATACTTCATCCTTGCCGCATCTGCTTGCATGCCGTCAATATGACCGGCCAAAGCAATAAAAATACCTCTATAAATTTTTAAAGGGAAACACACCTCCAATAACCACAGCTGCTACCAGCTGGGTGGGTTTCTTTTGTGAGAGCATGGCACATGTGCTCTCTGTACTTATGGATGTTCACTGACTTGCTTGCTGTGCACGTGTGATGGACGCAGCCAAGACAGGAGCAAATCAGCTGCTCACCCAAGCTCCCTCAGGAAGAATATCTGTCTCACACTCTGCCTCTCTCTCTCTCTCTCTCAACCAGTCTATTCCCTGCTAGAGATGCACTGATAAGCCGTTGGCTGGAGTGGAAGACTTGAGCACAGGGAACACAGATGCTCTACATGTATTAGACAGACACACACACTCACTGTAAGATGCCAGCTCATCTGAGCCTGGCAGAACAGGAGCGGGAGTGGAGGAAGACAGAGCTGGGTCTCGCTGCGATCTCGGAGAAGGGACGGATGAAGATGTGCGACACTGCGAGGAAGCAGAGAGGTTGGTGAGATGCGGACAATAAATATGACATTTATTAGAACTGCAATATCATCTGCTAATACGGAGTCCAAAATTAACTGAGCATATGCATCCTAAAATACTGGATACAAACATATGGATCCTTTTAGTCAGCATAAAGCTGTTAGATATACCCATTTAACTCTACTGTATATACTAAACAACAATGTATTTCTGCATGGTTAGCTCAGACAGTGACGTATTTGGAATGGGTTATGTATGTGTGTGATGATGCTAGCTGTGCTAAATGTGTTTATAAGGGTCTCACATCACATGATAGATGTCTGTTATGTAATGCCTCCTGATGTCAAGCTCATCTAATGTAATTTTCTAAACCAAGTGACTAAAATATGCATGCAAATTCAGCAGTACTGATAGGTTCTGCATCCGTCGTGCATCCCTCGACAGCATTGTTGTGGTGATCTGTAGTGTAAAGTCGGGCATCGCCACTTACACTTTAGTCAGGTGCTGAATTTGTTGTTCTACACAGCAAAAGCAAAACAAATGTTGCCTTTGTAATGATGTAAAAGCCTTGGGCTGTCTTGATTCAGAGGACAGTCAAAACTGGCATGAGACAGGCCTCGTGTTCATCTTTATATCTGCCTTTTGGCACTCAATTTTTGTTTATAGAGGTGTTTTTAAAGACACTGAGAAAGGTTTAAATAGTATGGAAGACCAGACCTGTATTTGTTGAAATACACTTAAGTCAATAGCTTTATCAGAATACACTAAAAACTAAATTATCATCTTTTTTAACCCAAGGGTATTAGTTCTGGGTTAAGTAATGTTGCATGGTTGTAAAGCACCACTTTTAGGTTTTGCTGCGTTATGACACTGAGATGCTAAATGTACAGAGTATGAAGTGTCAACATAACCCAGGGTTTAAAAAACAAAAGTTTTTTGTCTGTGGCTAAAATGGTTAAAATATGTTTACGAGATAGATTTATTAATTTCAAGGCTGCAATTGTTGATTCATTCATTTCATTCAGGATCAGTTGAACATTAGAACAGAAACATTCGAATTTAAAAGTCACTACTAATGCATTTAGTTAAACTTTACAAAAATATTTTCTTAAAAGAAACGTTATACTGACAACAAAATTACACTATCAAGGGGGAAACTCCCATAAGACAATGGGGTTGCTACTTGTCTGAATAACAATGTAACTGATACATGCGTCACTCAAAGTTTCGAAGTAATATCATCGTGCTTATTTCAAGAATTTTTAAAGACAAAGAGATCCATCATGAAGGCTTCCACTATGCTATGCCTTCCTCATTTTCATAATGTTGTAAATCATCACACCCTGACCTTCTAACCTGCCTGTCTGCTTTTCAAACTGGGTTAAAGAGTTTGGTAAACTTCAGCAGAACGTTGACCAAAAAACTAAAAGATTTTCAGATTTTTGGAGTTTTCTATTTTTTCTAAACACTCAGTAAACTGACTCTTCTTTTTTTTTTAGGTTCCAGATCTGATGTTAAACCCACAGCCCTGGAGCAAAAAAGAAAAGCATGTGCTCCACTGAACATCAAATCAGCACAGATTAATATCAGCAAACGAAATGGAAATAATACAGGTCTATAAAAGCTCATATTTATCCATCAATTTAATTAGCATTTTCCTTTCTCCAAGCCTTCTTGTGCCTGATACTGCTGCCATGGATATAAAAAGGTCAAATATGATTCACACTTTGGAGCTGAATCTTCCCAGTTGCTCATTTATTCATTCATTGCAACAAGTTGTATTTATAATATTATGTGCTGCATGCAAAAATTTCAGAATGATTATTTTGTAATTTAGAATTAAATGTTCTGAAAGTGGACGAGAGACTGCGATTGGCCCGGGAACGCAGAGAGGCATACCAAAAACAGCTGGGTATTTTTCTTACTCTGAACATGTAACATCATAGCCAATTAAAGAACAAACAGAAAGCTTTAAGTTTTTTTTTGGTGTACCTGAACCGTAGCACTGCGCGAGCGCGGTTGGCTGGCGAGGGAAGAGCGGGCCAAGCAGTTCTACGAGAAACACCTTGAGGAGCGAAAGAAGAGGTTGGAGGAGCAGCGACAAAGAGAGGAAAGGAGGAGGATGGCGGTTGAGGAGAAGCGCAAACAGAGACTCAAAGAAGAAAGAGTGAGTTTATGCATGAGAAAAATGGTGACCGTTGGTTGGTGGGAGAGATTCTGTTCGCAAAACAGTTTGGACATTATAGAAGAAAAAAAAGTCAATTAAAAAAAAATTGAAATAATTTTCATACAAAAACAACCCCAAAACTATAAACAAACCTGTTTTTCATAAATAAAGTTTGAGAATAAAAAAACACTAAAAAAAAAAAAAAAAAAAAACAACAACTCCAAATACTGGTCCGATATATATGTATATATATAATAAAACACACACACACACACACAGTTAACTTATTTCAAAAAGTGAACTTTTACATATTCTAGATTCATGACATGTAAGGTAAAACATTTCAAAATCTCCAGAAAGCTTGTCAGCAGATGGAAGCATAAAGTGCACCAAAATCTCCTGGTAGACGGCTGCATTGACTTTAGACTTGATAAAACACAATGGACCAACACCAGCAGACATCACAGCACCCCAAATCCTCACTGACTTCAGAAACTTCACACTGGACTTCAAGCAGCTTGGATCCGATGCCTCTCCAGTCTTCCTCCAGACCTTGATTTCCAAATTATATGCAAAATTTACTTTTATCTGAATGGAGGACTTTGGACCACTGAGCAACAGTCCAGTTCTTTTTGTCTTCAGCCCAGATAAGATGCTTCTTACATAGTTTCAGAAGTGGCTTGGTAGCCCTGTTCCTAAAGACGTTTTAGCATGGTGACTCTTGATGCACTGACTCCAGCTTCAGTCCACTCTTTGTGAATCTCTCCCAAGTGTTTGAATTGGCTTTGCTTGACGTTATTCTGGAGCCTGAGGTCATCCCTGTTGGTTCTGCACCTTTTCCTACCCAATAGGAAATCCTTTTTTCCTTCCAGTCAACTTTGCATTTAATATGCTTTGATACAGCACTCTGTGAACAGCCACCCCTTTCAGTAATGACCTTCTGTGACTTACCCTCTTTGTGGATGGTGTCATGATTGTGTTCTGGACCCTTGCCAAGTCAGCAGTCTTCCCCATTATTGTAGTTTCAAAGAACAAGAGATACCTGGAATTTAAACTGTAGCGATGGTCATTTAATGAAACTCAAATGTAAATATTCTAATATGGATTGGAATACTAAAATACTGGAATGTTGAATTTTAGAAGCTGCAAGATCTAATCATCAAAAATTAAAACCATTTGAATTGTTTTACTTTACATGTCATGAATCTAGAATATATGAAAGTTATACTTTTTAAAATTATTTAAAAAAAAGACCTTTTTCACAATATTCAATTTTTTTACACACACATACAAACACATATAAACTACTATAATTTAAAAAATAAAACTTGAGATCCAAAACTTTTCAGAATCATGAGAAACCACTATAATCAAAAGTGTCCAGATTTTAGACCGTGTCTACCATCTGTTTGTGTGGGTTTCATAAACACTGTAGCACTGTTTGCAACAACTATGATGAAAAATTGCTGTGGAGATTTTGCAACCATGATTAAAAACACACGGAGCATGGGATAATGGGAGTGTTTTTTTATCCTGTGTTTTAGGAGCGTTATGAGTCTGTGGTGCAGAAGACGATGGAGAAAAGTCAGAAGGCCAAACAGAAACCTGGCCACTGCTCACGAAGGGTCGCCAAGAATGAAAACAATAATGGTGAACATTTCAACATGAGATTTAAAATGCAATACTGTAACTGGCACTAAAACTCTCTTCTAGCCTTGCATCTACTTTCCCAACTCCCTTTCTGTTAGTTGCTCTGCTTTCTGCTCTCCTCTAGCTAAACGTCGCTCTCTTAGTCAATGGGAGATTGACCTTGTCCGTCGTCTTCAGACTCCTACCGTCTCTTATCTAGCCAGAAGCAAGAGTGCTGTGTGTCTGTCACGAGACACAGGTATCACTTTAGACTGAGGAATTCACAAATTGCAAGGAAATCACAAATTTGGAACTGGACGTAATAAATATCGGCTTCCCGTTTTCTTCTTCTCATGCTCATTGCTTAAACCTCTCCGTACTCATTCATCCTCATTACTTCACCATACATCTTCAGTTGTTCATATTTGTCGTCGTTCAGCCTCATGTCATACCATGAACTCAAGCATCACACGCAAGCTCCAGGTGCACTGCGGGAAAGTGGCAAACAGGCCTGTAAGCTCAAGTCCAAACATCGCCATCCGAAGAACCACCAACAGAGAGCTGGTGAGAGTTCACATTCATTTTTAGACCATTTGTTGAAATATAAAAATCAATGATTCTTTGTTGCATGACATACTGCATGTAATTTTTACAAAAAATATTTCAGGCGGTAAAAGGCAATTTTGTGGGACTGGACTTGAAAAAGCCACAGCTACAAACAACAACAAACAAAATCAAGCCCAAACAGGACACAAAACCACCAGAGAATACTGTCCTCCCAACATCACGGTATGTTTTATATATTTGTACAGCAAAATCTCTTAACTAAAGTCTTTCAATTTAATATCACTGCTATATATAGCAGTAATTTTCATGTTTATATCATTGAATGTCATGTAGAAGAACAATGGTAAGAAACATCTCCAGCAGCAACTTGCAATTTTACATTTCAACCACAGGTGGCGACAGAGAGGCAAAAATGCTGTAGTACAGCTTTAAAGAGCTCTAGTGATTTCACTTTCTTATAGGAATGAATAAAACTAAACTTAAGTTTCCTCACACTCTCAAAAATCACAAAATTATACTGTTGGACATTATGACCCGTTCTCTCTTTATTGACCCGTTTCAAAGGCTGCAGAACAGATCACATATCAGACAAGCCACACTTAAACAAGACAGTTTGCCTCCACTGCAAGAAGAGGAGGATCTAGAATCTGAGGAATCGCTTGCTCAACAATGTCTGCAAGATAACCAACTCCTGTCGAATCCAGCTACTAATGGGCCTTCCAACCCATCAGCAGGCTCTCAGATTCCTAATGGTTAGTGAAAAAAGTTTTCCAATAATTTCCACATTTTAATAACATTACAAATTCTGTTTAAAATGTGCTAAAATTGCTCTTTGTGACGAGTACTGCATTAGGTTACTGTACTGTGGAACAAATTAATGTTTTGTGTAATATATATCTTCGCTTTTTTCTATATATACACACACAAATCTTTCATTTAATATGTATAATTTAAATAATATAATATATAATAATTTAATTATCTATATGAATATCTATATATTTCAGATATTTATAAATTTATGAAAAAAAAAATCCTTTCTCTCTCTGAAATTTTTTCACTTTAAGGACCAAGTCAGATTGGTGACGTAGCACAATTGAGAGCTGCTGCATGGACTACAGATGCTGAAGAGGCCACTCGCCTGCTGACTGAGAAAAGAAGACAAGCTCGACTCCAGAGAGAGAAGGAGGAAGAGGAGTGCAGACTGAAAGAGGAGATGGAAAGGTTTTTTTTTTTGTGTATCCTTACCTTTCTTGAATGTCCTCTTCTGTGTCTTAGTATTTTACTGTAACTGATTTTGATTATCAGTGCTGAATTGTTTTTGTGAAATGAAAAGGCAACAATCTAAGCTGTTCTTCGCTGAAGTAATTGGACAATTAAATGTGCTCAAGTTAAAATTATGTATTAGAAAACACAGAGTTTGGACTTCATGGTGACAGATATAATTCTTAAAAGTGCATTAGGCACCTAACTAAGCTCATCTTTGCAGAAAGAACAGAGAGGAACTGGCCCGTCAAAGAGTTGAAGAACGAGCCAGACAAGAAGCAGAGGCCCTCAAACTGGAAGAGGAGAAGAAGAAGACCGAGGAAGAAGAGCGACTCAAGGCTGAAGAGGAAAACACTCGCAGACAGAAAGAGGAAGAAAATAAGCTTCAGCAGCAGGTTTTAAAAGCTTTTGGCTGTTTAAATCATTTTTCCAAATGTTAAATCATATGAAAGTGTAACCAAAAAGTGAATACAATTTGAGCTCTGGCTTTAATTTGAGGCTGATTTGACCAGTGGGAAGTGCTTAAGAAAAAGATTCCTTTCACACTGACATACCATCTTACTTGTCTTTTGGTCAAGTTTTTTTGGCCTCTGACCATTTTTTCTCCCACCTAAAATAAAGCTACGATCATGTGTTAAATGGATCATTGGAAATAAAAAAATAAAAAAGTAAAAAAAACTCCTATAACCTCCATAATGTACTCTCAGAGGGAGCAAGAGGCTCGTCAGAGGGTGCTGGAAGAGCAGCAGAGACTGGAAAGAGAGAGTCGTTTCCAGAAAGAGGAGGCCGAACGCCAAGAAAGGAAAAAGGTACAACTTAGAAACAGACAGCTATTTAGCCAACTGTGAAATTTCACCCATAAAATGAGAAGAACATTTATATTTTTGGGGTCAGTCCTTTTTGTTGTTTTTTCTTTGAAAGAAATTAAATACGTTCATTCAGCAAAGACGCATTACACGGATCAAAAAAAAACAAAAAAAAAAAAAACAACTGCACAAATGTTTTCAACATTGATATTAATAATAAGAAATGCCCCGAGCAGCAAATCAACATATACAAGTGACATTTAAATGTAAATGTGACACAAAATTCAACTTTGCCATCATTGGAACAAATACAATTTAAAATATCTAAAAATTAAATAAAAAGTAATTTTCACAATAGCATGAGAGGTTTCTTTCAAAAACACAGAAAATGCTACTGACCCTAATGTATATTGTGATTTACATTTTTTCCCAAATCAGCGTCTGGAAGAAATCATGAAAAGAACAAGAAAGACAGAGTCTGATAACAAGGTAAGACTATCACTGGCCGGAGCTTTGTTTATGCCTCCTCTAGAGGCCCTGCTCACTTTTTGTCCCCTTTAGAAAACTGCGTCAGTGAAGGACAACTTGCCTTGTGAGAACATGAAGCCTGTAATCAGGCTACCAGGAACAGGACAAGTGCCAAAACTGGAGCTGAGGGACGAGGAGGATATGCTTCCTACTGTGGCCTTTAAGGAGCGACGGTCCTTCCGCAGTCTTTCTGGCCTGGATGAGATACAAGCCCATCAGCAAACCGGTATGTGAATACATTCATCTGACTGCATGTTATCTCAATAAACATTAAGTTAGTAATATGCAACTCAAGTTTAGATTTGATTATTTAAGGATTCGATTAAATATTATGCAAGAATGGCTATTAAAGTATAATTTAAAGATATCTAAAGCAAAAACCATCTGTGTTAAAAAAAATTAATTATTTGGTAGAGTATACTATTAATTTAAATGCATGCAACCGGTTTTTATATTATAAATACATCAGAATTAAGTATTTAGAATTTGACATGCTATGTAGTTGGTATACAAAATTTTAATGTTTTCCCCAATGCTTCAGAGGTTATTTAACCCACGGACCCGTCATATGATGCCAAGACCATCAGAGCAACTTCAGCAAGCTTGTCTTTCTGAACAACACAAAACATCATATGCACTTAATTTCCCTGCACTTTAATAATCCTGTAGTTTAATAGTCACACTTCTTTATCTGTATTACAATTCTCGACTGCCCAGTTAAATGCCTAAATTACAGCTTTATTTGCTAGAGTGACATCATGCATCGCTCAGAAGCCAGATAAGTTTTGGTATGTGGTAAGATTCACTTAATAACAATAATGATAGTAATAATAATAATACTTGAATAATACTTAAAGATAGACTACCCACCAAATAAAACTTGAATTATTCATTTTTAAGCTTTAATTTCATCATATTGTATATTATAGCCAGTATGGTTTTATGAAGACAAATGCTTTCTCCGCAAATGTCTGAGCAGTGATGTAATGGTCTTATGGATTTATCAGTCTTTCTTTTTTTATAAATATACACATGTAAATGGTAATTCACCTGCATGACTGCATACTGTAAACTACAGTTTAAAAGTTTGGGGTCAGTACAATTTTTAAAAATAATGAATACGTTTTTCTGCAAGAATGCATGACAATGATCAAAAGTGATAGTAGAGACCTAAGATTGTTACAAAAATAATATTGAAAATAAATGCGGTTCTTTTCTAATCAAATGATCCTAAAAAAAAATGCATTTCAGTTGCCATTAAAACATAAGCAGCATAACTATTTTCAACATTGATAAGTTTCTTGAGCACCAAATCAGCATATTAGAACGATTTCTGAACAATCGTGTAACATTGAAGACTGGAGTAATGATGCTAGTATTCAGCTTTGTATTTACAGAAAAAAAATATTAATACATTTTTAATAAAATAGATGCAGTCTTGGTGAGCATGAGAGAATCAAATCTTACAAACCCCAAACTTTTAAATGGTAATGTTGGTGTATTTTATATCTGTGCTAGAAACTATTCATGTAATTAAGGATCTCTCTTTTCAATGCTGCTGCTTTGGCTCATGAGGATACACACTTATATACAGAGGATATTTTCCATCTGTCCTTATTGCTTACTAGTGCTTTTGTGTCAAAGTATTACACCAAACCGGTGAGCTCATGAATTTCCATGGTTTCTGATTTTACACTGCTGCTATTTAGCTGTTCCAAATAAAAACACCCCCACCCCAACCCCTTTTAATAAATGAAAATGTATGATTATATTATGTGCTCGTCTGCCTTATAAACATTACTATAGTGTGCCGCGGGTACCTGCTGAACTTGTGCAATGATAGAGGCTTATGCAAATATGGTCTAAAGATGTAAACAGTTCAATTAAATGTTTTTTTTAATCAGTGTAAGTAAATAAATAAGCTTAAAAAAAAGACTGGTTGTTGGTGTTATTTTATTTTTATTTTTTATTTCATTTTACCACAGTCTAGTAAAACACAATTAAAAAGGAATAACCATTGCATTTTCCACTTGAAGTTTCACCACACGCTGAAATGATCCGAGAACTGAATGTTCTTGTACCCAGAGAACATTTACATGTTTGGTAAAAGGGCTGCAAGTTTGGCAAACAGTGACGAAACCTCAGATGAGAAGAATCGTGGAGAACTGAAGCAAGTCTAGCAGAAAGGACATGTAGTTCAGTACTGTTCCTTGATGAGTCTCTAATATGTTCTTCGGTGCTAAAATTAAGTTTCTGTTAAATATGGAACAACCATAAATGTACAAAAAGGACAGAAAATGATTCGTGACACTGATGGTCTAGAATAATATTTGTATACAACTTTAATTGTAGAATAAGTATGTTTTTTTTTTCAATATCAACGATTTATGTTTATGCATTTAATTTTAAGCAACATTTTGTAATGTTTTAATAATATATAAAATCTTTTACTAGAATTAACTTTACATGACTTAAACAGATTATGGCAAAAATGTGACGTTGTATAATGCTAGTAATAGTTAGCCTAGTCTCTGACAAGCCAAAATACCCAATTTATAAAATTGTATGTCAAGCTAGGTTAATTTCGTGTTAGATAATAATTTATCTAACATATCTAATCGTTCAAAAACACTCTAATGTTTTTAAATAATTAAATAAATAAATAAATAAATGGGTCAACAAACTGTACCCTATTCCTGGAGAGTGCCACAAGCAGCCATAACAGACATTGAACCTCGAGGGACTGAATTTGAAGCACTTACCAGATTTTGTGGGATTAAAGGGAGTTTGAACAACATTTGGTTGGATCATCCCGGTAAAACCGCATCAGATGACAAAAAGTCATCGCTGTTTGAAGACAACAGTGGAATTCTGAACTAAATTAAGGCTAATTGCATCACCTGTCCACAGCTGCTGCTTTGACTGTCTGTGAGGCGACCAACTGTGTGAGCCGTATTACGTCACCTCATGTTTGCTTAAGATAAACATTAAGTATGTCAAATGAATCTCTCTGTGCTTATCCAACAATTGTATGTGTTTAATTCCAGCTATATTAAACCGAGGTGTGTCGACAGCCTGATTAACACGACGTGAACAGACATAAACAAACGTAGATGTTCGAGTCGACCAGCAGATGGCGCTACTAGCAAATGAAAGATTTCAGCATTCCCGCTGAATAGAGGGAGATTGGCTCAATCTAATGCTGGATTATCTTCACATATAGGCCTATGCATCAAATTTCCAGCATTTCAGAATTAAAAACGTTATTTGTTAATATGCTTTCATGCTTAACGACGCATGCAGTATGTCCTTTCACAATTTCTTAAGTAAGTTTACTTGTAAAACTTTAAACTTTAATGCAAACAGCTGCTTTACATATACTGGGTGAAATAAATGTGTTTTTAAATGTGAACTTTTAAATAATGCCTTTGCTGACTTGGCTTTGTAAAAAATTATAGACACTGAAACTAAAGTAGTCTAAATAGCACATTCAACATTTCATTCTTGCATTTTCAGAAATTAAAATGATAAATGTATGAAATCAGAATACAATAAAGCACACAACAGACACAGCATCCAAAGGATATATCATTTATTGCACTACAGTGCATTTAAACATGAAAATGTAACAGTTTTCATTACAAAAGCAGGACATGGATTCACTTGGTCACTTTAAAAAATGTTTAAAGACACAAGTTACTTCCCATACACATTCTCATGCAGGACGTTTGGCTTGTTTGCAATTTCGGACATATTTTGTAGGCTTATAAATTTATGAGGATGCATTAACATTCTGGTTTTAGGCCAGAGTTTAATTTGCAATGATCATGCGACTAGCTCTCAGCAGCCAGTGTGCTTCTTCTGTTCTGTACAGTTCATATTTCAGCTTACAATTTAGGAAAACGTAAGAAATAACTTTTTACAACATATTACAGGCCCCACAGGCTCAAATTAAATCCTTCGGTTTTGGGATTTATATCAGTCCAGAGACCTAAAAACCACCACTAACACCTTCAGTGTCCAAAATATTATGATTTCACTCAATATATTGTATTTATAAATGTGTAAAATGACCCATAAATCTGTTATCTTGTGTACTCTTGCTTTTTGTAGAATGCATAAAATATTTACTGTAAGTGCAGGATTTATTATTAAAATAATAGGCAAATGCATAATTTGTTCACTGTGTTGGGGATAGGTTTCCGTATCTTTAACTGAATCTTTGGCAGTCCTTCTCTTGAGTCTTTTTAAAAAAGTGCTGTTGACACCATAAAAGTGTCTCTAAGCTTAGAGAGCCCTATATGATGTTTCTTAATATAGATCTATACCATAATACCCTGGCCTTATCATATCAAAAATGTTAGCAGAATATAATCTAAGCATGTATTTGTGCTGAAAAACCTTAATTTTTACTATATAATGCAAAAAATAAAAGGGGTGTTTCTAATGTGATCACTTAAAAAAAAGATACATTCAAAATCTCATAGCATAATAGCTTTAAAGCATACCAAAAACCTTCACTTACTTCATACAAACAGACGCACAGTCTTACAGATGCTTTTTCTTCATATAATGTATGCCTAAACAACATAAAAGGCAAGAAAGCATGTTCTTCAGAAGCATTATAAATAATCTGTTATGTAATTTTGCTCCATGTGCACTTAATGCATCCATACATTACCCAGTTAAAAGTTGACTGAAAACAAAAACCCTCCAACCAAGAGAGAAAAAAACACTTTTTCTTTGTGTGCAGATGTGAAAGGAAATACGAAAGGCAACTAAGCTGATCAATATGGCCAATCTTTTTTATTTATGCCTTAAAGACCTGGGTCAGAGATCCTGGTTCATGTTAAAGGAATAGTTCACTCAAACAACAAATATTCTGTCACTCACTCTCATGTTCCACTGAACACAAAAGAAACTCTTTATTAGAATGTCTGTACTTAAATTTTCAGGTGAACTACTCCTTAACTAGAAGGACATGATCAGAGTTGTAGGTGTGAACATTAATTTTCTTATATATGTATTTTAATATTGCAGTCATTCATCTGTGTTAAAGAGGAGTTTAGGGAGCGTCCTTAAATCAATCTGAGGCAGGACAAGAAGGCAGTACACAAACAGCCAAGCTGCCAAAATGATGTAGACAAGGTCGGACAAGGTTGTGTCATATGTGGTTTCTGGACTCGCAGCAGTCTTGATCTCCAAGCTGTAATGAAACAAAAAGAGTGCACAAACTATAAGTCAAGTCCATTTTTTTGTAAACAAAGCAGATAAAAAATACACACTGATGCTTTAAATAAATTTAAAGGAATAGTTCACCCAAAAGTAACCCAGGATGTAGATGAGTTTGTTTCTTTATCAGAACAAACTAACATTTTGCATCACTTGCTCACTAATGTTTCCTCAGAAGTGAATGGGTGCCACAAGAATGAGAGTCCAAACAGCTGATAAAAACATCACAATAATCCAAAATTTTCCACCCATTCACTGCAGGGTGAGCAAGCAATGTAATGCTAAATTTCTCCAAATCCGTTGTGATGAATAAACAAACTCTTATATACATTTCAAATGACCTGAGGGTGAGTAAATGTTAATCTTTTTTATTTTGGGGTGACTATACCTTTAAATACCTATGAAATCTTTTTTTGTTCTTGCATTAGTCTGTGTCTGTTAGCTCTGAGCCTAATATACAGTAAATGCTAGTATCCTCATAACAGTTGACTAAATCTTTAGCAGATAAACATTTCAAATGTACAGTCTTTCTCTTTCAAGAAAACAAACCAAAAATATCGATGGATCATCTTGTACTGTGGTTTCAATAAAAATATGTCACCACTGGACACAAATGCTTGTCAAGTGACTTGTCAGAAAAGTAAGTCAAGAAAGCGTCTTGTCATGTTAAATAACTGCAAAAACAGTTTCAGGCTAGCAAGTATCGGTGTGTTGCAATACATTGTGCTTCCATATTTCCTAGATTACTGTTGCTGCAAACGTTTACTCAATTTCATCACTGCAGGACTGGCACTGACAACATAAAGCATCGTACATTTGAGGATTAAAAATACCTTAGGGGCTTAAACACAACCCATGCCACACCCCCAAACACACTCCCATCACAGGTACAAAGAAGACACCCAGTCTGAACAAATACAAACACTCCTGTTTTATTGATGTGAGGTCTAATAAAACAGGGATGGAAGTGTTTGCCCGAACAGGTTTTAAGTGCACTGAGTCAACTCCAATTGCTACATTGCATGAGGTTAGGGTGGAAATTGGGATTATCTGTTTCTGTAAAACAAGATAATTACAATAATACCACATCCCAGGCTGAATCACAGATACAAGTCTTAGTTTTGCATTACATTTTTTTATTTGTGATAACTTTATCAAAAGGTTTATTTTATAGGTTTATCTTAATCCGTCTTGAAGATATTCAGTATGAATGTATAGTTTTAGTTACCTTTTATTTATGATGGTACTGTCCACTTTGCTGCGGTCTAAGGCCTTCCCATTTTGTCCCTAGTGAAAAGAAAACAAGAGATTGGTGAAACCAAATAACATGTAAATTAACAGTACATTAATGTAGTACCAGAAAATAAGGCTGTCAACTTCTATCGATTTTAACTATGTGGAACTTACACTGCAAGCTGAAATCATTATAAAACAATGTTGTTCAAATGTTTGAATTCAGTGTGTTCTTTTTGTTTGTTTTCCAATAAGTCATAAGTCTGTTATGCACACCAAGGCTGCATTACTTTGATCAAAAATATGGTAAAAACAATCAAATATTATTATTATTTAAAATAGCTGTTTAAAATTGTAATATATTTCAAATGTAATTTATTTCTGTAATGCCAAAATGGATCTTAAATGGATATGTTTTTAGTGTCCTATGATCCTTTAGAAATCATTCAAATATACTGATTTGAAGCTCAAAAATATTTCCTCTTATGATCCATGTTGAAAATCTTTTGTGTAAACATAATTTTTCTCAGGACACTTTGATGAATTGAAAGAGCAGCAAAATGTTTTTTGATATATTATATCTGTATTTATTGCCTCTTTTATGCATTCATGCCAAATAAAAATATTCATTTCTAAAAAAACAAACCCAAAAAAAAACATTTGATGTCATTACAAAGTTGTAAAATTAGGGGGCACAAACAGGAACATTGTCACAAACACCTATAAATATAGAGATGACCCTGAGGATGAGCAATCAAATAATTCAAAGAGATTTTTAAATTTGAATGATTGTTCCTATGTGGTTGCTTAGGTGTTCTGACTATTGTTTAGCAGATTGCTATGTGGCTTCTAGTGTTTTCTGGGTCTTATTTACAGGCAGAAGTCAAAAGAGCCCACCCAGGAGTCTCTGTAATACTCTTGCCCCTAGATACATCTTGGATCCTTTAAAGTCTATGCATTTTATTGTAACTAATAATACCTTTTGCATTAACAAACCTTTGATTCAGTGATGTCAATGACCTTTCTCAAGTGTATAGTAGTCAAAGGTTGGCTTGCATCCGTCCCAGCTCCTTCCCTTTTAAGAGAATGACAAATTTGTTATGGCTGATAAAACACGTTTCATATGCCTCACTGCACTTTAAGAAACCATATATGGAGCCAAGTTACAATTAAGCGGATCTATTCATGACAGATTGAATCCTGGCCAAAAGCAGAGTAAACTTCATGACTTCAATCAGCTGTAAATGGAAAACACACATTTTTTTTTTACATTAACCCGACATGCTGTAAGATTAAAAAGTTTGCATCATTGATCTGAAATGGATATGACCTGTTCACCAGCCAGTTTTTAAAACTAAACATTAAGTACATTTAAGGCAATTTGCAATGGATCAAGGAGGCTTATGAGGTCACATCCTTCAGAAAACAGAATGCTCCCCTGTGGCACAGGCTGAGTATCTGTAGCAGACTCTATTAATAGAGCTGTACCTCAGAGCCCCAGTGTTTTCTGTGGCAGCAGCGCTGGTCAGGTCGTCATCTGTCTTAACGGTCTCACAATGCTCAGTGGGTGAATCAGGCTCCACCGCGCCCCATTCTCCCGGGTGCCTGTCAAACGGGCTTTGCTCCTGGATATGCATGTATCCCGCTCTGTCCTAGTTGGACACATGTAGAACAGAGTGAATCTATAATGCAAGACTGAACTTCAATATCCAGAATAAGATAACGAACTTCCACTTTAGTAAAATTATTGACTGTCCCTGCAACAAGTACTGAATTATTTCAATAACTTATTGTTAACAATACTAAAAAGCTAAATAATTGACATTTTACCTAGCAGCAATACATTAAATTGATCAAAAGTGACAGTAAGACATTTAAAATGTCCCATAAAAACTTTCTTTGTAAATTTTCTATTCATCAATAATCCTGAAAATGTTTAATATTATGAAAATATATAAATGTTTAAAATATTGTGGTTTCCATAAAAATATTAAGCAGATTCCTTGATACCAAATCAGCATATAAAAATTATTCTGATTGACCATGTGACACTGAAGACTAAGGTAATGGCTGCTAAAAATTCATCTTTGCCATTACAGGACTAAATTGTATTTTACATTATATTAAAATAGAACAGAATTATTATTATTATTATTATTATTTAATTGTGATAATATTTGACCAGGCAAAACATTTGGGCAAAATCTTACAAACCCCTTTCTAACAGTAGTATATATAGAGGTGAGTGATAGTTCAGATGAACTATGAAAAATATATACTATTTATACCAATAAATGAGTTTACATTTTTATATATCAGAATCACAACTACTATATTTTTTTATTTTTTCTATTGTCCACTCTTATTAAAACATCAACTGGAGACAAAGGAGAGAGTAGAGAACCAGACTCGATCTGACACAGCCCATATGAGCACCACAGCTCATTATGAACAGTAAAAGCATGTGTGGCTCAAAGAATGCCACACCAAGAAATGTTTGACACTGTAACTGAACCCAACTCTACAGAGAGCTGATCCACATACTTGTTATGTGAGGGAATTGAACAGTCACACTTTATTTTAAGGTCAAATTCTTGCCATTTACTACGATTTTTAACTCAAACTCCTAATTTGGTGCTTATTAATTGTTAGTAAGGTAGTTATTAAGGTATTGGGTAGGAATGAGGATGTAGAATATAGTCATGAAAAATATGTGCTTTTATGCATATGCTTTTAGTTTAAGTACTAATAAACAGCCAATATGTTAATAATAGGCATGCTAACAAGCAACTAGTTAATAATGAGAATCAGTCCCTATACTAAAGCGTTACCAGTTGAACTTGTCTTTCATAGTTCATCTCAACTATCAATCTTTAATCAGGAAATTAAAGCATGTTAAAGAGGAAAATGAATACAGTATTAGTACTTTTGGCTCTGAATATTTGGGCTATACTCAAAGGACTTGATAGCAACTGTAACAGATCATTAAAGGAAAAGATCACTTTGAGTAATGCTCTGAAGTGAACTACATTTGGAAAAGAAGGTCGTGACCTTGAAAGAACTCATATGCTGAAACCACTGCTTCTGTTTGTAGGTCAGTCCATGCATTAAACTGTGCCTTGTTTTCTAGGCCATAGGAAAGTGAGAATGAAAAATAACCTTTCTGGACTTAAATCCCCTGGCGTGGTCCTCTGAAGTGTCTTCAGTGTCTGTATCCGATTCAGTAAGTGAACGCTTAGGAGGTGCCGGCTGAAGCGGAGTCATGCTGAGGGACAGGCGTAGCTCTGCGGGGCGTCTTTCTGGGTACCCACGGACTCCAATAATAAACTTTGAATCCTCAAAGGTGGCCTCCTCTTCAATTGGTAGTTCAGTGCTGGAAAATTCTGAATGCAGTCTGTTCGGGCTTTGGGACGGTGTAGAGTCATTTTCTCCATCATGGATGCTGGTGTCAGAAAGAGGCTCCACACTGGCTTCAGAGACTGAATTCAGAACTTCATAGTGGGAGTCCACTACTGATACAGGTCTGTTATCCTTGGCCCCTCCAGGCTCCGTATTGTCTGAAACCTGAGCTTGGCTTTCACTGTTTGTACTGTGAGAAAACTCTGTCCTCCTTACGCCGTCTGACCCACTTTCCGAGTGGCTCTTACCTATAATAAGCAGATCTTCATGAATAACTTTACTCTCTCTTGGTTCATTCTTGAGATCAATTACAGTTCCATTTAATTCATTGTTCTTTTTCCTTGGATTGTCCTCAGAGTTTCCTTCTGATTCACTGAAATGTCTCGAGTCTGAATTACAGTCCTTCTCAGTTGAGTTTAAATGGGACAGACAATCGTCACCCTGTTCGCTTGATTCAGCTGAGCTTTTTGCCACAGGACCTCCACACATATAACACACTTGATCTTCATCAGGAATCTCAACTTCCGTTTGGCTCCGATCTGGGATAGGTTCTTCTGGCTCCTCAAATACCACATCCTTCACCTCGCTTTCCAAGACAGCTTCTTGTTCCCCATCACGGAGGTCACTGTTCTCGTTGGTTTCAGAATGACCATTTGTAAGATTTTTGTCTTGTTCCTCTGTTGGTTCTTCAGCCAAATCAGCACACAGTTTAATATCCTCCTCACTTCCTGATATAGAAACCATCTCGTACTGCAGAACTGGACATTCAGGCTCACTGTCATCCTCAAATATGAAAGGCTTCTCCTCAGGTCCATCCGTCAAATCGAGAGTGTCCCTCTGCATGGCTTTTGTATAGGAATCTCCAGATCCCAGATCTCCACTCACTTCTTCATCAACATTGGAAGTGAGTAGACTCTCATCTTCAGGTTGAGCTGTCATGGCTTCCTTATTATCCTGAAAGTATCCCGAGTCACTTTCCAAACATGAAGAATCATCAGACGATGGCTTGACTTGCTCCTGGTGCTCCAAAGGAATCGTTTCGGTTTGTTCTAAAGATTCTGATTCATTCCTCATGTCTTCACTGGGCAAATGATTAGCAGATTGTTCTTCTTTCAGATCTAAGATGTATTTGTAAGCATCGTCCTCCTCAGATGGCGCAGTAGATTTGGCATGTAAACTATCCATTGAGCCGAGAGAATAGTTTCCCTCATCTATGAAAAGCTCACGGTCCAAATTGTTCTCCGGCGTGCTCTCTTGTGAAACTGGTGATCCTAAATCGGAGGTCACTGGTTCAACGGTACCAGCAGTACTGCTCTCGATTATCGGATCCTCATTAATCTGGTGAGAGTTATTAGTCTCACTAAGTACCTCGCTCCACGAGTCTGGAGAGTTAACAGCAGAATCCGAAGAGAACGAAGGTTGCGGAGAGCTAATGGTGGACACGTATGTGTTCAAGTCCAAGAGGGGCTTGTCAACTGCAGGACTTGGACTTGAACCCACCGATGACCCTTCACTCGCCCAAGGTTTGTCCTCAGGGGTCTGTGGAAGGACTGGGGAGGTGATCTGCTCACGATCTTCAGACACTGAGGAGATGAAGATCTTCGGTGGTGGCTGAATAACATCTTTCTTGACCATATAAGACTCCCGTTTCCTCTGTACTCCATTCCGAACAGGAGGTTCGTTCATTCGAGTGCCGGCTTTGTTTCGCTCTAGAATATCTAATGTGTCATCCTATAGAAAACAATTAAGGAAAGCACATTTAGTTTAGAAGTACAATACTTGTTCTATATTGATGTGATGTAATTAGATGAAATGTTCCTACCTCCTCAATTCCAGGAAAGTGCTCCAAAAACTGGGACACATAGGTCATTACGGACTGTTCATCAGGTGGGTTCAACATCACATCTGACGAGTTATATCACATAATTTTAGTTAAAATGTGCAAATGTATTTCAAAACAAATCAAAGCTACAGCAAATGGAAGGTAACTGAGATTCATTTTGTTACACAAGTAAATACAATGGCCAAAAAAGGTATTTGGACACAGCCTGACTTGAATATTGAATATATTTTGCTTTACATAACGTAATAACAAAGTGCAATTAATTTAACATTTAAATGTAATAATTTAGCAGTCACTTTTATCCAAAAGTGGATGAGAAATAAGGAACATTATAAACACTTTATTACAAGAACCAATGAGAATATTGTTATATGTTTAAGTAACAGATAATAAGAGCTATTTAAGAATAACAATGAGTTATTTAAATGTATTTTATGCGTGAAAACTTTTTTTAGAAGAAAATTCTAGCATTATTTATTTGCAGATGCCACTTGATTTTGATACGTAATGTAATTACATTCATGTTTGTTAAAGGGTGACTTCAGTGTACAAATACAAATAGATTTTGGGGCTGCAAAGACATCCAACACTTTGATATTTACCCTCAGGTTCTAGGAGTCTTGGGATCCCAAGACTGTAGTGTGCTGTTCTGAAAGCTTCCTCAATGTTCTCTCTGGGTGTTCGGAGCAGCGCTCTTCTCATATCAACCAAACTAGGGTCAATGGACTTAATCACAGCCAGGAAAGCCAGACCACTTGTCCAGCTCTTTCCAAAGTCCTGCACAGCAACTCCATATCTGGAAGAACACAGTATCCAGCAATGCTTTGAATAAACGGCCAGTCTCACTTAAAAAAAAATTCCCAGTGGCCAATGAAATCACTTACTTTCTAGTACGTCTCTGGACCCATTGCAGGAGGGTCTTGATCACCCTTCCATGACCTCTTGGAGCAATGGTGGGTTTTCTCTCATCTGAGGGCGTGCTGGAGTGGGAAGTGTCTGAATCAGAGCTGGTGGGTATGGATGACAGGCTGGAGGAGGAAGGGAATTGACTCTTAATGTTCCCCGTGAGTTCTTTGATCTGTAATACAAACAGGTCATTACTGAACAAGTAGACGACAGGCAATTACTCAGCGTGGTGGCTTTTCCTATCATCCTGCTAAGTAAACTCTTTTGTTCTATCTTAACACTGACACTGATCTCTTAAGTGATAAAAGAGTTGCTTTGTCTCTAGATAAAACTAGATAAGATTAGTGCACATTTGGACCCTAAACCAATATTATGCGATTGCCAAGAGATTCAGAATGTGCATATTCAATCACTGGTCCAATTAAACATCACTGTTTCCCACAGCCTATTTTTTTAATTGCACTTAATCCAATGTTTAACTATTTATCCCTCCAAATCCACTTAAATATATGGTTAAATTTATTAAATGTAATTTTTTTATATTAAAAATATATTATTATCATTTAAATGTGTATAACTGTAAGATTTTTATTTTAAGAAATTATTATTATTTCACCCAATGATGGATAGAATTGCTCAAAAGTGACAGTAAAGGTTTTTACATAGTTACAAATGCTAAAGAAAAACTAAAATGAAACGTCTATTTAAAGAACCCTGAAAATAAACTGTTTCACATGCATTGCCAAGAGATTCAGAAGGTGCTGTATTTGCAATTGTTGGTCGAATTAGACATCATTGTTTTCCACAGCCACTTAAACCCACAAAGAAAAGACTTTTGAGTGCCAATTAATTCATTGCTTAAATATTTACCCCAATAAATCCAATTAAATGTAGTCTAATCCAAATGCAATCAAGATTTAAGAATAAAGAAACATACAGGTAGAAAACAAGATTACGCTACCTGAAAAAACAATATGATGTTCCAGATAAGCCCAAGCACTATGGATGGATTGCCATCTGCAATATCAGCTGCATCAATGCTGACTAATTTCACCTATAACCAGAAACACATTCATCACACTTTCAGGAAGTTTTATTTGTTTTTTTGTGAGGGTGTGTGATATCAAATGATACTTACGTTTCTTTCCTCCAGAAATGTCAATACCTTGGCGATGTTATTGAGCCTAAAAATACGATGCGAGGACGGCTTAAAGCCATGCAGCTGAAAGGTCAAAGGTCAGCATTTTCTTAGTCATTCGTGGGAACAGATGAAGTACTATGATTCAGAAAATCTAGTGAAATGATTCTCACCAGTTTAGATCCTGAGAGTTCTTCAAGTAGAGCCATCAGAATCTTACCATCCTGGATATCACGAAACAGATCCCGCACCTCCAGACGAGGGTTGCACTGCACACCAAAAACACATGCAGTTTGTGCAAAATCAAGAAATATTATATTTCTGTCACAATCTATATATATAAAAGGTGAGAAAAATGCTAATGAATATTAAAAAACAAATATCAAATAATTAAATATAAATTATATTGTTGTCCTAAAAGACAAAGATCAAATGCTTCTCATTGTTCAGAGAGTTTGCAATCAAAAGTCAAAGATTTCAAAATTAAATACTAAAATATTCATAAAATATTAAATTATACTAGATCAAAACTGCTTTATTTTTAGGAGACAGATGTGAAAAGTTGATACTTAAAACAAAACTGAGAACTCTGAGCATCACTCTGAGTGATTTATTTACAGAATATGATTTAAAACAAGCCAACACATGTATGTATGTTGAGAACATTTCCCAGAAGAATAAAAAGGATATGATGGGACAACAGTGGAAACTGGAGGGTTAAGGGTGAAATTTTCCACCAAAACAAATCAGACAAAGTGTAATTGTCCAATAGTGGGTCGAAGTTTTGAGAAGAAGCCAAACTCGGGGTCACGGAATAGAGTGACATTGTGTATGAAAACAAAGGATTCATCACTGAGTGTTTTCAGTCAGTATTATGAGACTCTGAAGAATGGAAGCACTACAATCTATAAGCTGTCTACAACACAAGAAGACCGGCGGAGAGCTGCCAGAGAAAACAAAAGAGCAGGCTGAAACGAGTCGCCCCGCTGTTGTGTTCAATGACTAATGCCTCATGCAAATGTATGTGTGTTTATGTGTGTTTTGTGTCTGTCTCGCCATTTCTGGTAACTAATGAAAGGAGAAGGAAAAATCTGAGAGTGAAAGTGGAAGCAGGGAGTCTCAGACAGTTAAAATCAACACTTTTTTGTAAATGTTAAATATTTTAAAATATCATTTTTATTATTGTAAGTAAAAATGAACTTAAGAAGCATACTGAATTAATTTGAAAAAACAATAGGTAAGATATATATATATAGAGATATATATATACTTTTTTATATTTCAATTAACTGCATTTTGAAAAACTAATTAAAAAATGATTCAAGTAAGCAATTAAACTGTATTAAAAAAGTACAATACATTTCAACCACTACTTCCCCAAAATACATTTCCTCAGGCCTAATATTCTTCTTACAATTTAGGTTAATGTTTCTACCTCATGCATAATTAATACTAAGAAATTACAATTTAAATTTCCTTCATTAATAATTCAGCAGAGAGATAGAGGTATTCACTTCCTGTTTGTATTAGGCTATGTGTTGCCAGCACAAAGATGGCTGGATAGGTCTGCAATGATGAAATTCTGAACATCTGAAGTCTATAGACTACATCTACTTGGTTCATCGGATCTAAATGAATTTTTACAGACCTTCTCTAGATGTAGATTCATCCATCTGGTGAATGTTCTCTTCTGCACCACCTCCCTCTCAACTGGAAAAGAAACAAAAACAACAGTGTCACGTCAGCGGAGGTAAATGATGCACAGAGATGAAACGGCAACGGCAAGAAGTTGCTTCATCTAAAACAGCAGCTCTTTGTCATTAATCACATGTGACCTGGAGCAATCGCTCACTCGTGAGCACACCATGGCAACAAAGGCCAAACAGAGCACGATCATTACAGTCCAGGTGAAATGACCAGTGCCCTCCACTGAGCCGTTTTATTTAATGAGCAGCCAACGGCAACCTGTGCTTGTCTATGCATTATTACACTAAGAATGCACTGACACTTGTAGAAACCTCATTAAAAACTAAATGCTTTACACTGTGCTCCAAGTGTAGTGCTGACATGAAGAACAAACATTAATGCACAGCATGTATAGCAAGTATACAATAAATCAGCGAGAGCGTTTTAATATACAGTTTCACACAACAGTTATACTTAATATGCTAACAACATCATGAAAAAGCCTTTTATTATAAAGGGTTTATGCAAATCCCAGTTTGAAACACCTATATTTATTACGATTTGTATGTAAACTGCTTTATTGCTATTTTGTCTGCTTGTTTGTGAAACACCAACAGAACAAACTTGTAAACAGAAAATGTTGCTTAGATAAATTGTCACATTCAATTAAAATAAAACATTTACACTTGCGCCAAAAATTTTAGAAAATTGCATAAGCAAAAACTATTAGCGCTGCATTGAAAAAAAAAAAAAAAATAAACGCACATTTATCCCCCAAACTACAATATATTTTACTTATCTAGCTACCTTGCGCATGTTAACATTTATAAATAATCAAGCAATGTCAATTACACATAATGCTATGTTAACCAATAAATACATTATACATATGTCTTAATATCTTATATCTTAATTTGAAATGTTGCACTTGCACTGACAAATACTTAAGCTTTTTTACAAAACAATATTAAAAGAAACAGATTCAGATTAGTTCTGTAACTGATGATTTATCTATAATTGATCCTTCTCATGTTGCTACAGAGAATGATGGGAAATGTAGTTATTATACAAGCCGGTTACCTCATTAACCAGCTAACTGTGCATTTTCTGTAGGGTGAACATGCATTATCTTTTTCCCAGACCGGCCGGGATTTCAAAATTACATAAAATGTCCAAAGTTTTGGCTTTTGTTTCCCTATTGTTTTCATACCTGTAATGACTTAAATGTTGTCAATTGTCCAACTGTGGAATGTGAGAAGGTGGGATCTACAGAGAACAGTCAAAACAATACAAACATATAGAGTATGAGAACTGTAAAGAGCATGTCAATAGGAAAATGAATCATGACACGTTTGGGAAAAAGAGAATGTATGGTCATCATTCTTCATCAACAGTACAAAAACATTGTACAAAAAAAAAAAAACCTCACTTATGACCAGTAACAATTTGCTTCCACTGTGAAAAAGTTAATATGGTACCAAGTGGTGACTATTACTTCATGTTTGTGAGGAAAGGTCACATGTTTCTTTGGACCTTGTGTACACTCTTGGAAATAAAAGACATCTGGCCTAGAGAGATGGTGGCAGTCGGGGAGACTCCCACGAGACTTTGCTTGATTATATGATCCGTCAGGCAGAGCGTTTACACAGTCTACCTCATGATGAATGGATTCTTCTCCAGTTTTCTCTTCCTCTGCTTGCGGCTCATTTGGATTCTATAGGTGCACACACACAAGAAACACGAAGATCCTGATGGGGATATCACTGGAGGCATGGCTTTCCTCATTCATTATTCACTGCCAAAATATAAAGGCTCCATTTGCTGTAATCAATAACTGTGGTCCAAATGCCATGATGGAATAATGACCGAACAGTCAAACAGGAAGTCTAGGCATGTCGCCACATACACTGAACTCAACAGCACAATAGTGCACATTCAGAGAGTGTCCAAGCTGAAACCATTTTTTTTTTTGTGACAACACATTTAATAACACCATAAATGCTTCACAGTTGAGCGCTTTCTTAATACAAGTGATTTTGGCAGACAATTCATTATTCAGAATACAAGCCAGTGTTTGGATACTGTGACCCCCGCTAAATGTCTCCTTGAAATGAACTAGTGTTAAATTACGTCAGCTAAAACCCTGATTTTACACGTTTATCTACATTTTCCATGTGACTCCATATTGACAAAAAAACAAAGGAGCTACTAAATACGTAATGCAAAGTTGAATGAAACAACACAGTGTTTTGCAATTTCCTGGTTTCCAAGAACTGGGTCTTTTTGAGCAGCCCTAATAAACTGTTAATCCTTGCAAAGGATTCTGGTTACTAATGGCTGCTCTTACATTAACAGCCCCAGTATGATATACCGGCTGGTTAAGTTTCAATCACCTACAGAGCACAAAAACAAATGAAGTCTGTTCATACTAAAATATTCTACATATTTATATATGCATCATCCAAACATCTTTTAATGTACATTTGATTGAGTTTAAGTTCCAAATCACAAGTCACTAATTGCTAAATGGTAGATATTTAAAAGTAGTGTTTTTAAAGATTAACTTAAGTGTTTGATGATGGTAAAGTTAATATAAATGTAAAAGATTATTGACATTGATATTGTACCAATATTCCTTAGATTAAACTAGATAATAACTTTGATGTTCAGTGAGGCAATATCAATTTTATTTAACTACAAAAGAAATCCCTTCGTAGAAATCACTAAGAACATTAACACACCAGCCTTCATTTCTTTTTTTCCTGCCGAAGGAACTATAAAGCATTTCAGGCCAGGGGCCCCAGCCAAGAACACAGTCCTCTCCATCTTTCTGCACAGACCATGTCTGTTTAATGAGGGGGCCGTCCTCCAGCTCCAAAGAGCCAGCGCTCATAAACACAAAAGGCCACTGCCTGGCTGCGCAGGACAGCTTTGAGCTCTCAAGTATGACAAACTGGCCTGAACTCTGGCTGTCTGAGGGCTCAACATGAGCAAAGCTGGAACCTTTCATGAAAATATCTTTGTTAGGACAGTTAAATTGTTCTGCTGTGATCAGCAGTTCTGTTTGTGACTCAAATTTATGAACGCCGCTGATTAATCTGAAGATTTTTTCTTTGATTGACTGAATATTCCATCAGAGATCAGAATGGGATGGTCAGTTATTCGATTTTTTAGCAATTTTCATTACTGTAGAAGCAAGTTTTAGAGTAAAAAAAAATTAAATAAGACATTTACATTAAGGTAATAACAATGTTATAACATGTTCTTAATTGTCATAAAATAATGTAACAATCCAAATTATTTATCCTTTGTGCAAAAATAATCCTATATTTCTTTTTTTTTTTTGGTTTTGTGAAAAACTATGACTGAACTGCATGAAGTAACCAGAAAACA